>NW_028270152.1:98461224-98782296 GCF_037043375.1 Chiloscyllium plagiosum
ATACAACAGTGGCACCAAATCTACACTAAGACTCCACAGCTCTCTGCCTTCCCCAATCTCTCTCGTCACGCTGTGACACTGGTCTTGTTTAATTATTTCAGAATTAATGAATTGTTGACCCTAACAGCAACATTGAAATACACAGACATCACTGCAGAGCAGTTGACCAGAGGCTAGAAACATTAATAACACGCACGCACAGTAAGGTCCCACAAGCAGCAATCTAACCACACACACATCGTGGATGATGCTGGTTAACGGTTGACGTATTTGTGTCAAATCCCACGGCCCTAGTTACCTTAGCCCCAGGTTTCAAACCTGTTCAAAAACGACAAGGCCGCAATCCGACTGGAACCGGTTAACCAGAGGTCCCAATAAAAGCCAGCCCCCTCCACAGAGAGACGATATTAAATCTCGGTGTAATACACAGAAAAAACTCACCTGGACCCAACAGGCTGCAGCCTGTCAAACAGGCCTCAGGACTATGTTCCCCCTCTGGAGAAAGCTCTTGTTTGACGGTTTCCTGCTCCCAAAGACACATTTCAAATCCTCAAGTGGCCAGGAAGATCCCTTTGGGTGGAAAGAGGCAGCATGAGTGGGAAGGCTGAACAGGAAAGTCTTTCACAGGGAGATAGCACAGAAGGATCCCAGGTTTTCCTCTCTCATTGAGACAGACAGTTTCTCAGCAGCATCCAAACACAAACACGTTGTCTGATGAGTTCAGTTTTCATGTTGAAAAGTTTTGAAATGACGTGTTAGCTGATTAAATCACTCATTGCCTGCAACGATGGCGTTAGGGCAATTGACGCACAGCAAGATCCCACAAGTGACGGTGCTGCAGAAGCTCGATAATCTGACCATTTTTATTTCCATTTTAATTATTTCCTGTAACCCCAAAATCAAATGATGCAGCTGTTTCACAATCTCACACTGCCCTCTCTCTCTGTTTCTCTTGCTCTCATCATTTTCCATTTCTTTCCCTCATTCTCTTTCTCTCCTTGTCGAATTCGATCATCCTGCCCCCACTATGACCCACTTTCCTCTGATAGTGTGACAATTCTTTCAGGAGGGTCAGATATTTTGGGTTACAATCCAGCCTGACGTAATCCCATCTCCCAGATCCTGGGGGTTTAACCTGTTTGTGTCACTAATGCCCCGGTTACGTTAACCCCAGGCTTCAAACCCATTTTAAAACCGACAAGGCCGTGATCTGACAGGTCCCAGTTAACGAGGGGCACTGACAAACCAGGCTCCCACACCCACCCCACCCACCCACCCCACCCCCACAGGAGATGAAACCTTGGGGGAATAAACAGACCCCCACTCACCTGGACCCCACGTCTGCAATCTGGCCAATAGGCCTCAGGCCTGTGCACCCCCTCTGGAGGTTGTACTTGTCCAAGACTTTCCTGGCCCCCAGACATTTTGGATCTTCACTTTCCTGCTTTCCCAACAAAAGTTCCTCGGCATAAAAGAGAGAAAAGATGAGTCGGTGGGGGCCAGTGGAGCGAGAGCACTGTGATACAAAATTACACAGCAAGATCCCAGTTTAAACACAATCCCACCACATCCTACCCCCATCCACAATGTACTTCATAACATCACAGCAACATCAAGATACAAACAAATCATAAGAAAGCAATTCATCAGAGGCTGGAAACATTATTGAACTCACAAACACACAGGCACACACACAAACACACTCTGTCTCTTCCAGACAGGGAGGGCTGCTCACTCTACATTCAGAGGGAGAACAGGGTTTGAGAATGAATCTGACCAATGCCTTGCGCACATTTATTCTGGGAGAGGGGTTAGTAGATCACACCCCTGCCCTCTCTGACACGATGCATCGTCTGTCCGTCTGCTCCCTGGGGAGGGCTCTGTCTGATTGACATGTTAATTCCCAGGACAGGAGCCTTTTGGGATCTTGCTGCCCACTGAGATGTTAATTCTGGGGCAACAAAATGTTATCGTTCGCAGTTGCTACAACTTACTTTTTTATTGAAGCGTTATTAGTTGTGTCAGTGTAGTTTGAAATTCTTAAAGATTACTCCCACACTAGCGTCTCAGAGCCTGACTGTAGGTAGGCTTCCTGAGACACACACACAGGAATGGGAATGGAGGGGGGAATATTTGTTGAGGATCACTTGGGATTTTCCTGCTGTATGTGTGATTCCCATAATTCATCCCTGTCTCTGTCCGTGTCTGTCTGTCTCTGTGTGTGTCTCTCTCTGTCACTCTCTTTCTCTCTGGCTCTCTCTCTCTCTCTGTCTCTTTCCCTCTGTTCCTATGAGTCTGTCTCTCTCTCTCTTTCTCACTGTCCATATCTCTCTCTCTCTGCCTTCTCTTTCTGTCCCTGTGTCTCTCTCTTCTCTGTGTCTCTGTCTCTGCCTCTCTCTCTCTCTCACTTTCTGTCCCTGTATGTGTTTCTCTCTCTCGCTGTTTATCTCTCTTTCTCCCTGTCTACCTCTCCCTGCCCTGCTCTACATCCAGCCATTTCTAACTTGATTTTCAGTCTTTTACTTCCTTCCCTTTCTCAAACATATTGGCAGAGTTTAGAAATTAAAAAACATAGATCACGTGTCTGCCCCTCAACACACACATTTCACCCACTCTGCTCTCCTGGCCTTCACCGCCCCCCCCTCCCCCCACACAGAGACAGACACACAGACAGAGTAAAACATTTCGACGCACGCACACACACAAAGAGACACACACAGACACACACACAGACACACATACACAGACATGCACCAGCACGCACACACACAGACACACACACACAGACACACATACAGACACACAGAGACATAGACACAGACACATAGCGAGACACACACAGACACACACAGACACATACAGACACATACACAGAGACACACAGACACACAAAAAACAGACACAGACACAGACACACACATACACACGCATTCTCTCTCTCACACACACACATTCTCTCTCACACACATGCATTCTCTCTCTCACACACACACGCATTCTCTCTCACGCACACACATTCTCTCTCACACACATGCATTCTCTCTCTCACACACACAAATTCTATCTCTCGCACACACACATTCTCTCTCACACACATTCTCTCTCAAACACACGCATTCTCTCTCTCTCTATCACATAAACACACATTCTCTCTCTCACATACATACACATTATCTCTCCCTCACACATCCATTCTCTCACTCTCACACGCGCATTCTCTTTCTCTCACACACATATTCTCTCTCGCACGCATTCTCTCTCACACACACAGTCATTCTCCCTCTCACATACGCATTTTCTCTCTCGCACACACATAATCTCTCTCTCAAACAATTATTCTCCCTCATACACACACGCATTTTCTCTCACGCACACACGAATTCTCTCTCTCACAAACGTATTCTCTCTCTTGCACACACGCATTCTCTCCCTCTTTCATACACACATTCTCTCTCTCGCACATATTTGCTCTCTCACACACCTGCATTCATTCTCTCGCGCACACATGCATTCTCTCTCACGCACACAAGCATTCTCTCCCTCACACGCACCTATTCTCTCCCTTGCACAAACGCATTCTCTCTCGCACACACATTCTCTGTCTCTCTCTCTCACACACTCATTCTCTTTCTAACACACGCATTCTCTATCTTAGATACACGCGCATTCTCTCTCACACACGCATTCTCTTTCTCTCACACATGTATTCTCTCTCGCACATACGCATTCTCTCTCACACACAGGCATTCTCCCTTTCACAAACGTATTGTCACTCTCTCAAACAGTTATTCTCTCTCACGCACACACACATTTTCTCTCATGCACACACGCAAACTCTCTCTCACACACGTATTCTCTCTCTCTGTCGCGCACACGCATTCTCTCTCTCACGCAGACATGTATTCTCCCTCTCACACACGGATTCTCTCTCGCACACACATTCACTCTCTTTTTCTCTTTTTCACAAACACGCATTCTCTCTCACACAAACCCTTTCTCTGTCTTTCGCACACCCTCATTCTCTCTATCACACATGCAGTTCCACTCTCACACCGACACGCATTCTCTCTCTCACACACACGCATTCTCTCTCACTCGCGCACACTCAGTCTCTCTCACACACGCATTCTCTCTCTCATGCACACATTCTCTCTCTCTCACACACACATTCTCTCTCTCTCATACAAATGAATTCTCTCTCTTGCATACACATTCACGGTCTCGCATACACATTTGCTCTCTCTCGCACACACTCATTCTCTCTCTCAGACACATGCGTTCTGTCACTCACACACATGCATTCTCTCTCTCTCACGAACACACATTGTCTCTCTCTATCAAACGTGCATTCACTCTCTCTCTCGCACACACGCATTTTCTTTCTCTCACACTCACATTCGCGGTCTTGCACACGTATTTGGTCTCTCTCTCGCACACACACATTCTCTGTCTCTCACACACATGCATTCTATTACTCGCACACACGCATTCTCTCTCTCACGCGCACACATTGTCTCTCTCTATCACACATGCATTCACTCTCACACACAAGCATTCTCTATCTCACACACACATGTCTTCTCTCTCTCTCACACATGCATCCTCTCTCACAGACACGCATTTTCTCTCTCACACACATTCTCTCTCTCTCACAGACACGCTTTCACTCTCTCACACACGCACACATTCTCCCTCTCACACATGCATTTGAGGACTCGCACACATATTCGCTCTCACTTGCACACACTCATTCTATCTCACGCACACGCATTCTCTCTCTCTCACATACACGCATTTTCTCTCTCGCGCACACGCATTCTCTCTTCCACACACACGCATTCTCTCTTCCACACACACACGCATTCTCTCTCTTACACACACACACATTCTCTCTCACAAACAAACATTCGCTCTCTCACGCACACTTGCATTCTCTCTCTCATACACACGCATTCTTTCTCTCTCTCACAATCACATTCTCTCTCTTGCACACACATTTGCACTCTCTTACACGCATGCTCTCTCTCACAGACACTCATTCTCTCACACATGTATTCCTTTCCTCTCACAAGCATTCTCTCTCTCACACACACACGCATTCTCTCTCCCCCACGGACACGCATTCTCTCTCACACACACACGCATTCGCGCTCTCACACATACATTTTCTCCCGCTCACACACGCATTCTCTCTCATACACACAGATCCATTCTCTCCCTCACACACGCATTCTTTATCTCGTGTAGCATTCACGCTCTCACACAGTCATTCTCTCTCTCCCACACGCATTCACTCTCTCTCGCACGCACTCCTTCTCTCTCACACACACACGCATTCTCTCTCTCTCACGCACACGCATACTCTCTCTCACACACACATGCATTTTCAATCTCACAACACAAGCATTCTTTCACTCGCACACACATTCGTGCTCTCGCACACACTCATTCTCTCTCTCTCTCACACATGCATTCTCTCTCACACACATGCATTCTCTCTCTCGCAAACACACATTCTCGCTCTCTCACACACGCATTCTCTCTCTCTCCCAGACACATTCTCTCTCTCTCGCACACACATTCTCTCTCTCACACACATGCATTCTCTCTCTCGCACACATGCATTCTCTCTCTCACATGCATTCTCTCTCACATACACAAGCATTTTCTCTCTCACACATTCTCTCTTCCACACACACGCATTCTCTCTCTTACACACACACGCATTCTCTCTCACACACACAAGCATTCGCTCTCTCACGCACCCTCGCATTCTCTCTCTTATGCACATGCATTCTCTCTCTCTCACACACAGATATTCTCTCTCTTGCGCACACATTCGCACTCTCGCACACGCATTCTCTCTCTCACTGACACTCATTTTCTCACACAGACGCAGTCTCTCTCACACATGCATTCCTTTCCTCTCACAAGCATTCTCTTCTCACACACACTCATTCTCTCTCCCCCACGGACACACATTCTCTCTCACACACACACACGCATTCTCTCTCTCCCACACGCATTCACCCTCTCTCGCACACACTCGTTCCCCCCCACACACACGCATTCTCTCTCTCACACACACACGCATGCGCTCTCTCACACATACATACATTCTCACTCTCAAGCATTCTTTCGCTCGCGCATGCATTCGTGCTCTCACACACTCATTCTCTATCTCGCACATACACATTCTCGCACACACACGCACTCTCTCTCTCGCAAACACATGCATTCTCTCTCTCTCACGCACATTCTCTTTCTTATACACAAGCATTTTCTCTCTCACACACATGAATTCTCTCTCGCACACATGCATTATCTCTCACACAACCTCATTCTCTCTCTCGCACATGCAGTTCCACTCTCATGCAGACACGCATTCTCACCCTCTCACCCACGCATTCTGTCTCACTCATTCTCTCTCACACACGCATTCTCTCTCTCTCACAAATGCATTCTCTCTCTGGCATACACATTCACCATCTCTCACACGCATTTGCTCCCTCTCGCACACATTAATTCTCTCTCTCACATGCATGCTGTCCATCACTCACACACAAGGATTCTCTCTCTCTCACGCACACACATTGTCTCTCTATACCACACAAGCATTCTCTCTCTCAAACACACGTGCGTTCTCTCTGTCTCACACGCGCATTCTCTCTCTCTCTCTTGCACACACACACACACTTTCTCTCGCATGCACGCATTCTCTCTCTCTCTCTCACACGCATTCTCTCTATCATCCACGAATTCTCTCTCACACACACTCATTTTCTCTCTCGCACAGACGAATTCACTCTCTCACACACATGCATCCTCTCTCACACACACACATGCATTCTCTCATACTCGCACACCCTCAGTCTCTCTCTGACACGCATTCTCTCTCTCACGCACACACGCATTCTCTCTCTTTCACACAGGCAATCTCTCAATCACACAAACATTCTGTCTCGCACACACTTATTTTCTCTCACACGCACACGCATTCGCTCTCCCACACAGGCATTCCCTCTCTCTCACACACACTCATGCTCTCTCACACACACATTCTCCCTCTCCCTCCCGCACACACACATTCTCTCTCACACACATGCATTCTCTCTCTCACATGCACTCATTTAGTCTCTCACATGTGCATTCTCTCTCTCGCATACACTCGCTTTCTCTCTCTCTCACACGCAATCTTTCTGTCTCGCACACACACGCACTCTCTCATACACACACATTCTCTCTCGCACACACTCATTCTCTCTCACACATGCACACGAGTTCTCTCTCTCACTCACACACGCATTCTCTCCCTCACACAAGCATTATCTCCCTCACACACACATTCTTTCTCTCTCGGATACACATTCTCTCTCACACACATGCATTCTCGCTCTCTCATACATGCTTTCCGTCTCTCTCTCTCTCAGACGCACGCATTCTCTCTCTCGCACTCGCATTCACGCTCTCGCACACGCATTCACTCTCTCGCACATGCATTCACTCTCTCTCACACACACTCATTCTCACTCTCTCACGCCGCATTCTCTCCTATTTTGCACACAGACATTCTCTCTCACACACACATTCTCTCTCTAACACACGCATTCTCTCTCTCTCTCATGCACAAACGCATTTTCTTTCTCTCAGACACGCATTCACTCTCTCTCACAGGCATTCTCTCTCTCACACACACACGCATTCCCTCTCTCTCGCACACACTCATTCGCTCTTGCACACGCATTCTCTCTCTCTCGCACACATTAATTCTCTCTCTCACGCACACATGCATTTTCTGTCTCACGCATACACGCATTCACTATCTCTCACACACGCATTCACTCACTCTCACACGCATTCATTCTCACTCTCTCACGCACGCATTCTCTCTCTCTTGCAGACACGCATTCTCTCTCACACACACACATTTTCTCTCTCACACACACATTTTCTCTCTCACACACACCCATTTTCTCTTTCACACACATGCATTCTCTCTCTTACACATGCATTCTTTTTCTGATGAACACAAAAATTCTCTCTCTCACACACGCATTCTCTCTCTCTTGCACGCACGCATTCTCTCACTCTAAAACGCACTCTCTCTCAAACATGCATTCTTTCTCTCTCTCACGCATATGCAATCTCTCTCTCTCGCACACAGCCATTCTCTCTCACACAGGCATTCTCCCTCACACGCACACACGCATTCTCTCTCTCTCAGACATGCATTCTCTCTCTCGCATGCACGCATTCCCTCACACACACGCATTTTGACTTTCTCCCGCACACACAATTTTTCTGACGCACACACACACACTCTCTTTCTCTCGCGCACACTCATTCTCGCTCTCACACACAGGCATTCTCTATCTCTCACATACACGCATTCTCTCGCTCTCTCACACAAGCATTCTTTCTCTTGTGCATGCATTCACGCTTTCACACGCTCATTCTCTCTCCCACACGCATTCTCTCTCTCTTGCACACACTCCTTCTCTATCTCACATACGCATTCTCTCTGTTGCACACACACGCATGCTCTCTCTCTCTGTCACACACATGCATTCTCTCTTTCACACACGCACAACTTCTCTCTCTCACACACATGCATTCGCTCTCTCTCACATATGCACCCTTTCACTCACGCACGCGCACTCTCTCTCCAAGATGCATTCTCTCTCACTCGCACACTCATTCTCATTCACACAAACATGCATTCTCTTTCTCTCTCACACACGCATTCTCTCTCTCTGACACATGCATTCTCTCTCTCACACACATGCATTCCCTCTCTCACACACATGCATTTTCTCTCGCACACATGCATTCTCTCTCTCTCACACACACATTCTCTCTCTCGCTCTCTCTCGCACACACACATTCTCTCTCTCACTCATGCATTCTCTCTCTCTCTCTCGCACATACATTCTCTCTCTCACACACATGCATTCTCTCTCTCTCGCACATTCATTCTCTCTCATGTACACAAGCTTTCTCTCTCTCACTCGCACACACTCATTCTCACTTCCACGCACGCATGCATGTTATCTCTCACACACCCACGCATTCTGTCTCTCTCACATGCATTCTTTCTCTTGCGAACAAATTCAGTCTATCACACACACATTCTCCCTCTCACACACACACACATTCTCTCTCTCAAACATACGCATTCACTCAATCACACATGAATTCTCCCTCTAACACACACTCATTCTCACTCTCATAGACACGTATTCTCTCTCCAGCACACACGCATTCTCTCTCTCTCACACACGCAGTCTCTCTCTCACGCACACGCATTCACACTCTCTCTCGCACACGCATTCGCTGTCTCACACACACGCATACTCTCTCTCACACACGCATTCTTACTCTCGCACATATATTCCCGGAATCATACACTCATTCTCTCTCTCTAATGCTCATTCTCTCTCTCAGACACAAATTCTCTCTCTCTCACACGCATTCTCTCTCTCTCACACACACGCATTCCCTCTCTCTCGCACACACTCATTCGCTCTTGCACACGCATTCTCTCTCTCTCTCGCACACATTAATTCTCTCTGTCACGCGCACATGCATTTTCTGTCTCACGCATACACGCATTCACTATCTCTCACACACGCATTCACTCACTCTCACACGCATTCATTCTCACTCTCTCACGCACGCATTCTCTCTCTCTTGCAGACACGCATTCTCTCTCACACACACACATTTTCTCTCTCACACACACATTTTCTCTCTCACACACACCCATTTTCTATTTCACACACATGCATTCTCTCTCTTACACATGCATTCTTTTTCTGATGAACACAAAAATTCTCTCTCTCACACATGCATTCTCTCTCTCTTGCACACACGCATTCTCTCTCTCTCAAACGCACTCTCTCTCAAACATGCATTCTTTCTCTCTCTCACGCATATGCAATCTCTCTCTCTCGCACACAGCCATTCTCTCTCACACAGGCATTCTTCCTCACACGCACACACGCATTCTCTCTCTCTCAGACATGCATTCTCTCTCTCGCATGCACGCATTCCCTCACACACACGCATTTTGTCTTTCTCCCGCACACGCAATTTTTCTGACGCACACACACACACACTCTCTTTCTCTCGCGCACACTCATTCTCGCTCTCACACACAGGCATTCTCTATCTCTCACATACACGCATTCTCTCGCTCTCTCACGCAAGCATTCTTTCTCTTGTGCATGCATTCACGCTTTCACACGCTCATTCTCTCTCCCACACGCATTCTCTCTCTCTTGCACACACTCCTTCTCTATCTCACACACACATTCTCTCTGTTGCACACACACGCATGCTCTCTGTCTCTGTCACACACATGCATTCTCTCTTTCACACACGCACATGCTCTCAATCTCTCACACATGCATTCGCTCTCTCTCACACATGCACCCTTTCACTCACGCACGCGCACTCTCTCTCCAAGATGCATTCTCTCTCACTCGCACACTCATTCTCATTCACACAAACATGCATTCTCTTTCTCTCTCACACACGCATTCTCTCTCTGACACATGCATTCTCTCTCTCACACACATGCATTCCCTCTCTCACACACATGCATTTTCTCTCTCACACACACATTCTCTCTCTCTCTCTCTCTCTCGCACATACATTCTCTCTCATGCACACACGCATTCTCTCTCACACACACATGCATTCTCTCTCTCTCGCACATTCATTCTCTCTCATGTACACAAGCTTTCTCTCTCTCACTCGCACACACTCATTCTCACTTCCACGCACGCATGCATGTTATCTCTCACACACCCACGCATTCTGTCTCTCTCACATGCATTCTTTCTCTTGCGAACAAATTCAGTCTATCACACACACATTCTCCCTCTCACACACACACACATTCTCTCTCTCAAACATACGCATTCTCTCAATCACACATGAATTCTCCCTCTAACACACACTCATTCTCACTCTCATAGACACGTATTCTCTCTCCAGCACACACGCATTCTCTCTCTCTCTCTCACGCAGTCTCTCTCTCACGCACACGCATTCACACTCTCTCTCGCACACGCATTCGCTGTCTCACACGCACGCATACTCTCTCTCACACACGCATTCTTACTCTCGCACATGTATTCCCGGAATCGTACACTCATTCTCTCTCTCTAATGCTCATTCTCTCTCTCACACACAAATTCTCTCTCTCTCACACGCATTCTCTCTCTCGCTCTCACTCATTTTCTCTCTCACACATGTTCTGTCTCACTCTCACATGCATTCTCTCTCGCACATTCTCATTCTCTCTTATGCGCACATGCATTCTCTGTCACTCGTGCACACACACATTCTCTCACACACGCATTCTCTCTCTCACACACGCACGCTCTCTCTCACACACACTTATTCTCTCTCTCGCACATATGCATTCTCTCTCTCACGCAAACATACACATTCTCTCTCACAGACACACGCATTCTCTCTATCACATATGCATTCTCTCTCTCATACGCACTCATTCTCTCTCTCGCACACACGCATTCTCTCTCTCTCACACACGCATTCTCTCTCTCGCACATATTCATTCTCTCACCCACACGCATTCTCTCTCTCGTACACATTCATTCTCTCACACACACGCATTCCCCCTCTCTCACACACACGCATTCTCTTCCTCTCACACATGCATTCTCTCTCTCACACACACGCATTCTCTCCATCACACATGCATTCTCTCTCTCATACGTACTCATTCTCTCTCTCGTGCACACGCATTCCCTCTCTCTCCCACACGCATTCTCTCTCTCTCGCACACTCTCATTCTCTCACACACACAGGCATTCACTCTCTCTCTCTCACACACACATCATCGTCTGCTCACACACACATTCTCACACACACACACGCATTCTCGCTCTCTCATGGACTCGCATTAACTCAATCTCACAAATACGCTTTCTCTCTCTCGTGCACACTCATTCTCTCACACGTGCGCATTCTCTTCCTCTCATTAACACATTCTCTCAGACACAAGCATTCTCTCTTTCTCTCACACGGACACGCATTCACTCTCTCTCACACATGCATTCTCTCTCTCAAACACGCATTCGCGCTCTCATACATGCACTCGTTCTCTCTCGCACACACTCGTACTCTCTCACGCACATGCATTCGCTCCCTCTCACACATGCATTCTTTCACTCACGCACTCGCACTCTCTCCCCCAGATGCATTCACTCTCTCTCTCGCACACTCATTCTCTCTCTCACACACATGCATTCTCTTTCTCTCTCACACACGCATTCTCTCTCTCTGACACATGCATTCTCTCTCTCACACACACATTCTCTCTCTCACACACACGCACATTCTCTCTCATGCACACACGCATTCTCTCTCTCACACACGCATTATCTCTCTCTCACGCATACATTCTCTCTCGCTCGCACACACATTCTCTCTCTCACACACATGCATTCTCTCTCGCACATTCATTCTCTCTCATGCGCACAAGCATTCTCTCTCTCACTCGCACACACTCATTCTCTCTTTCACGCAAACATGCATGTTATTTCTCACACACCCATGCATTCTCTCTCTCTCAAATGTATTCTTTCTCTCGCGCACCCATTCTCTCTATCACACACGCATTCTCCCTCTCACACACACTCATTCTCTCTCTCTCGCACACACGCATTCTCCCTCATGCAAACACGCCTTCTCTCTTTCTCTCACACGCAATCTCTCTCTCATGCACACGCATTAACATTCTGTCTCGCACACGCATTCTCTCTCTCGCACGCACTCATTCTCTCTCTCCTACACATTTATGCTCTCTCGCACACACGCATGCTCTCTCTCTCACACACGCATTCTCTCTCTCTCGCACACACTCATTCTCTCTCGCACACACATTCTATCTCTCTCACAAATGCATTCTCTCTCTCGCATACACATTCACCGTCTCTCACACGCATTCGCTCTCTCTCGCACACACTCATTCTCTCTCTCACACACATGCAGTCCATCACTCACACACAAGGATACTCTCTCTCTCACGCACACACATTGTCTCTCTCTATCACACACGCATTCTCTCTCTCAAACACACGTGCCTTCTCTCTGTCTCACACGCGCATTCTCTCTCATTCGCACACACACATTCTCTCTCGCACGCATTCTCTCTCACACACACGTTCTCTCTCTCTCTCACGCGCATTCTCTCTGTCATCCACGAATTCTCTCTCACACACACACACGTTCTCTCTCACACACACACATTCTCTCTCTATTCCGCACATGCACTGTCTCTCACACAGACCCTTGCTATCTCTGTCACGCATGCACTCTCTCTCACACACTGACACATTCTCTATTTCACACGAACACGCTTTATCTCTCTCACACACACATACATTCTCGCTCTCTCACACAGACATTCGCGCTCTCGCACAAGCATTCTCTCTCTCTCGCACAAACTCAATCTCTCTATCACACACATGCATTCTCTAACTCTTGCACGCACGCATTCTCTCTCTCTCAAACGCGCTCTCTCTCAAACATGCATTCTTTCTCTCTCTCACGCATATGCAATCTCTCTCTCTCGCACACAGCCATTCTCTCTCACACAGGCATTCTCTCTCACACGCACACACGCATTCTCTCTCTCTCAGACATGCATTCTCTCTCTCGCATGCACGCATTCCCTCACACACACGCATTTTGTCTTTCTCCCGCACACGCAATTTCTCTGACGCACACACACACTCTCTGTCTCTCGCACACACTCATTCTCGCTCTCACGCACAGGCATTCTCTATCTCTCACACACGCCTTCTTTCTCTTGTGCATGCATTCACGCTTTCACACGCTCATTCTCTCTCCCACACGCATTCTCTCTCTCTTGCACACACTCCTTCTCTATCTCACACACGCATTCTCTCTCTTGCACACACACGCATGCTCTCTCTCTCTGTCACACACATGCATTCTCTCTTTCACACACACACACGCATGCTCTCTCTCACACACATGCATTCGCTCTCTCTCACACATGCACTCTTTCACTCACGGACGCACACTCTCTCTCCAAGATGCATTCTCTCTGTCTCGCACACTCATTCTCATTCACACAAACATGCATTCTTTTTCTCTCTCACACACGCATTCTCTCTCTCTGACACATGCATTCTCTCTCACACACATGCATTCCCTCTCTCACACACATGCATTTTCTCTCGCACACACGCATTCTCTCTCACACACACATTCTCTCTCTCTCTCTCTCTCGCACACACACATTCTCTCTCTCACTCATGCATTCTCTCTCTCTCTCTCGCACATTCATTCTCTCTCATGCACACACGCATTCTCTCTCTCACACACATGCATTCTCTCTCGCACATTCATTCTCTCTCATGTACACAAGCTTTCTCTCTCTCACTCGCACACACTCATTCTCACTTCCACGCACGCATGCATGTTATCTCTCACACACCCAAGCTTTCTCTCTTTCTCAAATGTATTCTTCCTCTCGCGCACCCATTCTCTGCCTCTCACACGCAGTCTCTCTCTCACGCACACGCATTCACACTCTCTCTCGCACACGCATTCGCTGTCTCACACACACGCATACTCTCTCTCACACACACATTCTTACTCTCGCAAATGTATTCCCGCTATCGTACTCTCATTCTCTCTCTAATACTCATTCTCTCTCACACACACACATTCTCACTCTCTCACACGCATTCTCTCTCTCTCGCTCTCACTCATTTTCTCTCTCACACACATTCTCTCTCTCTCTCATATGCATTCTCTCTCTCTCGCACATTCTCATTCTCTCTCACACGCACATGCATTCTCTGTCTCTCGTGCACACACACATTCTCTCACACACACATTCTCTCTCTCACACACGAATTCTCCCTCTCACACACACTCATTCTCTCTCTCGCACACACGCATTCTCTCGCTCATGCACACGCATTCACATTCTGTCTCGCACACGCATTCTCTCTCGCGCACACACGCATTCTCTCTTGCGTACACATTTATGCTCTCTCGCACACACTCATTCTCTCTCTCACTCGCACACTCATTCTCTCTTTTACGCACACATGCATTTTCTCTCTCACACCCCCACGCATTCTCTCTATCTCACACGCATTCTCTCTCTCTCACACGCATTCTTTCTCTTGAGCACGAATTCAATCTATCACACACACATTCTCTCTCACACACACAAGCATTCTCTCAATCACTCGAGAATTCTCACTCTCGCACACAATCATTCTCTCTCTCACACACGCACGCTCTCTCTCACACACAAATATTCTCTCTCTTGCACATATGCATTCTCTCTCTCACGCAAACATACACATTCTCTCTCACACACACGCATTCTCTCTATCACACATGCATTCTCTCTCTCATACGCACTCATTCTCTCTCTCGCACAGACGCATTCTCTCTCTCTCACACACGCATTCTCTCTCTCGTACACATTCATTCTCTCACACACGCATTCTCTCTCTCTCTTGTACACATTCATTCTCTCACACACACACATTCTCCCTCTCTCACTCACACGCATTCTCTTCCTCTCACACAAGCATTCTCTCTCTCACACACACGCATTCTCTCCATCACACATGCATTCTCTCTCTCATACGCACTCATTCTCTCTCTCGCACACACGCATTCCCTCTCTCTCCCACACGCATTCTCTCTCTCTCGCACACTCTCATTCTCTCACACACAGGCATTCACTCTCTCTCTCTCACACGCGCATCACCTTCCGCTCACACACACATTCTCTCTCACACACACGCATTCTCTCTCTCTCATGGACTCGCATTAACTCACTCACACACATATGCTTTCTCTCTCTCTCGCGCATACTCAGTCTCTCACACACGCGCATTCTCTTCCTCTCTTTAACACATTCTCTCTCTCAGAGACAAGCATTCTCTCCCTCTCTCACACGGACACGCATTCACTCTCTCTCACGCATGCATTCTCTCTCTTAAACACGCATTCGCGCTCTCATATATGCACTCGTTCTCTCTCGCACATACTCGTACTCTCTCTCTCACACACATGCATTCGCTCCCTCGCACACATGCATTCTTTCACTCATGCACTCGCACTCGCACTCTCTCCCCCAGATGCATTCTCTCTCTCTCGCACACTCATTCTTCTCACACACACATGCATTCTCTTTCTCTCTCACACAAGCATTCTCTCTCTCTGACACAGGCATTCTCTCTCCCACACACACATTCTCTCTCTCTCACACACACATTCTCTCTCATGCACACACGCATTCTCTCTCTCTCACACCTGTATTTCCTCTCTCACACACACGCATTTTCTCTCTCTCACGCACACATTCTCTCTCGCTCGCACACACACTCTCTCTCACACACATGCATTCGCTCTCACACATTCATTCTCTCTCATGCGCACAAGCATTCTCTCTCTCACTCGCACAACTCATTCTCTCTTTCAAGCAAACATGCATGTTATCTCTCACACACCCATGCATTCTCTCTCTCTCTAAAATGTATTCTTTCTCTTGCGCACCCATTCTCTCTATCACACATGCATTCTCCCTCTCACACACACTCATTCTCTCTCTCGCACACACGCATTCTCCCTCATGCAAACACGCATTCTCTCTTTCTCTCACACGCATTCTCTCGCTGATGCACACGCATTCACATTCTGTCTCGCACACGCATTCTCTCTCGCGCACACACACATTCTCCCTCGCGTACACATTTATGCTCTCTCGCACACACTCATTCTCTCTCTCACATGCACACATTCTCTCTTTGCTCGCACAGACACATTCTCTCTCTCACACATGCATTCTCTCTCTCTCGCACATACATTCTCTCTCATGCACACAAGCATTCTCTCTCTCACTCGCACACTCATTCTCTCTTTTACGCACACATGCATTTTCTCTCTCACACACCCACGCATTCTCTCTCTCTCACACGCATTCTTTCTCTTGAGCACGAATTCAATCTATCGCACACACATTCTCTCTATCACACACACACATTCTCTCAATCACACGAGAATTCTCCCTCTTGCACACACTCATTCTCTCTCTCACACGCACACATTCTCTCTCGCTCGCACACACACATTCTCTCTCTCGCACATACATTCTCTCTCATGCACACAAGCATTCTCTCTCTCACTCGCACACTCATTCTCTCTTTCACGCACACATGCATTTTCTCTCTCACACACCCACGCATTCTGTCTCTCTCACATACATTCTTTCTCTTGCGAACAAATTCAGTCTATCACACACACATTCTCCCTCTCACACACACACATTCTCTCTCAAACACACGCATTCTCTCAATCACACATGAATTCTCCCTCTCACACACACTCATTCTCTCTCTCACAGACACGTATTCTCTCTCCTGCACGCACGCATTCTCTCTCTCACACACACGCAGTCTCTCTCTCACGCACACGCATTTTCTCTCTCTCACGCACACATTCTCTCTCGCTCGCACACACACTCTCTCTCACACACATGCATTCGCTCTCACACATTCATTCTCCCTCATGAGCACAAGCATTCTCTCTCTCACTCGCACAACTCATTCTCTCTTTCAAGCAAACATGCATGTTATATCTCACACACCCATGCATTCTCTCTCTCTCTCAAATGTATTCTTTCTCTTGCGCACCCATTCTCTCTATCACACATGCATTCTCCCTCTCACACACACTCATTCTCTCTCTCGCACACACGCATTCTCTCTCTCTCACACGCATTCTTTCTCTTGAGCTCGAATTCAATCTATCACACACACATTCTCACTATCACACACACGCATTCTCTCAATCACACGAGAATTCTCCCTCTTGCACACACTCATTCTCTCTCTCACACGCACACATTCTCTCTCGCTCGCACACACACATTCTCTCTCTCGCACATACATTCTCTCTCATGCACACATGCATTTTCTCTCTCACACACCCACGCATTCTGTCTCTCTCACATACATTCTTTCTCTTGCGAACAAATTCAGTCTATCACACACACATTCTCCCTCTCACACACACACATTTTCTCTCAAACACACGCATTCTCTCAATCACACATGAATTCTCCCTCTCACACACACTCATTCTCTCTCTCACAGACACGTATTCTCTCTCCTGCACGCACGCATTCTCTCTCTCACACACACGCAGTCTCTCTCTCACGCACACGCATTCACACTCTCTCTCGCACACGCATTCGCTGTCTCACACACACGCATACTCTCTCTCACACACGCATTCTTACTCTCGCACATGTATTCCCGCTATCGTACACTCATTCTCTCTCTCTAATACGCATTCCCTCTCACACACACACATTCTCTCTCTCTCACACGCATTCTCTCTCTCTCGCTCTCACTCATTTTCTCTCTCACATGCATTCTCTCGCTCTCGCACATTCTCATTCTCTCTCATGCGCACATGCATTCTCTGTCTCTCGTGCACACACACATTCTCTCACACACGCATTCTCTCTCTCACACACGCATTCTCTCTATCACACATGCATTCTCTCTCTCATACGCACGCATTCTCTCTCTCGTACACATTCATTCTCTCAAACACACGCATTCTCTCTCTCTCGTACACATTCATTCTCTCACACACACGCATTCTCTCCATCACACATGCATTCTCTCTCTCATACGCGCTCATTCTCTCTCTCTCACACATGCAGTCTCTCTCTCTCGCACACGCATTCGCTGTCTCACACACACGCATACTCTCTCTCACACACGCATTCTCTCTATCACACATGCATTCTCTCTCTCATACGCACTCATTCTCTCTCTCGCACACATGTATTCTCTCTCTCTCGCACACGCATTCTCGCTCTCGTACACATTCATTCTCTCACACACACGCATTCTCTCTCTCTCGTACACATTCATTCTCTCACACACACGCATTCTATCTCTCTCGTACACATTCATTCTCTCACTCACACGCATTCTTCTCCTCTCACACATGTATTCTCTCTCTCCCACACGCATTCTCTCCATCACACATGCATTCTCTCTCTCATACGCACTCATTCTCTCTCTCGTACACACGCATTCCCTCTCTCTCCCACACGCATTCATTCTCTCTCTCGCACATCTCATTCTCTCACACACAGGCATTCACTCTCTCTCTCTCTCTCACACACATCATCTTCTGCTCACACACACATTCTCTCTCACACACACACGCATTCTCGCTCTCTCATGGACTCGCATTAACTCACTCTCACACATACGCTTTCTCTCTCTCTTGCGCACACTCGTTCTATCACACACGCGCATTCTCTTCCTCTCATTAACACATTCTCTTTCTCAGACACAAGCATTCTCTCTCTCTCACACACGCACACGCATTCACTCTCTCTCACACATGCATTCTCTCTCTTAAACACGCATTCGCGCTCTCATACATGCACTCGTTCTCTCTCAAACACACTCGTACTCTCTCTCTCACACACATACATTCGCTCCCTCTCACACATGCATTCTTTCACTTATGCTCTCGCACTCTCTCCCCAGATGCATTCACTCTCTCGCTCGCACACTCATTCTCTCTCACACACACATGCATTCTCTTTCTCTCTCACACACGCATTCTCTCTCTCTGACACATGCATTCTCTCTCTCACACACACATTCTCTCTCACACACACACATTCTCTTTCATGCACACACGCATTCGCTCTCTCTCACGCATGTATTTCCTCTCTCACACACATGCATTCTCTCTCTCACACACGCATTTTCTCTCTCTCACGCACACATTCTCTCTCGCTCGCATACACATTCTCTCTATTATACACGCATTCTCCCTCTCACACACACTCATTCTCTCTCTCGCACACACGCATTCTCCCTCATGCAAACACGCCTTCTCTCTTTTTCTCACACGCATTCTCTCGCTCATGCACACGAATTAACATTCTGTCTCGCACACGCATTCTCTCTCGCGCCCACACGCATTCTCTCTCTTGTACACATTTATGCTCTCTCGCACACACGCATGCTCTCTCTCTCTCACACGCATTCTCTCTCTCTCGCACACACTCATTCTCTCTCTCACACACATGCAGTCCATCACTCACACACAAGGATACGCTCTCTCTCACGCACACACATTGTCTCTCTCTATCACACACGCATTCTCTCTGTCAAACACACGTGCCTTCTCTCTGTCTCACACGCGCATTCTCTCTCACTCGCACACATACACTCTCTCTCGCACGCATTCTCTCTCACACACACACGTTCTCTCTCTCTCTCACGCGCATTCTCTCTATCATCCACGAATTCTCTGTCTCTCTCGCACACGCTCAAACTCGCTCTCACACACACGCATTCTCTATCTGTCATGTACACACATTCTCTCTCTCTTTCACGCGCATTCTTTATCTCGTGTATGCATTCGCGCTCTCGCACACTCATTCTCTTTCTCCCACATGCATTCTCTCTCTCACACACACACTCCTCTCTCATACATGCATTCTCTCTCTGACACACTCACGCATGCTCTCTCTCTCACACACACACATTCTTTCACTCACGCACTCGTGCTCTCTCACACTCATTCTCTCTCCTTCCCTGACGCATTCCCTCTCTTGCACACGCGCATTCTCTCTCACACACACACTTTTTCTCTCTCGAGCACACACATTTTCTATTTCACGCACACGCATTCTCCCTCTTACACATGCATTCTCTCTCTCACGAACACACAGATTCTCTCTCTCTCACACATGCAATCTCTCTCTTGTACACACGCATTCACTCTCTCTTTCAAACACGGATTCTCTCTGTCACCCGCATTCGGTCTTTCTCTAGCACACACATTACCTCTCTCTCAAACGCACATTCTCTCGCTCTCGCACACACGTATTCCCTCTCTCACCGGCATTCTCTCTCATGCACACATGCATTCTCCCTCGTTCTCACATGCATTCTCTCTCTCTCGCACACACGCACTCTCTCTCATACAGGCACATTTTCTCTCTCGCACACACACATGTTCTCTTTCACGCACACGCATTCTCCCTCTAACACATGCATTCTCTCTCTCATGAACATATGGATTCTCTCTCGCACTCGCATTCTCTTCCTCACACAAATGCATTCTCTCTCACATAAACACGCATTCTCTCTCTCTCATGGACACACATTCACTCTCTCACACACGCATTCTCTCTCTCACACACGCATTCGCGCTCTCACACACGCATTTGCTCACTCTCGCACACACTCACTCTCACTCACACACACACATATGCATAATCTCTCACAGACACACACATTCTCTCTCCCACACACACGCATTCTCTTCCTCTCATACACGATTTCCCTCGCTCTCACACACACGCATTCTCTCTCTCGCATGCGCATTCGCACTCTCGGACACGCATTCACTCTCTCGCATGCATACTCATTCTCAGTCTCTCACACAGCCATTCACTCTCAATTGTTGGCAAGCATTCTCTGTCTTTCTTACACACGCTTTCTCTCTCCCTCACATGCATTCTCACTCTGGCACACACGCATTCTATCTCACACGCACACATTTTCTCTCTCGCACACTTGCATTTTCTCTTTCACACATGTGCATTCATTCTCTTACACATGCGTTGTCTCTCTCTTACAAACACGCATTCTCTCACACGTATTCACTCTCTAACACACGCATTCGCTCTCTCTCAAACATGCATTCTCTCCCTCTCTCGCACACACGCATTCTCTCTCTCAGACATGCATTCCCTCTCTCTCTCTCTCGCATACACATCCTTTCTCACGCACACACACATTCTCTGTCTCTCTCGCACACACTCATTCTTGCTCTCACACACACGCATTCCCTATCTGTACACACATTCTCTCTCTCTTTCACACTCATTCTCTCTCTCCCACATGCATTCTCTGTCTCTCGCACACACTCCTATCTCTCATACATGCATTGTCTCTCTCTCACACTCACGCATGCTCTCTCTCTCACACACAAGCATTCTTTCACTCATGCACTTGTGCTCTCCCACACTCAATATCTCTCTCCCTGACGCATTCTCTCTCTTGCACACACACATTCTCTCTCTCACACACACTCATTCTCTCTCACACACACACGCATTCTCTCTCTCTCACATACATTCTTTCTCTTGCGAACAAATTCAGTCTATCACACACACATTCTCCCTCTCACACACACATTTTCTCTCAAACACACGCATTCTCTCAATCACACATGAATTCTCCCTCTCACACACACTCATTCTCTCTCTCACAGACACGTATTCTCTCTCCTGCACGCACGCATTCTCTCTCTCTCACACACGCAGTCTCTCTCTCACGCACAAGCATTCACACTCTCTCTCGCACACGCATTCGCTGTCTCACACACACGCATACTCTCTCTCACACACGCATTCTTACTCTCGCACATGTATTCCCGCTATTGTACACTCATTCTCTCTCTCTAATACGCATTCCCTCTCACACACACACATTCTCTCTCTCTCACACGCATTCTCTCTCTCTCGCTCTCACTCATTTTCTCTCTCACATGCATTCTCTCGCTCTCGCACATTCTCATTCTCTCTCATGCGCACATGCATTCTCTGTCTCTCGTGCACACACACATTCACACACGCATTCTTTCTATCACACATGCATTCTCTCTCTCATACGCACTCATTCTCTCTCTCGCACACACGTATTCTCTCTCTCTCGCACATGCATTCTCGCTGTCATACACATTCATTCTCTCACACACACGCATTCTCTCTCTCGTACACATTCATTCTCTCACACACACGCATTCTCTCTCTCTCGTACACATTCATTCTCTCACTCACACGCATTCTTCTCCTCTCACACATGCATTCTCTCTCACACACACGCATCCTCTCCATCACACATGCATTCTCTCTCTCATACGCACTCATTCTCTCTCTCGTACACACGCAGTCTCTCTCTCACGCACACGCATTCACACTCTCTCTCGCACACGCATTCGCTGTCTCACACACACGCGTACTCTCTCTCACACAAGCATTCTTACTCTCGCACATGTATTCCCGCTATCGTACACTCATTCTCTCTCTCTAATACGCATTCCCTCTCACACACACACATTCTCTCTCTCTCACACGCAATCTCTCTCTCTCACTCTCACTCATTTTCTCTCTCACATGCATTCTCTTTCTCACATGCATTCTCTCGCTCTCGCACATTCTCATTCTCTCTCATGCATGCATGCATTCTCTGTCTCTCGTGCACACACACATTCTCTCACACACGCATTCTCTCTCTCACACACGCATTCTCTCTATCACACATGCATTCTCTCTCTCATACGCACTCATTCTCTCTCTCGCACACACGTATCCTCTCTCTCTCGCACACGCATTCTCGCTCTCGTACACATTCATTCTCTCACACACACGCATTCTCTCTCTCTCGTACACATTCATTCTCTCACACACACGCATTCTATCTCTCTCGTACACATTCATTCTCTCACTCACACGCATTCTTTTCCTCTCACACATGCATTCTCTCTCACACACACGCATTCTCTCCATCACACATGCATTCTCTCTCTCATACGCACTCATTCTCTCTCTCGTACACACGCATTCCCTCTCTCTCCCACACGCATTCTCTCTCTCTCGCACATTTCATTCTCTCACACACAGGCATTCACTCTCTCTCTCTCTCTCACACACATCATCTTCTGCTCACACACACATTCTCTCTCACACACACACGCATTCTCGCTCTCTCATGGACTCGCATTAACTCACTCTCACACATACGCTTTCTCTCTCTCTCGCGCACACTCGTTCTATCACACACGCGCATTCTCTTCCTCTCATTAACACATTCTCTTTCTCAGACACAAGCATTCTCTCTCTCTCACACACGCACACGCATTCACTCTCTCTCACACATGCATTCTCTCTCTTAAACACGCATTCGCGCTCTCATACATGCACTCGTTCTCTCTCAAACACACTCGTACTCTCTCTCTCACACACATATATTCGCTCCCTCTCACACATGCATTCTTTCATTTATGCTCTCGCACTCTCTCCCCAGATGCATTCACTCTCTCACTCGCACACTCATTCTCTCTCACACACACATGCATTCTCTTTCTCTCTCACACACGCATTCTCTCTCTCTGACACATGCATTCTCTCTCTCTGACACATGCATTCTCTCTCTCACACACACATTCTCTCTCACACACACACATTCTCTTTCATGCACACACGCATTCGCTCTCTCTCACGCATGTATTTCCTCTCTCACACACATGCATTCTCTCTCTCACACACGCATTTTCTCTCTCTCACGCACATATTCTCTCTCGCTCGCATACACATTCTCTCTATTATACACGCATTCTCCCTCTCACACACACTCATTCTCTCTCTCGCACACACGCATTCTCCCTCATGCAAACACGCCTTCTCTCTTTCTCTCATACGCATTCTCTCGCTCATGCACACGAATTAACATTCTGTCTCGCACACGCATTCTCTCTCGCGCCCACACGCATTCTCTCTCTTGTACACATTTATGCTCTCTCGCACACACGCATGCTCTCTCTCTCTCACACGCATTCTCTCTCTCTCGCACACACTCATTCTCTCTCTCACACACATGCAGTCCATCACTCACACACAAGGATACGCTCTCTCTCACGCACACACATTGTCTCTCTCTATCACACACGCATTCTCTCTGTCAAACACACATGCCTTCTCTCTGTCTCACACGCGCATTCTCTCTCACTCGCACACATACACTCTCTCTCGCACGCATTCTCTCTCACACACACACGTTCTCTCTCTCTCTCTCACGCGCATTCTCTCTATCATCCACGAATTCTCTGTCTCTCTCGCACACGCTCAAACTCGCTCTCACACACACGCATTCGCTATCTGTCATGTACACACATTCTCTCTCTCTTTCACGCGCATTCTTTATCTCGTGTATGCATTCGCGCTCTCGCACACTCATTCTCTTTCTCCCACATGCATTCTCTCTCTCACACACACACTCCTCTCTCATACATGCATTCTCTCTCTGACACACTCACGCATGCTCTCTCTCTCACACACACACATTCTTTCACTCACGCACTCGTGCTCTCTCACACTCATTCTCTCTCCTTCCCTGACGCATTCCCTCTCTTGCACACGCGCATTCTCTCTCACACACACACATTTTCTCTCTCGAGCACACGCATTTTCTATTTCACGCACACGCATTCTCCCTCTTACACATGCATTCTCTCTCTCACGAACACACAGATTCTCTCTCTCACACACATGCAATCTCTCTCTTGTACACACGCATTCACTCTCTCTTTCAAACACGGATTCTCTCTGTCACCCGCATTCGGTCTTTCTCTCGCACACACATTACCTCTCTCTCAAACGCACATTCTCTCGCTCTCGCACACACGTATTCCCTCTCTCACCGGCATTCTCTCTCATGCACACATGCATTCTCCCTCGTTCTCACATGCATTCTCTCTCTCTCGCACACACGCACTCTCTCTCTTACAGGCACATTTTCTCTCTCGCACACACACATGTTCTCTTTCACGCATACGCATTCTCCCTCTAACACATGCATTCTCTCTCTCACGAACATATGGATTCTCTCTCGCACTCGCATTCTCTTCTCACACAAATGCATTCTCTCTCACATAAACACGCATTCTCTCTCTCTCATGGACACACATGCACTCTCTCACACACGCATTCTCTCTCTCACACACGCATTCGCTCTCTCACACACGCATTTGCTCACTCTCGCACACACTCACTCTCACTCTCACACACACATATGCATAATCTCTCACAGACACACACATTCTCTCTCCCACACACACGCATTCTCTTCCTCTCATACACAATTTCCCTCGCTCTCACACACACGCATTCTCTCTCTCGCATGCGCATTCGCACTCTCGGACACGCATTCACTCTCTCTTGCACACGCATTCACTCTCTCGCACGCATACTCATTCTCAGTCTCTCACACAGCCATTCACTCTCAATTGTTGGCAAGCATTCTCTGTCTTTCTTACACACGCTTTCTCTCTCCCTCACATGCATTCTCACTCTGGCACACACGCATTCTATCTCACACGCACACATTTTCTCTCTCGCACACTTGCATTTTCTCTTTCACACACGTGCATTCATTCTCTTACACATGCGTTCTCTCTCTCTTACAAACACGCATTCTCTCAGACGTATTCACTCTCTAACACACACGCATTCGCTCTCTCTCAAACATGCATTCTCTCCCTCTCTCGCACACACGCATTCTCTCTCTCAGACATGCATTCCCTCTCTCTCTCTCTCGCATACACATCCTTTCTCACGCACACACACATTCTCTGTCTCTCTCGCACACACTCATTCTTGCTCTCACACACGCATTCCCTATCTGTCATGTACACACATTCTCTCTCTCTTTCACACGCATTCTTTCTCTTGTACATGCATTCGCGCTCTCGCACACTCATTCTCTCTCTCGCACACTCATTCTCTCTCTCCCACACGCATTCTCTGTCTCTCGCACACATTCCTATCTCTCATACATGCATTGTCTCTCTCTCACACTCACGCATGCTCTCTCTCTCACACACAAGCATTCTTTCACTCATGCACTTGTGCTCTCTCACACTCAATATCTCTCTCCCTGACGCATTCTCTCTCTTGCACACACACATTCTCTCTCTCACACACACGCATTCTCTCTCACACACACACGCATTCTCTCTCTCACACACACATTCGCTCCCTCACACACGTGCATTCTCTCTCTCACACACACACATTCTCTATCTCTCTTGCACACATGCATTCTCTCTCTCTCGCACACATTCATTCTGTCTTTCACGCACACGTGCATTTTCTCTCTCACGCACATGTTCTCTCTCACTCACACGCATTCTCTTCTTGCACACACGCATTCTGTCTCTCTAGCACACATGCATTCTCTCTCTCACATGCATTCTCTCTCTCGCACACACTCATTCTCTCTCACACGCATTCGCTCTCTCTCACACACACACGCATTTACTCTCTCTCACACACGAATTCCCTCTCTCACGCACACTCATTCTCTCTCTCGCATACTCGCATTCTCTCTCTCTTGCACACACACATTCTCTCTCTCTCTCACACGCATTCTCTTCCTCTCGCACGAATTCTCTCTCACTCGCACACGCATTTTCTCTATCTCATGGACAAGCATTCACTCTCTCTCACACACGCGCATTCCCTCTCTCACACACATGCATTCTCTCTCTCACACGCACATGCATTCTTTCACACGTGCATGCATCCGCGCTTTCACACACTCATTCTCTCTCTCCTCGACGCATTCTCTCTCTCTCGCACACACTCATTCTCTCTCACACACACTCGCATTCTCTCTTACACATATGCATTCTCTCTCTCACATGCACAAATTCTCTCTTTCGCACATGCAATCTCTCTCTCACACACAGGCATTTACTTTCTCTTTCGCGCATATATTCCCTCTCTCACACACACTCATTCCCTCTCTCGCACACACGCATTCTCTGTATCTCTCACACACACATTCTCTCTATCACACATGCATTCTCCCTCTCACACACACTCATTCTCTCTCTCGCACACACGCATTCTCTCTCTCTCACACGCATTCTTTCTCTTGAGCTCGAATTCAATCTATCACACACACATTCTCCCTCTCACACACACACATTTTCTCTCAAACACACGCATTCTCTCAATCACACATGAATTCTCCCTCTCACACACACTCATTCTCTCTCTCACAGACACGTATTCTCTCTCCTGCACGCACGCATTCTCTCTCTCACACACACGCAGTCTCTCTCTCACGCACACGCATTCACACTCTCTCTCGCACACGCATTCGCTGTCTCACACACACGCATACTCTCTCTCACACACGCATTCTTACTCTCGCACATGTATTCCCGCTATCGTACACTCATTCTCTCTCTCTAATACGCATTCCCTCTCACACACACACATTCTCTCTCTCTCACACGCATTCTCTCTCTCTCGCTCTCACTCATTTTCTCTCTCACATGCATTCTCTCGCTCTCGCACATTCTCATTCTCTCTCATGCGCACATGCATTCTCTGTCTCTCGTGCACACACACATTCTCTCACACACGCATTCTCTCTCTCACACACGCATTCTCTCTATCACACATGCATTCTCTCTCTCATACGCACGCATTCTCTCTCTCGTACACATTCATTCTCTCAAACACACGCATTCTCTCTCTCTCGTACACATTCATTCTCTCACACACACGCATTCTCTCCATCACACATGCATTCTCTCTCTCATACGCGCTCATTCTCTCTCTCTCACACATGCAGTCTCTCTCTCTCGCACACGCATTCGCTGTCTCACACACACGCATACTCTCTCTCACACACGCATTCTCTCTATCACACATGCATTCTCTCTCTCATACGCACTCATTCTCTCTCTCGCACACATGTATTCTCTCTCTCTCGCACACGCATTCTCGCTCTCGTACACATTCATTCTCTCACACACACGCATTCTCTCTCTCTCGTACACATTCATTCTCTCACACACACGCATTCTATCTCTCTCGTACACATTCATTCTCTCACTCACACGCATTCTTCTCCTCTCACACATGTATTCTCTCTCTCCCACACGCATTCTCTCCATCACACATGCATTCTCTCTCTCATACGCACTCATTCTCTCTCTCGTACACACGCATTCCCTCTCTCTCCCACACGCATTCATTCTCTCTCTCGCACATCTCATTCTCTCACACACAGGCATTCACTCTCTCTCTCTCTCTCACACACATCATCTTCTGCTCACACACACATTCTCTCTCACACACACACGCATTCTCGCTCTCTCATGGACTCGCATTAACTCACTCTCACACATACGCTTTCTCTCTCTCTTGCGCACACTCGTTCTATCACACACGCGCATTCTCTTCCTCTCATTAACACATTCTCTTTCTCAGACACAAGCATTCTCTCTCTCACACACACGCACACGCATTCACTCTCTCTCACACATGCATTCTCTCTCTTAAACACGCATTCGCGCTCTCATACATGCACTCGTTCTCTCTCAAACACACTCGTACTCTCTCTCTCACACACATACATTCGCTCCCTCTCACACATGCATTCTTTCACTTATGCTCTCGCACTCTCTCCCCAGATGCATTCACTCTCTCGCTCGCACACTCATTCTCTCTCACACACACATGCATTCTCTTTCTCTCTCACACACGCATTCTCTCTCTCTGACACATGCATTCTCTCTCTCACACACACATTCTCTCTCACACACACACATTCTCTTTCATGCACACACGCATTCGCTCTCTCTCACGCATGTATTTCCTCTCTCACACACATGCATTCTCTCTCTCACACACGCATTTTCTCTCTCTCACGCACACATTCTCTCTCGCTCGCATACACATTCTCTCTATTATACACGCATTCTCCCTCTCACACACACTCATTCTCTCTCTCGCACACACGCATTCTCCCTCATGCAAACACGCCTTCTCTCTTTTTCTCACACGCATTCTCTCGCTCATGCACACGAATTAACATTCTGTCTCGCACACGCATTCTCTCTCGCGCCCACACGCATTCTCTCTCTTGTACACATTTATGCTCTCTCGCACACACGCATGCTCTCTCTCTCTCACACGCATTCTCTCTCTCTCGCACACACTCATTCTCTCTCTCACACACATGCAGTCCATCACTCACACACAAGGATACGCTCTCTCTCACGCACACACATTGTCTCTCTCTATCACACACGCATTCTCTCTGTCAAACACACGTGCCTTCTCTCTGTCTCACACGCGCATTCTCTCTCACTCGCACACATACACTCTCTCTCGCACGCATTCTCTCTCACACACACACGTTCTCTCTCTCTCTCACGCGCATTCTCTCTATCATCCACGAATTCTCTGTCTCTCTCGCACACGCTCAAACTCGCTCTCACACACACGCATTCTCTATCTGTCATGTACACACATTCTCTCTCTCTTTCACGCGCATTCTTTATCTCGTGTATGCATTCGCGCTCTCGCACACTCATTCTCTTTCTCCCACATGCATTCTCTCTCTCACACACACACTCCTCTCTCATACATGCATTCTCTCTCTGACACACTCACGCATGCTCTCTCTCTCACACACACACATTCTTTCACTCACGCACTCGTGCTCTCTCACACTCATTCTCTCTCCTTCCCTGACGCATTCCCTCTCTTGCACACGCGCATTCTCTCTCACACACACACTTTTTCTCTCTCGAGCACACACATTTTCTATTTCACGCACACGCATTCTCCCTCTTACACATGCATTCTCTCTCTCACGAACACACAGATTCTCTCTCTCTCACACATGCAATCTCTCTCTTGTACACACGCATTCACTCTCTCTTTCAAACACGGATTCTCTCTGTCACCCGCATTCGGTCTTTCTCTAGCACACACATTACCTCTCTCTCAAACGCACATTCTCTCGCTCTCGCACACACGTATTCCCTCTCTCACCGGCATTCTCTCTCATGCACACATGCATTCTCCCTCGTTCTCACATGCATTCTCTCTCTCTCGCACACACGCACTCTCTCTCATACAGGCACATTTTCTCTCTCGCACACACACATGTTCTCTTTCACGCACACGCATTCTCCCTCTAACACATGCATTCTCTCTCTCATGAACATATGGATTCTCTCTCGCACTCGCATTCTCTTCCTCACACAAATGCATTCTCTCTCACATAAACACGCATTCTCTCTCTCTCATGGACACACATTCACTCTCTCACACACGCATTCTCTCTCTCACACACGCATTCGCGCTCTCACACACGCATTTGCTCACTCTCGCACACACTCACTCTCACTCTCACACACACATATGCATAATCTCTCACAGACACACACATTCTCTCTCCCACACACACGCATTCTCTTCCTCTCATACACGATTTCCCTCGCTCTCACACACACGCATTCTCTCTCTCGCATGCGCATTCGCACTCTCGGACACGCATTCACTCTCTCGCATGCATACTCATTCTCAGTCTCTCACACAGCCATTCACTCTCAATTGTTGGCAAGCATTCTCTGTCTTTCTTACACACGCTTTCTCTCTCCCTCACATGCATTCTCACTCTGGCACACACGCATTCTATCTCACACGCACACATTTTCTCTCTCGCACACTTGCATTTTCTCTTTCACACATGTGCATTCATTCTCTTACACATGCGTTGTCTCTCTCTTACAAACACGCATTCTCTCACACGTATTCACTCTCTAACACACGCATTCGCTCTCTCTCAAACATGCATTCTCTCCCTCTCTCGCACACACGCATTCTCTCTCTCAGACATGCATTCCCTCTCTCTCTCTCTCGCATACACATCCTTTCTCACGCACACACACATTCTCTGTCTCTCTCGCACACACTCATTCTTGCTCTCACACACACGCATTCCCTATCTGTACACACATTCTCTCTCTCTTTCACACTCATTCTCTCTCTCCCACATGCATTCTCTGTCTCTCGCACACACTCCTATCTCTCATACATGCATTGTCTCTCTCTCACACTCACGCATGCTCTCTCTCTCACACACAAGCATTCTTTCACTCATGCACTTGTGCTCTCCCACACTCAATATCTCTCTCCCTGACGCATTCTCTCTCTTGCACACACACATTCTCTCTCTCACACACACTCATTCTCTCTCACACACACACGCATTCTCTCTCTCTCACATACATTCTTTCTCTTGCGAACAAATTCAGTCTATCACACACACATTCTCCCTCTCACACACACATTTTCTCTCAAACACACGCATTCTCTCAATCACACATGAATTCTCCCTCTCACACACACTCATTCTCTCTCTCACAGACACGTATTCTCTCTCCTGCACGCACGCATTCTCTCTCTCTCACACACGCAGTCTCTCTCTCACGCACAAGCATTCACACTCTCTCTCGCACACGCATTCGCTGTCTCACACACACGCATACTCTCTCTCACACACGCATTCTTACTCTCGCACATGTATTCCCGCTATTGTACACTCATTCTCTCTCTCTAATACGCATTCCCTCTCACACACACACATTCTCTCTCTCTCACACGCATTCTCTCTCTCTCGCTCTCACTCATTTTCTCTCTCACATGCATTCTCTCGCTCTCGCACATTCTCATTCTCTCTCATGCGCACATGCATTCTCTGTCTCTCGTGCACACACACATTCACACACGCATTCTTTCTATCACACATGCATTCTCTCTCTCATACGCACTCATTCTCTCTCTCGCACACACGTATTCTCTCTCTCTCGCACATGCATTCTCGCTGTCATACACATTCATTCTCTCACACACACGCATTCTCTCTCTCGTACACATTCATTCTCTCACACACACGCATTCTCTCTCTCTCGTACACATTCATTCTCTCACTCACACGCATTCTTCTCCTCTCACACATGCATTCTCTCTCACACACACGCATCCTCTCCATCACACATGCATTCTCTCTCTCATACGCACTCATTCTCTCTCTCGTACACACGCAGTCTCTCTCTCACGCACACGCATTCACACTCTCTCTCGCACACGCATTCGCTGTCTCACACACACGCGTACTCTCTCTCACACAAGCATTCTTACTCTCGCACATGTATTCCCGCTATCGTACACTCATTCTCTCTCTCTAATACGCATTCCCTCTCACACACACACATTCTCTCTCTCTCACACGCAATCTCTCTCTCTCACTCTCACTCATTTTCTCTCTCACATGCATTCTCTTTCTCACATGCATTCTCTCGCTCTCGCACATTCTCATTCTCTCTCATGCATGCATGCATTCTCTGTCTCTCGTGCACACACACATTCTCTCACACACGCATTCTCTCTCTCACACACGCATTCTCTCTATCACACATGCATTCTCTCTCTCATACGCACTCATTCTCTCTCTCGCACACACGTATCCTCTCTCTCTCGCACACGCATTCTCGCTCTCATACACATTCATTCTCTCACACACACGCATTCTCTCTCTCTCGTACACATTCATTCTCTCACACACACGCATTCTATCTCTCTCGTACACATTCATTCTCTCACTCACACGCATTCTTTTCCTCTCACACATGCATTCTCTCTCACACACACGCATTCTCTCCATCACACATGCATTCTCTCTCTCATACGCACTCATTCTCTCTCTCGTACACACGCATTCCCTCTCTCTCCCACACGCATTCTCTCTCTCTCGCACATTTCATTCTCTCACACACAGGCATTCACTCTCTCTCTCTCTCTCACACACATCATCTTCTGCTCACACACACATTCTCTCTCACACACACACGCATTCTCGCTCTCTCATGGACTCGCATTAACTCACTCTCACACATACGCTTTCTCTCTCTCTCGCGCACACTCGTTCTATCACACACGCGCATTCTCTTCCTCTCATTAACACATTCTCTTTCTCAGACACAAGCATTCTCTCTCTCTCACACACGCACACGCATTCACTCTCTCTCACACATGCATTCTCTCTCTTAAACACGCATTCGCGCTCTCATACATGCACTCGTTCTCTCTCAAACACACTCGTACTCTCTCTCTCACACACATATATTCGCTCCCTCTCACACATGCATTCTTTCACTTATGCTCTCGCACTCTCTCCCCAGATGCATTCACTCTCTCACTCGCACACTCATTCTCTCTCACACACACATGCATTCTCTTTCTCTCTCACACACGCATTCTCTCTCTCTGACACATGCATTCTCTCTCTCTGACACATGCATTCTCTCTCTCACACACACATTCTCTCTCACACACACACATTCTCTTTCATGCACACACGCATTCGCTCTCTCTCACGCATGTATTTCCTCTCTCACACACATGCATTCTCTCTCTCACACACGCATTTTCTCTCTCTCACGCACATATTCTCTCTCGCTCGCATACACATTCTCTCTATTATACACGCATTCTCCCTCTCACACACACTCATTCTCTCTCTCGCACACACGCATTCTCCCTCATGCAAACACGCCTTCTCTCTTTCTCTCATACGCATTCTCTCGCTCATGCACACGAATTAACATTCTGTCTCGCACACGCATTCTCTCTCGCGCCCACACGCATTCTCTCTCTTGTACACATTTATGCTCTCTCGCACACACGCATGCTCTCTCTCTCTCACACGCATTCTCTCTCTCTCGCACACACTCATTCTCTCTCTCACACACATGCAGTCCATCACTCACACACAAGGATACGCTCTCTCTCACGCACACACATTGTCTCTCTCTATCACACACGCATTCTCTCTGTCAAACACACATGCCTTCTCTCTGTCTCACACGCGCATTCTCTCTCACTCGCACACATACACTCTCTCTCGCACGCATTCTCTCTCACACACACACGTTCTCTCTCTCTCTCACACGCGCATTCTCTCTATCATCCACGAATTCTCTGTCTCTCTCGCACACGCTCAAACTCGCTCTCACACACACGCATTCGCTATCTGTCATGTACACACATTCTCTCTCTCTTTCACGCGCATTCTTTATCTCGTGTATGCATTCGCGCTCTCGCACACTCATTCTCTTTCTCCCACATGCATTCTCTCTCTCACACACACACTCCTCTCTCATACATGCATTCTCTCTCTGACACACTCACGCATGCTCTCTCTCTCACACACACACATTCTTTCACTCACGCACTCGTGCTCTCTCACACTCATTCTCTCTCCTTCCCTGACGCATTCCCTCTCTTGCACACGCGCATTCTCTCTCACACACACACATTTTCTCTCTCGAGCACACGCATTTTCTATTTCACGCACACGCATTCTCCCTCTTACACATGCATTCTCTCTCTCACGAACACACAGATTCTCTCTCTCACACACATGCAATCTCTCTCTTGTACACACGCATTCACTCTCTCTTTCAAACACGGATTCTCTCTGTCACCCGCATTCGGTCTTTCTCTCGCACACACATTACCTCTCTCTCAAACGCACATTCTCTCGCTCTCGCACACACGTATTCCCTCTCTCACCGGCATTCTCTCTCATGCACACATGCATTCTCCCTCGTTCTCACATGCATTCTCTCTCTCTCGCACACACGCACTCTCTCTCTTACAGGCACATTTTCTCTCTCGCACACACACATGTTCTCTTTCACGCATACGCATTCTCCCTCTAACACATGCATTCTCTCTCTCACGAACATATGGATTCTCTCTCGCACTCGCATTCTCTTCTCACACAAATGCATTCTCTCTCACATAAACACGCATTCTCTCTCTCTCATGGACACACATGCACTCTCTCACACACGCATTCTCTCTCTCACACACGCATTCGCTCTCTCACACACGCATTTGCTCACTCTCGCACACACTCACTCTCACTCTCACACACACATATGCATAATCTCTCACAGACACACACATTCTCTCTCCCACACACACGCATTCTCTTCCTCTCATACACGATTTCCCTCGCTCTCACACACACGCATTCTCTCTCTCGCATGCGCATTCGCACTCTCGGACACGCATTCACTCTCTCTTGCACACGCATTCACTCTCTCGCACGCATACTCATTCTCAGTCTCTCACACAGCCATTCACTCTCAATTGTTGGCAAGCATTCTCTGTCTTTCTTACACACGCTTTCTCTCTCCCTCACATGCATTCTCACTCTGGCACACACGCATTCTATCTCACACGCACACATTTTCTCTCTCGCACACTTGCATTTTCTCTTTCACACACGTGCATTCATTCTCTTACACATGCGTTGTCTCTCTCTTACAAACACGCATTCTCTCAGACGTATTCACTCTCTAACACACACGCATTCGCTCTCTCTCAAACATGCATTCTCTCCCTCTCTCGCACACACGCATTCTCTCTCTCAGACATGCATTCCCTCTCTCTCTCTCTCGCATACACATCCTTTCTCACGCACACACACATTCTCTGTCTCTCTCGCACACACTCATTCTTGCTCTCACACACGCATTCCCTATCTGTCATGTACACACATTCTCTCTCTCTTTCACACGCATTCTTTCTCTTGTACATGCATTCGCGCTCTCGCACACTCATTCTCTCTCTCGCACACTCATTCTCTCTCTCCCACACGCATTCTCTGTCTCTCGCACACATTCCTATCTCTCATACATGCATTGTCTCTCTCTCACACTCACGCATGCTCTCTCTCTCACACACAAGCATTCTTTCACTCATGCACTTGTGCTCTCTCACACTCAATATCTCTCTCCCTGACGCATTCTCTCTCTTGCACACACACATTCTCTCTCTCACACACACGCATTCTCTCTCACACACACACGCATTCTCTCTCTCACACACACATTCGCTCCCTCACACACGTGCATTCTCTCTCTCACACACACACATTCTCTATCTCTCTTGCACACATGCATTCTCTCTCTCTCGCACACATTCATTCTGTCTTTCACGCACACGTGCATTTTCTCTCTCACGCACATGTTCTCTCTCACTCACACGCATTCTCTTCTTGCACACACGCATTCTGTCTCTCTAGCACACATGCATTCTCTCTCTCACATGCATTCTCTCTCTCGCACACACTCATTCTCTCTCACACGCATTCGCTCTCTCTCACACACACACGCATTTACTCTCTCTCACACACGAATTCCCTCTCTCACGCACACTCATTCTCTCTCTCGCATACTCGCATTCTCTCTCTCTTGCACACACACATTCTCTCTCTCTCTCACACGCATTCTCTTCCTCTCGCACGAATTCTCTCTCACTCGCACACGCATTTTCTCTATCTCATGGACAAGCATTCACTCTCTCTCACACACGCGCATTCCCTCTCTCACACACATGCATTCTCTCTCTCACACGCACATGCATTCTTTCACACGTGCATGCATCCGCGCTTTCACACACTCATTCTCTCTCTCCTCGACGCATTCTCTCTCTCTCGCACACACTCATTCTCTCTCACACACACTCGCATTCTCTCTTACACATATGCATTCTCTCTCTCACATGCACAAATTCTCTCTTTCGCACATGCAATCTCTCTCTCACACACAGGCATTTACTTTCTCTTTCGCGCATATATTCCCTCTCTCACACACACTCATTCCCTCTCTCGCACACACGCATTCTCTGTATCTCTCACACACACATTCTCTCTATCACACATGCATTCTCCCTCTCACACACACTCATTCTCTCTCTCGCACACACGCATTCTCTCTCTCTCACACGCATTCTTTCTCTTGAGCTCGAATTCAATCTATCACACACACATTCTCCCTCTCACACACACACATTTTCTCTCAAACACACGCATTCTCTCAATCACACATGAATTCTCCCTCTCACACACACTCATTCTCTCTCTCACAGACACGTATTCTCTCTCCTGCACGCACGCATTCTCTCTCTCACACACACGCAGTCTCTCTCTCACGCACACGCATTCACACTCTCTCTCGCACACGCATTCGCTGTCTCACACACACGCATACTCTCTCTCACACACGCATTCTTACTCTCGCACATGTATTCCCGCTATCGTACACTCATTCTCTCTCTCTAATACGCATTCCCTCTCACACACACACATTCTCTCTCTCTCACACGCATTCTCTCTCTCTCGCTCTCACTCATTTTCTCTCTCACATGCATTCTCTCGCTCTCGCACATTCTCATTCTCTCTCATGCGCACATGCATTCTCTGTCTCTCGTGCACACACACATTCTCTCACACACGCATTCTCTCTCTCACACACGCATTCTCTCTATCACACATGCATTCTCTCTCTCATACGCACGCATTCTCTCTCTCGTGCACATTCATTCTCTCAAACACACGCATTCTCTCTCTCTCGTACACATTCATTCTCTCACACACACGCATTCTCTCCATCACACATGCATTCTCTCTCTCATACGCGCTCATTCTCTCTCTCTCACACATGCAGTCTTTCTCTCTCGCACACGCATTCGCTGTCTCACACACACGCATACTCTCTCTCACACACGCATTCTCTCTATCACACATGCATTCTCTCTCTCATACGCACTCATTCTCTCTCTCGCACACATGTATTCTCTCTCTCTCGCACACGCATTCTCGCTCTCGTACACATTCATTCTCTCACACACACGCATTCTCTCTCTCTCGTACACATTCATTCTCTCACACACACGCATTCTATCTCTCTCGTACACATTCATTCTCTCACTCACACGCATTCTTCTCCTCTCACACATGTATTCTCTCTCTCCCACACGCATTCTCTCCATCACACATGCATTCTCTCTCTCATACGCACTCATTCTCTCTCTCGTACACACGCATTCCCTCTCTCTCCCACACGCATTCATTCTCTCTCTCGCACATCTCATTCTCTCACACACAGGCATTCACTCTCTCTCTCTCTCTCACACACATCATCTTCTGCTCACACACACATTCTCTCTCACACACACACGCATTCTCGCTCTCTCATGGACTCGCATTAACTCACTCTCACACATACGCTTTCTCTCTCTCTTGCGCACACTCGTTCTATCACACACGCGCATTCTCTTCCTCTCATTAACACATTCTCTTTCTCAGACACAAGCATTCTCTCTCTCACACACACGCACACGCATTCACTCTCTCTCACACATGCATTCTCTCTCTTAAACACGCATTCGCGCTCTCATACATGCACTCGTTCTCTCTCAAACACACTCGTACTCTCTCTCTCACACACATACATTCGCTCCCTCTCACACATGCATTCTTTCACTTATGCTCTCGCACTCTCTCCCCAGATGCATTCACTCTCTCGCTCGCACACTCATTCTCTCTCACACACACATGCATTCTCTTTCTCTCTCACACACGCATTCTCTCTCTCTGACACATGCATTCTCTCTCTCACACACACATTCTCTCTCACACACACACATTCTCTTTCATGCACACACGCATTCGCTCTCTCTCACGCATGTATTTCCTCTCTCACACACATGCATTCTCTCTCTCACACACGCATTTTCTCTCTCTCACGCACACATTCTCTCTCGCTCGCATACACATTCTCTCTATTATACACGCATTCTCCCTCTCACACACACTCATTCTCTCTCTCGCACACACGCATTCTCCCTCATGCAAACACGCCTTCTCTCTTTCTCTCACACGCATTCTCTCGCTCATGCACACGAATTAACATTCTGTCTCGCACACGCATTCTCTCTCGCGCCCACACGCATTCTCTCTCTTGTACACATTTATGCTCTCTCGCACACACGCATGCTCTCTCTCTCTCACACGCATTCTCTCTCTCTCGCACACACTCATTCTCTCTCTCACACACATGCAGTCCATCACTCACACACAAGGATACGCTCTCTCTCACGCACACACATTGTCTCTCTCTATCACACACGCATTCTCTCTGTCAAACACACGTGCCTTCTCTCTGTCTCACACGCGCATTCTCTCTCACTCGCACACATACACTCTCTCTCGCACGCATTCTCTCTCACACACACACGTTCTCTCTCTCTCTCACGCGCATTCTCTCTATCATCCACGAATTCTCTGTCTCTCTCGCACACGCTCAAACTCGCTCTCACACACACGCATTCTCTATCTGTCATGTACACACATTCTCTCTCTCTTTCACGCGCATTCTTTATCTCGTGTATGCATTCGCGCTCTCGCACACTCATTCTCTTTCTCCCACATGCATTCTCTCTCTCACACACATTCATTCTCTCTCTCACACGCATTCTCTCTCTCACGCACACGCACTCTCTGACACACACACACATACGCATTCTCTCTCACACACATACATTCCCTCTCTCACACATGCATTCGCTCTGTCACACACGCATTCTCTTTCTCACACACACGCAGTCTCTCTCTCTCGCATACTCTCATTCTCTCTCACACACACATTCTCTCTCTCACGCATTCTCTTCCTCTCTCACACGAATTCTCTCTCACTCACACACGCACTTTCTCTATCTCACGGACAAGCATTCACTCTCTCTCTCACACACGCATTCTCTCTACCTTTCACATGCTCATTCTATCACATTCACGCAGTCTCTTTTGCACACGCGTTCTCTTCCTCTCACAAACGCATTCTCTCTCACAAACACACACGAATTCTCACTCTCACAAGCATTCACGTTCGCACAGTTGCATTTGCTCTCTCTCCTGCACACTCATTCACTCTCTCACAAACACACGCATTCTCTTCCTCTCATACACGTTTTCACTCGCTCTCTCTCACACACGCATTCTCTTGCTCTCACGGACGTGCATTCTCTCACTCTCACTTGCACATTCTCTCTCTCACACGCATTCACGCTCTCGCACACGTATTCACTCTCTCTTGCACACACATTCACTCCCTCTCGTGCATACTCATTCTCACAATCTCAAGCACGCATTCACTCTCTCTTGTATGCAAGCATTCTCTCTCTTTCTCACACACGTTTTCTCTCTCTCTCACACGCATTCTCTCTCTCTCACGCACATGCATTCTGTCTCTTACACATGCATTCACTCTCTCACGAACACACGGATTCTCTCTCCTCTCACACGCATTCTCTCTCTCATACACGCATTCTCTCTCTAACACGCATTCTCTCTCTCATACACGCATTCTTTCTCTCTCACGTGCATTCTCTCTCTCTCATACACACATGTATTCTCTCTCTTACACATGCATTCACTCTCTCACGAACACACGGATTCTCCCTCCTGGAGGGGGGCCTGTGCCCGAGGCGTCGAGTCTCCTGTTCCCTGGATGCTGCCTGACCTGCTGTGCTGTTCCAGCAATAAAGTTTCAACTTCTCCCTCCTTCTCACACGCATTCTCTCTCTCTTTCAAACACGCATTCTCTCTCTCAAACACGCAATCTCTCTCTAACGCACACACATTCTCTCTCTCAAACACGCATTCTCTCTCTCTTGCGGACATGCATTCTCTCTCTCACAGGCATTCTCTCTCTCATGCACACACGAATTCTCTCTCTCTCAGACATGCATTCTCTCCCTCATATGCACACGCATTCTTTCACACGTGCATGCATCCGCGCTCTCACACACTCATTCTCTCTCTCCTCGACGCATTCTCTCTTTCTCGCACACACATTATCTCATTCACACACACATCCTTTCTCTGCCTCACACACACATTCTCTCCCTCACATACATGCGTTTTTGCTCTCTCACACACATGCATTCTCTCTCACACACACATGCATTCTCTTTCTCACACACACATTCTCTCTCTCGCACACGCATTCTCTCTCACGTGCACACACATTCTCTGTCTCTCTCGCACACACTCATTCTCACTCTCACACACACGCATTCTCTGTTTCTCACGTACACACATTCTCTCTCTCTTACATGCATTCTTTCTCTTGTGCATGCATTCGCGCTCTCGCACACTCAATCTCTCCCTCCCATATACATTCTCTATCTCTGGTGCACATTCCTTCTGTCTCTCACGCATGCGTTCTCTCTCCCTCACACACACGCATGCACTCTCTCACACATACATGCATTCTCTCTCTCACACACACACTCATTCTTTCACTCACGCACTCGTGCTATCTCACACTCACTCTCTCTCTCTCCCCGACGCATTCTCTCTCTCACGCACACACATTCTCTCACTCACACACGCGTTCTCTCTCTCATACACATGCATTCTCTCTCTCACACACAGTTGCTCCCTCACACACATGCATTCTCTCTCTCACACACACACGCATTCTCTCTCTCGCACACACTCATTCTCTCTCTCACAAACGCATTCTCTCCCTCATACTCTCATTCTCTCTCACACACACACGCATTCTCTCTCTGACATGCATGCATTCTTTCTCTCGTGCACACATTCATGCTCTCGCACACTCATGCTCTCTCTCCCACACGCATTCTCTCTCTCCCACACACGCATTCTCTCTCAAACACACACGCATTCTCCCTCTCACACACACGCATTTTCTATCTCTCACACACACATTCTCTCTCACACACATTCTCTCTCTCGAACACGCATTTGCGCTCTCGCACAAGCATTAGTTCCCTTTCACACACACTCATTCTATCTCTCATGCACACACTCATTCTCTCTCTAGCACACGCATTCTTTCTCTCACACACACACTCTCTCACACACTCACGAATTCTCTCTCACACACATGCATTCTCTCTCTCACACATGCATTCACTTTCTCACACACGCATTCTCTCTCTCTCGCCCACACATTCCCTCACGCACACATTCTATCTCTCTCACACGCATTATCACTCACGCACATATTCTCTAGCACACGCATTTCCGCTCTCGCACAAGCATTAGTTCTCTCTTGCACACACTCATTCTCTATCTCTCGCACATGCATTCTCTCACACACACATGCATTCTCTCTCACACACAAACGCATTCTCTCTCACACACACACATTCTCTCACACACACACATTCTCACTCTGGCACACGCATTTACGCTCTCGCACAAGCATTAGTTCTCTCTTGCACATACTCATTCTCTCTCTCTCACACACGCATTCTCTCTCATACACGCATTCTCTCTCACACACACGTATTCTCTATCTCTGGCACACACACATTCTCTCTCACACACACGTTCTCTCTTTCGCACACACGTTTGTGCTCTCGCACAAGCATTAGTTTTCTCTCACACACACTCATTCTCTCTCTCTTGCATACGCACATCTCTCTCACACACACAATCTCTCTCTCTCACACGCATTCTCTCACACATACAATCTCTCTCTCACACGCATTCTCTCTCATACACACGCATTCTTCCTCTCTCACACACGTATTTTCTCTTTCACACACGCATTCCCTATCTCTCGCACACACATTCTCTCTTACACGCACCTTGTCTCTCTCGCAAATGCATTTGTGCTCTCGCACAAGCATTAGTTCTCTCTCCCGCACACTCATTCTCTCTCTCTTGCACATGCATTCTCTCAGACACACACGCATTCTCTCTCACACACACACGCATTCTCACACACGCACACATGCATTCTCCCTCTCGCACACATACATTCTCTCTCTCAAACATGAATTATCTCCCTCACACACGTATTCTATCTCACACACGCACACGCATTCTCTCTTTCACTCTCACACGCATTCTTTCTCTTGTCCACACATTCACGCTCTCGCACAATCATTCTCCCTCTCCCACACGCATTCTCTCCCTCTTGCACTCACTCATTCTTGCACACACACGCATTCTCTCTCACACACACGCACTCTCTTCCTCTCACATACGCAGTCTCTCTCTCTTGCACACACTTATTCTCTCTCTCACACAGGCACGCATTCACTCTGTCTCACATGCGCATTCTGTCTTGCGCACGCACTCGCGCTCTCCCACATGCATTCACTCTCTCTCGCACACTCTCATTCTCTAACTCACTCACGCATTCTCTCTCACACACATGCATTCTCTCTCTCCCACACACGCATTCTCTTCCTCTCACACACGCATTCTCTCTCTTACACACACATATTCTCTCTCTCTCACAGACATGCATTCTCTCTCTCCCACACACTCATTCTCTTCCTCTCACACATGCATTCTCTCTCACACACACACACACACTCTCTCTCTCACAGACATGCATTCTCTCTCTCTCACACAGGCACATTATCTCCCTCACACACACATTCACGCTCTCACACAGGCATTCTCTCTCTCTCACTCACAGTCATTCTCTCTCACTGACAGGCATTCTCTCTCTGACACACATGCATTTTATCTCTCTCACAGACACGCATTCACTCTCTCCCTCAAACACGCTTTCTCTCTATCACACACGTGCATTCTCTCTCACACACACATACATTCTCTTCCTCTCACATACGCATTCTCTCTCACACACGCATTCTCACTCTCGCACACACTCATTCTCTCTCACAAACGCATTCTCTCTCACACACACGCATTTTTCTCTTGTGCACGCATTCACGCTCTCACACTCATTCTATCTCTCCCACATGTATTTTCTCCCTCTCGCACTCACTCATTCTCCCACACACACGCATCTCTCCCTTTCTCACACACACGCACGCTCTTCCTCTTGCACACTCATTTTTTTTCTCACACTCACGCATTCTCTCTCTCTCACGCACACGCATTCTCTCTCGCTCGCAAACATGTATTCTCTCTCACATGCATTCACTCTCTCTCGCCCACACTCATTCTCTATCTCTCGCACACACTCATTCTCTCTTTCTGACCGACATGCATTCAAACTCTCTCTCACATGCGCATTCACTCTCTCGCACACACATTTGCACTCTCACACACACATTCGCTCTCTCTTGCACACACTCATTCTCTCTCGCACACACGCATTTTATCTCTCTCACAGACACACATTCACTCTCTCTCTCACACATGCATTCTCTCTCAGACACACGCACATTCTCTCTCTCACACACACACACATTCTCTCTCTCATACACACGCATTCTCTCTCTCTCATAGACACTTTTTCACTCTCTGTCTCAAACATGCATTCTCTCTCACACACGCATTCTCTCACACATGCATTCTCTCTCACACACGCATTCTCTCTCTCTCACCCACACTCATTCTCTATCTCTCGCACACACTCATTCACTCTCTCTCACATGCATCCTCTCTCTCTCTCAGACACACTCATTATTTCTCTCACGCACACATGCACTGTCTCTGATGCACACACACAATCTCTCCCTCACAGACACATTCTCTCTTTCTCACACATGCGGTCTCTCTTTCTCACATGCAATCATTCACTCTCTCACACATGCATTCTCTCTCACGCACACTCACTTTCTCTCTCTCGTACACGTATTCAGTCTCTCTCACACACATTTTTTCTCTCTCGCACACATTCGCTCTTTCACACAGACGCATTCTCTCTCTCTCGCACATGCATTCTTTCTCTCTCTCACACACACATTCTCTCTCTCACACACACGCATTCTCTCGCTCACACACGCATTCTTTCTCTTTCGTACACGCATTCTCTCTCAAACACACATTGTCTCTCTCACGCATGCATTCTCTTCCTCTCACACATGCATTCTCTCTCTCACATGCATTCTCTCTCTCACAGACACGCATTCACTCTTTGTCACGCACGCATTCTCGATCTCTCGCGCACACATTCTCTCTCACACGCGCATTCTCACTCTCGCACACGCATTTACGATCTGACAGAAGCATTAGTTCTCTCTCGCACACACTCTCTCTCACAAACGCAATCTGTCTCTCACACACATATAATCTCTCTCTCTCACACGCATTCTCTCTCTCACACACGCTTTCTCTCTCTCACACACACTCATTCTCTCTCACACATTGGCATTTTCTCTCTCACACACGCATTCTTTCTGTTGTGCACACATTCGTTCTCCCGCATGTTCCTGCTCTCTCTCCCACACACATTCTCTGTCTCTTGCACGCACTCATTCTCTCTCACACACACGCATTCTCTCTAACACACGCACACATTCTCTCTCACGCACACACTCATTCTCTCTCTCATACATGCATTCTTGCCCTACACATGCATGTGTGTGAAAGTAAGAATGTGTGTGTGAGAGTGAAAATGTTTGTGAGAGAGAGAATGCGTGTGTGAGAGAGAGAATGTGTGTGTGCGAGAGAGATAATGCATTTGAGAGAGAGTGAGAAAGCATGTGTCAGTGAGAGAGAGAATGCGTGTGTGCGAGAGATAGTGAATGCGTGTGTGAAAGAGTGGCAATGAGTGTGTGCGAGAGCGAATGCGTATGCGAGAGCGAGAATGCGTGTGCGAGAGAATGTGTGTGTGAGAGAGAATGTGTGTGCAAGAGATAGAGAATGCATGTGTGAAAGGGAGGGAATGCGTGTGTGAGAGAGAGAATGCGTGTGTGAGAGAGAATGTGTGTGTGTGAGAGAGAGAATGTCTGTGTGCGTGAGAGCGGGAATGCATGTGTGTGTGACGGAGAGACTGCGAGTGGGCGAGTGAGAGACATTGCGTGTGAGAGAGAGAATGCATGTATGTGAGAGACCGAAAGCATGTCTGTGAGAGAGAATGAGTGCATGAGAGCGAGAATGCGTGTGTGTGTGAGAGAGAGAATACGAGTGTGTGACAGAGAGTGAATGCGTGTGCGAGAGAGAAAGAATGCGTGTGTGATAGAGAGAGAATTTGTGCGTGTGTGAGACAGAATGTGTATGTGAGAGGAAGAGAATGCACGTGTGTGAGAGAGAGAATGTGTGTGTTAGAGATTATGTTTGCGTGAGAGAGAGAATACGTGTGTGTGAGAGAGAGTGTTTGTGTGTGAGAGAAAGAATGCATGTGCGAGAGAGAGAATGAGTGTTTATAGAAAGAGAGAGAATGCATGTGTGAGAGAGAATGCGTGTGTGAGAGGGAGAAAAAGCATGCATGTGAGAGAAAGAATATTTGTGCGAGAGATAGAGAAAGCGAGTGTTCGTGATAGAAAGAATGCATGTGTGACAGTGTGAACAAGAGCATGCGAGAGAGAGAGAGAGACCGCATGTGTGAGAGAGAGAGAAACTATGTGTGAGGGAAAGATTGCGTGTGTGCGTCAGAGAGAATGCAGTTTTACGAGAGAGAGTGAATGAGTGTGTGCGCGAGATAGAGAATGCGACTGTGAGAGAGAGAATGTGTGTGTGTGAGAGAGAATGCCTGTGTGATAGAGAGAATGCGTGTGTTCGAGAGTGCTAATGCATGTGTGAGAGAAAGAATTCATGTGTGAGAGAGAGAGAATGCATGTGTGTGTGTGAGAGAGCATGCATGTCTGAGAGAGAGCGTGAGTGTGTGAGAGAGAATGAGTGTGTGGGAGAGAGAGAATGCATGTGGGAGAGAGAGAAGGAGTGTGCAAGAACACGAACGTGTGCGCAAGAGAAAGAATGCGTGTGTGTGAGAGAGAGAGAAATTAGTGTGCGTGAAAGAGGGAATGCGTGCGTGCCAGAGTGAAAATGCGTGTGTGAGAGAGAGAGAATGTGTGTGGGAGAGAGAGAATGTGTGTGCGTGAGAGAGAATGCAAATGTGCGAGAGAGAGAATGAGTGTGTGTATGAGAGAGAATGCATGCCTGATAGAGAGAATGTGCGTGAGAGAGTGAATGCGTGTGATAGAGAGAGAGAATAAGTGTGTGCGTCAGAGAGACAATGCGTGGGTGAGAGAGAGAATGCACATGTGCAAGAGAGATGGAATGCGTGTATGAGAGAGAATGCGTGTGTGTGTGTGAGAGAGAATGCGTGTGTGCTTCAGAGAGCGAATGCATGTGAGAGAGAGGGAATTCGTGTGTGGTTGAGAGAGACATTTTTGGGTGAGACAGAGAATACGCATGTAGGAGAGAGAGATTGTGTGTATTAGAGAGAATGCGTGCGTGAGAAAGAGAGAATGCGTGAGTACGAGAGAGAGAATGCGTGTGTGCATGAGAGGCAGAATGCACAAGTGTGAGAGAGAGAATGCATGTGTGCGTGAGAGAGAGAATGTTTATGTGCGTGTGAGAGTGAATGTGTGTGTGTGAGAGAGAGAATGCGTGTGTGCGTAAGAGAGACAATGCGTGGGTGAGAGAAAGTTTGCATGTGCGAGAAAGAGAGTCAATGTCTGTGTGAGAGAGAATGTGTGTGAGAGAGAGAGCGAATGCATTCGTGTGAGAGAGAATGCGTGTATACGTGAGAGAGACAATGTGTGGGTCAGTGAGAGAATGCGCACGTGTGAGAGAGAGAGAATGCATGAGTAAAAGAGAGAATGCATGTGTTCGTTAGAGAGAGAGAATGTACATGCGCGCGAGAGAGAGAATGTGTGTGTGAGAGAGAATGCGTGAGTGGAAGAGAGAAAATGCTTGTGTGCTTGAGAGAGAGAAGGCGTGCGAGAGAGAGGGAATTCGTGTGTGCGTGTGAGAGAGAATGTGCATGTGTGAGAGAGAGAATGCGTGTTAGAGAGAGAATGTGTGTGTGTGTCAGAGAGAGAGAATGCATGAGTGTGAGATAGAGAGAATGGGTGAGTGCAAGAGATAGAAGGTGTGTGTGCTTGAGAGAGAATGCGTGTGAGTGAGAGAGAGGGAATGAGTGTGTTTGAGAGAGAGAGAATGCGTGTGTGTGACAGAGAAAATGAGTGTGTAATAGAGAGATAATGCGCTGGTGAGAGAGAGGGAGAATGCGTGTTCGCTTGAGAGTGAGAATAAGTATGTGCGTGAGGGAGAGAATGCATGTGAGAGAGAGATTCTATGTGTGCTTGAGAGAATGTGTGTGAGAGAGAGGGAATTAGTGTGTACGAGAGTGTGATTGTGCGGGTGTGAGAGTGAGAATGCGTGTGCACGAGAGAGAGAATATTTTTGTGTGATAGAGAAAATGAGTGAGTGCAAGAGAGCGAGAATACGTGTACACGAGAGAAAGAATGCGTGTGTGCGAGAGAAAATGCGTGTGTGCGAGAGACAGAGTATGTGTTTGTGAGAGAGACAATGCGTGTGTGTGAGAGAGAATGGGCATGTGCGAGAGAGAGAGAGACTGTGTGTGTGAGAGAGAATGTGTGTGTGTGAGGGAAAAATGCGTGTGTGTGAGAGAGAGAATGAGTGTGTGTGAGAGACAATGCATGGGTGAGACAGAGTATGGGCACGTTCAAAAGTGAGAGAGAATATCTGTGTGAGAGAGACAATGCGTGTGTGTGTGTGAGAGAGAGAATGCGTGTGTGCATGAGAGAGAGAATGAGTGTGACAGAGAGAGAATGCATGTGCGCAAGAGGGAAGATGTGTGTGTGTGAGATGGAATACGTGCATGAGCGAGAGAGAATGCATTGGCGTGAGAGAGACAATGCGTGTGTAAGACAGAGAATACACATGTACGAGAAAGACAGAATGCATGTGTGAGAGAGAATGCGTTTGTTAGAGAGATAGAATGTGTGTGTGCTTGAGGGAGAGAATGCAGGTGAGAGAGAGGGAATTCGTGTGTGCTTGAGAGAGACAATGCGTGGGTGAGACAGAGAAGATGCATGTACAAGAGAGAGAATGCCTGTGTGAGAGAGAATGCGTTCGTGAGAGAGAAAATGTGTATGGGAGAGAGAGAATGTGTTTGTGAGAGAGCGAATGCGTGAATGCGCGAGAGAGAATGCGTGTGTTTGAGAGAGAGAATGCGTGTGTGAGAGAGTGAGAATGTGTGTGAGACAGAGAGAATGCTTGTATGCTTGAGAGAGAGAATGCGTTTGAGAGAGAGGGAATTCATCTGTGCGAGACAGAGATTGTGAGTGCGAGAGAGAGAGAATGCGTGTGTGCGTGAAAGAATGTGTATGTGCGTGTGAGAGTGAATGCGTGTGTGAGAGAGAGAATGCGTGTGTGCGTGAGATAGAGAATGGGCATGTGCAAGAGAGAGAGAGAATGCCTGCGTGAGAGAAAATGCATTTGTGTCAGAGGAAGAATGCGTGTGTGAGAGAGAAAGAATGCGTGTGTATGTGAGAGAGTCAATGCGTGGGTCAGTGAGAGAAAACCCATGTGCGAGAGAGAGAGAATGCATGTGTGAGAGAGAGAAAGCATGTGTCCATGTGAGAGAGAGAATGCACATGTGTGACAGAGAGAGAATGCGTATGTGAGAGAGAGAATGCGTGCGTATGTGTGAGAGCGAATGCATCTGTGTGAGAGAGAGAGAGAATATGTATGTGCATGTGAGAGAGAATGCATGTGTCAGAGAGAGAATGCGTGAGTGCAAGAGAGAGAATGCGCGTGTGCTTGAGAGAGAAAATGCATGTGAGAGAGAGGGAATTCGTGTGTGCGTGAGAGAGAGAATGCGCATGTGCGAGAGAGAATGTGTGTGTTCGAGTGAGAATGCGTGTGTGAGAGAGAGAGAGAATGCGTGTGTGCATGATAGAAAATGTGTGCGTGAGACAGAGAATACGCATGTACGAGAGAGTGAGAGAATGCGAGTGTGAGAGAGAATGCATGTGAGAGAGAGAATGCGTTGTGAGAGACAGAGAATACATGAGTGTGAGAGAGAGAATGCGTGAGTAAAAGAGAGAGAATGTGTGTGTGCGTGAGAGAGAGAATGCGTGTGAGAGAGAGGGCATGCGTGTGTGAGAGAGAATGTGTGTGAGAGAATGCGCGTGTGAGAGAGAGAATGCATGAGTGCAAGAGAGAGAATGTGCGTGTGCTTGAGAGAGAAAATGCATGTGAGAGAGAGGGAATTCGTGTGTGCGTGAGAGAGAGAATGCGCATGTGCGAGAGAGAATGTGTGTGTTAGAGTGAGAATGCACGTGTGAGAGAGAGAGAATGTGTGTGTGCGTGAGAGAAAATGCGTGCATGAGGCAGGGAATACACATGTACCAGAGAGTGAGAGAATGCGTGTGTGGGAGAGAATGCGTGTGAGAGAGAGAATGCGTTGTGAGAGACAGAGAATACATGAGTGCGTGAGTGCAAGAGAGAGAATGTGTGTGTGCTTGAGAGAGAGAATGCGTGTGAGAGAGAGGGAATGCGTGTGTGAGTGAGAGAGAGGGAATGCGTGTGTGTGAGAGAGAGAATGCATGTGTGTGAGAAAGAGAGAATGCGTGTGTGAGAGAGAGAATGCATGTGTACATGAGAAAGACAATGCGTGGGTCAGTGGGAGAATGCGCATGTGTGAGAGAGAGAATGCGTGTGTTCGTGTTAGAGAGAGAATGCGCATGTGCAAGAGAGAGAGCGAGAATGCGTGTGTGTGTGTGAGAGAGAATGTGTATGTACGTGTGAGAGTGAATGCTTGTGTGAGACAGAGAATACGCATGTAAGAGAGAGAGGAAATTCATGTGTGCATAAGTGAGTGAATGCGTGTGCACGTGTGTGTGATAGAGAAAATGAGTGTGTGTGTGAGAGAGATAATGCACTGGCGAGAGAAAGGGAGAATGCGTGTGTGCATGAGAGAGAATGCCTGTGTGCTTGAGAGCGAGAATGCGTGTGAGAGAGAGGGAATTCGTGTGTACGTGAGAGCAAGAGAATGCACATGTTCGAGAGAGAGCGCGAGAATGCGTGTGTGTGAGAGAGAAAGCATGTGTGTGTGTGAGAGAGAATGTGTATGTACGTGTGAGAGTGAATGCTTGTGTGAGACAGAGAATACGCATGTACGAGAGAGAGGAAATGCATGTGTGCATAAGAGAGAGAATGCGTGTGCACGAGTGTGTGGTAGAGAAAATGAGAATGTGTGAGAGAGAGATAATGCGCTCGCGAGAGAAAGGGAGAATGTGTATGTGCATGAGAGAGAGAATACGTGTGTGCGTGAGAGAGAGAATGCATGTGAGAGAGACAAACCCTGTGTGCTTGAGAGAGAGAAAGCATGTGAGAGAGAGAAAATGCATGTATACTTGAGAGAGAGAATGCGTGTGAGAGAGAGGGAATTCGTGTGCGAGAGCGAGAATGTGCGGTTGCGTGAGAGAGAGAATGCGTGTGCTTGAGAGAGAGAATACATGTGTGTGAGAGAGAAAATGACTGTGTTTGAGAGAGAGAGAGAATGCTTGTGTGCGACAAAGAGAGAATGCGTGTGCATGAGAGACACATTGCGTGTGTGTGAGGGAGAAAATGAGTGTGTGCAAGTGAGAGAATGCGTGTGTGCGAGAGGGAGAGAATGCATATGTGCGTGTGAGAGTCAATGCGTGTGTGAGAGAGAGAATGCGTGTGTGCGTGAGAGAGACAATGCGAGGGTGAGAGAGAATGCATGTGTGAGTGAGAATGTGTGTGTGTGAGAGAGACAATGCGTGTGGGAGAAGAGAGAATGCGTGTGTGAGAGAGAATGAGTGTGTGTGAGAGAGAGAATGTGTGTGTGAGAGAGAATGCGTGCATGTGAGAGAGAGAGAATGCGTGTGTGAGAGAGAGAGAGAATGCGTGTGTGCGTGAGAGAAAATGCATGCGTGAGACAGACAATACGCATGTCCGAGAGTGTGAGAGAATGCGTGTGTGAGAGAGAGAATGCGTGTGAGAGAGAGAATGCGTTGTGAGAGACAGAGAATACATGAGTGTGAGAGAGCGAGAATGCGTGTGTGCATGAGAGAGACAATGCGAGGGTGAGATAGAATGCGTGTGTGAGAGAGAATGAGTGTGTGTGAGAGAGACAATGCGTATGGGAGAAGAGAGAATGCGTGTGTGAGAGAGAATGAGTGTGTGTGAGAGAGAGAATGTGTGTGTGAGAGAGAATGCGTGCATGTGAGAGAGAGAGAATGCGTGTGTGTGTGAGAGAGAGAGAGAATGCGTGTGTGCGTGAGAGAAAATGCGTGCGTGAGACAGAAAATACGCATGTACGAGAGAGTGAGAGAATGCGTGTGTGTGAGAGAGAATGCGTATGAGAGAGAGAATGCGTTGTGAGAGACGGAGAATACATGAGTGTGACAGAGAGAGAATGCGTGAGTGCAAGAGCGAGAATGTGTGTGTGCTTGAGAGAGAGAATGCTTGTGAGAGAGAGAATGCGTGTGTGTGAGAGAGTGAATGCGTGTGTGAGAGAGAATGTGTGTGTGTGAGAGAATGCGCGTGTGAGAGAGCGAGAATGCGTGTGTGTGAGTGAGAGACAATGCGTGGGTGAGAGCGAGAATGCGCATGTGTGTGTGTGAGAGAGAGAGAATGCGTGTGTGAGAATGTTGTGTAAATAGCTCTCTGAGTTACCCTGTAAATGTTTAGTTATTGACAATCGCGCTGTACCTTACTGTAATGTAAATAGCTCTCTACGTTGCCCAGTAAAGTTTAGATATTGACATCAGCGGTATACCTTACTATGGTAAAAATATCTATCTGAGTTACCCTGTAAATGTTTAGATATTACATGATTGGTATACCTTATAGTAGTGTAAATAGCTCTCTGACTTAACCATTAAATGTTTAGAAATTGAGATGAGCAGTATATCTTACTGTAGAGTACATATCTATCTGAGTTACACTGTAAATTTTTAGTTATGACATGATTGGTATACGCTTCTGTAGTGTAAATAGATCCCTGAGAGACACTGTAAATGTTTAGTTATTACATGAACAGTATACCTTACTGTAGTGTAAATAGCTACCTGAGTTTCCCTTATATGTTTAGATATAAGCATGAGTGGTATATATATTGTAGTGCATATAGTCCTCTGAGTTATTCTGAAAATGTTTAGATATTGACATGAGCCGTATATCTTACTGTAGTGTAAATCTCTATCTCTATCTAACACTGTAAATGTTTAGTTATTACATGAGCGGTATACCTTACTGTAATGTATATATCTGTTTCAGTTTCCTTGTAAATGTTTAGTTATTGACATGTGCGTTTTACCTATCTATCTCAGTTACCCTGTAAATATTTAGTTATTCACATGAGCGGTATACCTGACTGTAGTATAAATATCTGTCTGAGTTACCTTGTAAATATTTAGTTATTACACGAGCGGTATACCTTACTGTCGAGAAAATAGCTCTCTGAGGTACACTGTGAATGTTTAGAGATTGACATGAGAGGTCTACTTCACTGTGGTGAAAATAGCTCTCTGACTCATCCTGTAAATGTTTAGATATTGACATAAGAGATATGCCTTACTGTAGTGTAAATCGCTCTTTGAGTTACACTGTAAATGTTTAGTTATTACATGAGCGGTATACCTTACTGTACCGTAAATATCTATCTGAGTTCCCCTGTAATGTTTAGTTATTAACATGAGTGGTATAACTTACTGTACTGTAAATAGCTCTCTGACCTACCCTGTAAATGTTTAGTTATTAACATGAGGGGGATACATTACTGTAGTTTAAATATTTATCTGAGTTACCCTGTAAATGTTTGGTGAATGACATGAGCGGGATAACTCACTGCAGTGTAAATATCAATCTCAATTAATCTATTAAGGTTTAGATATTGACATGAACGTTATAACTAACTGAAGTGAAAATAGGTGTCTGAGTTACCCTGCATCTATTTAGTTATTGACATGCGTGTGATCCCTTACTGCAGTGTAAATAGCTCGCTGAATTACGCTGCACATGTTTAGGTATTGACTTGAGTGGAAAACTTTACTGTAGTGTAAACAGCTCTCTGGGTTCCCTGTAAATATTTAGTTACTGACATGAGCATTACAGCTTACTGTACTGCATAAAAGCTATCAAAGTTGCAAGGTAAGTGTTTAGATATTGACATGAGCGTTATGACTTCCTGTGGTGTAAACATCTTTCTGAGATACCCTGTAAATGTTAAGTTATTGACATGAGCAGTATACCATACTGTAGTGTAAATAGCTCTCTGAGTTACCCTGTAAATATTTAGATAGTGACATGAGCGGTATACCTTACTGAAGTGTAAATATCTATCTGAGTTACCCTGTAAAGTTTTAGTTATTGACATGTGCGTTATAACTTACCGTAGTGCAAATAGCTATCTCAGTAACCCTGAAAACTTTTAGATATTGACATGAGCGGTATATCTTACTGAAGTGTAAATAGCTCCCTGAGATACCCTGTAACGGTTCAGATATTGACATGAGCAGTATACCGTACTGTAGTGTAATTATCTATCTGAGTTACCCTATAAATGTTTAGTTATTGACACGAGCGGTTTACCTTACTGTAGTGAAAATCTCAATTTGAGTTACCCTGTAAATGTTTAGTTATTTCATGAGCGCTGCACCTCACTGTAGTGTAAATAGCTTACCGAGTTACCCTGGAAAGGCTTAGTTATTGACATGAGCGGTACACATTACCATATTGTAAATAGCTCTCTGAGTTACCCTGTAAATGTTTACTTATTGACTTGAGCGGTACATCTTACTTTGGTGTAAGTATTTATCTGAGTTACCCTGCCATGTTTTGTTTTGACATGTGCGTTATAACTTACTGTATTGTCAATATCTATCACAGTTACCCTGTAATGCACAGATATTGACATGAGAGTTATACCTTACTGAAGTATAAATAGCTCTCTGAGATACCATATAAATGTTAAGTTATTAAAATGAGCGGAATACCTTACTGCAATGTACATTTCTATCTGCGTTATCCTGTGAATGTTTAGAGATTGACATGAGCGGGATATCTTAATGTGGTGTAAATTGTTTTCTTAGTTACCCTCTAAATCTTTAGATATTGACATGAGCGGTATACATTACTCTAGTATAAATATGTCCCTGAATTACCTGTAAATGTTTAGTTATTGACATGAGTAGTATAACTTACTGTACTGTAAATAGCTATCTGAGTTACCCTGTAAATGTTTAGTTATTGACATGTGTGTTATACCTTACTGTAGTGTAATTATCTATCTCAGTAACACTGTAAATATTTAGTTTTTGACATGAGCGGTATACCTGACTGTAGTGAAAATAGCTGTCCGAGTTACCCTGTAAATGTTTAGGTATTGACATGAGCGGTATACCTTACGCTAGTGTAAATAGCTCTCTGAGTTACGCTGTACATGTTTAGTCATTGACAGGAGCGGTATACCTTACTGTAGTGTAACTCGCTCTCTGACTTACCACGTATATGCTTAGTTATTGACATGAGCAGTATACCTTAATGTACTGTAAATAGCTATCTGAGTTGCAATGTAAATGTTCAGATATTGACATGAGCGGTATACCTTACTGTGGTGAAAATATCTTTCTGAGTTACCCTGTAAATGTTTAGTTATTACACAAGTGGGATACCTCACTGTTGTGTAAAAACCTCTTTGAGTTACCCTATTAATGACTAGCTATTACATGATTGGTATACCTTAATGCAGTGTAAATAGCTCTCTGAGGTACTTTGTAAATGTTAAGTTATTGAAATGAGTGGCACACCTTACCGTACTGTAAATATCTCTCTGAGTAACCCTGTAAATGTTTAGTTCTTGACATGAGCGGTATATCTTACTGAAGTGTAAACATCTATCTGAGCACCCTGTATATGTTTAATTATTGACATGTGAGTATTACATTATTGTAGTGTAAATATCTGTCTCAGTTACCCTGTAAATGTTTAGATATTGACATATGTGGTATACCTTACTGGAGGGTAAATAGCTCTCTGAGTTACCCTGTAACTGTTTAGTTATTGACATATGTGGTATACCTTCCTGCAGTGTAAATCTCTATCTGAGTTACCCTGTAAATGTTTAGTTATTAACATGAACGGTATACCTTACTCTACTGTAAATAGCTCTCTGAGTTACCCTGTAAATGTTTAGTTATTGACATAGTGGTATCCCTTACCGTAATGTAAATACCTCTCTGATTTACCCTGTAAATGTTTTGTTCTTGACATGTGCGGTATATCTTACTGTAGTGTAAATACTTATCTGAATACTCTGTAAATGTTTAATTATTGATATGTGCGTATTACCTTACTGTAGTGCAAATATCTGTCTCAGTTACCCTGCAAATATTGAGATATTGACATGAGAGGTATACCTTATGGTTGTATAATTCGCCCTCCGAGTAACCCTGTAAATGTTAAATTATTTAACATGAGTGGTATACCTTACTGTCGTGTAAATATCTATCTGAGTTCCCCTGTAAATGTTTAGTTGTTGACATGAGTGGTATACCTTAATGTAGCGTACATAGCTCTCTGAGTTACCCTGTAAAATGTTTAGTTATTAATATGAGCTTTATACCTTTTCTGTACTGTAAATAGTGATCTGAGTTACCCAGTAAATGTTTCTTTATTGACATGAGCTTTATACCTTTTCTGTACTGTAAATAGCTATTCGAGTTACCCAGTAAATGTTTCTTTATTGACATGTGCGTTATACCTTACTGTAGTGAAACTATCTGTCACAGTTACCCTGTAAATGCTTAGTTTGTGACCATCATGCAGCGTAAATAGCTCTCTGAGTAACCCTGTAAAATGTTTAGTTATTAACATGAGCTTTATACCTTTTCTGTACTGTAAATAGCTATCTGAGTTACCCACTAAATGTTTCATTATTGAGATGTGCGTATACCTTACTGCAGTGAAATTATCTGCCTCAGTTACCCTGTAAATGCTTAGTTTTTGACATGAGCGGTATACCTTACTGCAGTGAAATTTGCTGTCTGAGTTACCCTGTATATGTTCAGATATTGACATGAGTGGTATACCTTACTGCAGTGTAAAGATTCTCTGAGTTACCCTGGAAATGTTTAGTTATTACATGAGTGGTATACCTCACTGTAGTGCAAATAGCTTCTGAGTTACACTGTACACGTTTAGTTATTACATGAGTGGAATAATTACTGCAGTGTAAATAGCTCTCCGAGTTACACTGTAAATGTTTAGTTATTAACATGAGCAGTATACCTTACTGTACTTTAAATAGCTGTCTGAGTTACCCTGTAAATATTTAGTTCTCGACATGAGCGGTATACCTGACGGTCGTGAAAATAGCAGTCTGAGTTACCCTGTAAATGTTTAGGTATGAGCGGTATACATTCCTGTAATGTAAAGAGCTCTCTGAGTTACGCTGTACATGTTTAGTTATTGACATGAGCGGTATACCTTACTGTAGTGTAAATAGCTCTCTGAGTTACGCTGTACATGTTTAGTTATTGAAATGAGCGTTATACCTTACTGTAGTGTAAATAGCTCTCTGACTTACCACGTTATAAATGTTTAGATATTAACATGAGCGGTATACCTTACTGTAGTGTAAATATCTATCTGAGTTCCCCTGTCATGCCTAGTTATTGACATGAGCGGTATACCTTACTGTAGTGTAAGCAGCTCACTGATTTACCCAGTAATTGTTTAGATATTGAAATGAGCGGTATCCCTTACTGTAGTGCAAATATCTATCTGAGTTACCCTGTAAAGGTTTAGTTATTGACATGTGTGTTATAAGTTACCGTAGCGCAAATAGCTATCTCAGTAACCCTGAAAATGTATAGGTATTGTCAGGAGCGGTATATATTACTGTAGTGTAAATATCTATCTGAGTTACCTTTGAAATGTTTAGATATTGACATGAGCGTTATACCTTCCTGTAGTGTAAATAGCTCTATGAGATACCCTGTAAAGGTTCAGATATTGACATGTGCAGTATACCGTACTATAGTGTGAATATCTATCTGAGCTACCCTATAAATGTTTAGTTATTGACATTAGCGGTTCACCTTACTGGAGTGGAAATCTCAATTTGAGTTACCCTGTAAATGTTCAGTTATTTCATGAGCGTTCTACATCACTGTAGTGTGAATAGCTCTCTGAGTTATCCTGAAAATGTTTAGTGATTAACACGAGCAGTATACCTTACTGTACTGTAAATAGCTTTCTGAGTTACCCTGTAAATGTTTAGTTATTGACATGAGCGGTCTACATTACCATACTGTAAATAGCTCTCTGAGTTACCCTGTAAATGTTTACTTATTGACATGAGCGGTATATCTTACTTTGTGTAAATATCTATCTGAGTTACCCTGCAACTGTTTAATTATTGACATGTGCGTTATAACTTAGTGTATTGTACATATCTATCACAGTTACCCTGAAATGTTTAGATATTGACATGAGAGGTATACCTTACTGAAGAATAAATAGCCCTCTGAGTTACCCTATAAATGTTAAGTTATTCAGGTGAGCGGAATACCTTACTGCAGTGTAAATATCTATATGAGTTACCCTGTAAATGTTTAGTTATTGACATAAGCGGTATACCATACTGTAATGTAAATAACTCTCTGAGTTACCCTGTAAATGTTTAGATATTGACATGAACAGTATATCTTATTGTAGTGTAAATAGCTCTCTGAGGTACCGTGGAAATGTTTAGTTTTTACATAAGTGGTATACCTTACCGTACTGTAAATATCTCTCTGAGTAACCATGTAAATGTTTAGTTCTTGACATGAGCGGTATATCTTACTGTAGTGTAAATATCTATCTGAGCACCCTGTAAATGTTTAATTATTGACATGTGCGTATTCCATTATTATAGTGTAAATATCTGTCTCAGTTACCCTGTAAATGTTAAGTTATTTAACATGAGCGGTATACCTTACTGTCGTGTAAATATCTATCTGAGTTACCCTATAAATGTTTAGTTATTGACATGAGTGGCATACCTTACTGTAGTGTAAGTAGCTCTCTGAGTTACCCTGTAAATATTTAGATAGTGACATGAGCGAATAACCTTCCTGAAGCGTAAATATGTATCTGAGTTACCCTGTAAAGGTTTAGTTATTGACATGTGCGTTATAGGTTACCATAGTGCAAATAGCTATCCCAGTAACCCTGAAAATGTTTAGATATTGTCAGGAGCGGTATATCTTACTGTAGTGTAAATAGCTATCTGAGTTACCTTTAAAATGTTTAGATTTTGACATTAGCGGCATAGCTTCCTGTAGTATAAATAGCCCTCTGAGATACCCTGGAAAGGTTCAGATATTGACATGTGCAGTATACCGTACTATAGTGTAAATATCTACCTGAGTTACCCTGCAAATGTTTAGTTATTGACATGAGCGGCTTACCTTACTGGAGTGTAAATCTCAATTTGAGTTACCCTGTAAATGTTTAATTATTTCATGAGCGTTATACCTCACTGTAGTGTAAGTAGCTCTCTGAATTATCCTGAAAATGTTTAGTTATTAACATGAGCGGGAAACATTACCATACTGTAAATAGCTCTCTGACGTACCCTGTAAATATTTACTTATTGACATGAGCAGTATATCTTACTTTGGTGTAAATATCTATCTGAGTTACCCTGCAAATGTTTAATTATTGACATGTGCGTTATAACTTAGTGTATTGTAAATATCTATCACAGTTACCCTGTAATGTATAGATATTGACATGAGAGGTATACCTTACACAAGTATAAATAGCTCTCTGAGTTACCATATAAATGTTAAGTTATTGGGATGAGCGGAATACCTTACTGCAGTGTAAATATCTATCTGAGTTACCCAGGAAATGTTCCGTTATTGGCATGAGAGGTATACTTTACTGTAGTGAAAATTGCTATCTGAGTTACCCTATACACGTTTAGTTATTACATGAGTGGTATAGCTTACTGCAGTGTAAATAGCTCTCCGTGTTACCCTGCAAATGTTTAGTTATTAACATGAGCGGTACACCTTACAGTACTTTAAATATCTATCTGAGTTACCCTGTAAATGTTTCGTTATTGACATGAGCGGTATCCCTGACTGTAGTGTAAATATCTATCTGAGTTACCCTGTAAATGTTTAGATATTGACATGAGCAGTATACCTTACTGTAGTGTAAATCTCTATCTGTGTTGTACTGCAAATTTTTAGTTATTGCATGAACCAGTTCACCACACTGTATAATAAATAGCTCTCTGAGTTACCCTGCAAATGTTTAGATATCAACATGAGTGTTATACCTTACTGTACTGTAAATAGCTATCTGAGGTACCCTGTAAATGTTTAGTTATTGACGTGTGTGTTATACCTTACTGTAGTGTAATTATCTATCTCAGCTACCTTGTAAATATTTAGTTTTTGACATGAGCGGTACACCTGACTGTACTGAAAATAGCTGTCTGAGTTACCCTGTAAATGTTTAGTTATTGACATGAGCGTTATACCTCACTGTAGTGTAAATAGCTCTCTGAGTTACCCTGTAAATGTTTAGCTATTGACATGAGCGTTATATCTAACTGTAGTGTAAATATCTATCTGAGCTCCCTGTAAATGTTTAATTATTGACATCTGCGTATTACATTATTGTAGTGTATATATCTGTTTCAGTTACCCTGTAAATATTTAGATATTGACATGAGAGGTATACCTTACTGAAGAATAAATAGCTCTCTGAGTTACCCTAGAAATGGTAAGTTATTGAGATGTGCGGAATACCTTACTGCAGTGTAAATACCTCTCTGAGTTGCCCTGTAAATGTTTAGATATTGACATTAGCGGTATATCTTACTGTAGTGTAAATAGCTATCTGAGTTACCCTGTAAAAGTTTAGTTTTTTGACATTAGCGGTATACCTGACTGGAGGGTAAATAGCTCTCTGACTTATAAGGTAATCTTTTAGTTATTACATGAGCAGTGCATCTCACTATGGTATAAATAGCTCTCTGAGTTACCCAGTAAATGTTTAGTTCATGACATGAGCGGAATACCTCACTGTGGTGTGTTATCTTACTGTAATCAAATTATCTATCTGAATTACATTATAGATGTTTAGTTTTTGACATGAGCGGTATACCTTACTGTAGCGACAATAGCTGTCTCAGTTAACCTGAAAATGTTTAGTTATTGACATGAGCGCTATGCCTTACTGTAGTGTAAATCGCTCTCTGAATTACCCTGTAAATGTTTAGATATTGACATGAGCGGTATACCTTCCTGTAATGTAAATAGCTCTCTGGGTTACCCTGTAAATGTTTAATTATTGACATGAGCAGTGTACCTTGCTGTACTGTAAATAGCTATCAAAGTTGCAATGTAAATGCTTAGATATTGACAGGAGCGGTATACCTTACTGTGGTGTCAATATCTTTCTGAGTTACCCTGTAAATGTTTAGTTACTGACATGAGCGATATACCATACTGTAGTGTTAATAGCTCTCTGAGTTACCCTGTAATTGTTTCGATGTTGACATGAGCGGTGTACCTTACTGCAGTGTAAATAGCTCTCTGAGTTCCCCTGTAAATGTTCAGATATTGACATGAGAGGTATATCTTACTCCAGTGTAAATATCTATCTGAGATACCCTGTAAATGTTTAGTTATTGAAATGTGCGTTATAACTTACTGTAGTGTAAATATCTATCTCAGTTACCCTGTAATGTTTAGATATTGACATGAGAGTTATACCTTACTGAAGAATAAATAGCACTCTGAGTTACTCTGGAAATGTTAAGTTATTGACATGAGCGGAATACCTTACTGCAGTGTAAATTTCTATCTGCGGTAGCCTGTGAATATTTAGAGATTGACATGAGCGGGATATCTTACTGTGGTGTAAATTGTTTTCTGAGTTAGCCTCTAAATCTTTAGATATTGACATGAGCAGTATACCTTACTCTAGTGTAAATAGTTCTCTGAGATACCCTGTAAATGTTAAGTTATTAACATGAGCGGAATACCTTACTGCAGTGTAAATTTCTATCTGCGTTACCCTGTGAATGTTTCGAGATTGACATGAGTGGGATATCTTACTGTGGTGTAAATTGTTTTCTGAGTTACCCTCTAAATCTTTAGATATTGACGTGAGCAGTATACCTTACTCGAGTGTAAATAGGTCTCTGAGTTACCCTGTAAATAATTAGATATTGACATGAGAGGTATATCTTACTCTAGTGAAAATTTATCTCTGATTTACCCTGCAAATGTTTGGATAGTGACATGAGTGGTATAACTTACTGTAGTGTAAATACGTCTCTGAGTTTCCCTGTAAATGTTTAGATATTGTCATGAGCAGTCTACTTTACTGTAGTGTAAACATCTATCTGAGTTACCCTGTAAATGTTTAGTTATTGACATAAGTGGTATACCTTCCTGCAGTGTAAATCTCTATCTGAGTTACCCTGGAAATGTTTAGTTATTACATGAGCGTTATAACTCACTGTCGTGTAAATAGCTCTCTGAGTTACCCTGTAAATGTTTAGTTATTAACATGAGCGGTATACCTTACTCTACAGTAAATAGCTCTCTGAGTTACACTGTAAATGTGTAGTTATTGACATAGTGGTATCCCTTGCCGTTCTGTAAATAGCTCTCTGATTTACCCTGTAAATGTTTCGTTCTTGACATGTGCGGTTTCTCTTACTGTAGTGTAAATATCTATCTGAATACCCTGTAAATGTTTAATTATTGACATGTGCGTATTACCTTACTGTCGTGTAAATATCTATCTGAGTTACACTGTAAATGTTTAGTTGTTGACATGAGTGGTATACCTTAATGTAGCTTAAATAGCTCTCTGAGTTACCCTGTAAAATGTTTAGATATTACCATGAGCTTTATACCTTTTCTGTACTGTAAATAGCTATCTGAGTTACCCAGTAAATGGTTTGTTATTGACATACGCGTTATACCTTATTGTAGTGAAACTATCTGTCTCAGTTACCCTGTAAATGCTTCGTTTTGATCTTAATGTAGCGTAAATAGCTCTCTGAGTAATCCTGCAAAATGATTAGTTATTAACATGAGCTTTATACCTTGTCTGTACTGTAAATAGCTATCTGAGTTACCCAGCAAATGTTCCGTTATTGATATGAGCGGTATACCTTACTGTAGTGAAAATTGCTGTCTGAGTTACCCTATACACGTTTAATTATAACATGAGTGGTATACCTTACTGCAGTGTAAATACCTCTCCGAGTTACCCTGTAAATGTTTAGTTATTAACATGAGTGGTGTAACTTACTGTACTTTAAATACCTATCTGAGTGACCATGTAAATGTTTACTTATTGACATGACCAGTCTACCTTACTGTAGTGTAAATATTTATCTGAGTTACCCTGTAATGTTTAGTTACTGACATGAACGGTATACCTTACTGTCGTGTAAATAGCTCTCTGAGTTACCCTGTAAATGTTTAGATATTGACATAAGCGGTATACCTTCTTGTTGTGTAAATATCTATCAGAGTTTCCCGATAATGTTTAGTTATTGACATGAGCGGTATCCCTTACTGTGGTGTAAATATCTATCTGAGTTACCCTTAAATGTTTAGTTATTGACATGAGCAGTATACGTTACTGTAGTGTCAATCTCTATCTGAGTTATACTGCAAATGTTTAGTTATTGCATGAACCGATATACCACACTGTATTATAAACAGCTCTCTGAGTTACCCTGCAAATGTTTAGTTATCAATATGAGCGTTACACCTTACTGTACTGTAAATTGCTATCTGAGTTACCTTGTAAATGTTTAGTTATTGACATGTGTGTTATACCTTACTGTAGTGTAATTATCTATCTCAGTTACCCTGTAAATATTTAGTTTTTTACATGAGCGGTATACCTGACTGTAGTGAAAATAGCTCTCTGAGTTACCCTGTAAATGCTAAGGTATTGACATGAGCGGTGTAGATTACTGCAGTGTAAATAGCTCTCTGAGCTACGCTGTACATGTAAAAGGTATTGACATGAGCAGTATACCTTAATGTACTGTAAAAAGCTATCTGAGTTGCAATGTAAATGTTTAGATATTGACATGAGCGGTATATCTTACTGTGGTGTAAATATCTTTCTGAGTTGCCCTGTAAATGTTTAGTTATTACACAAGTGGGATACCTCACTGTTGTGTAAATACCTCTTTGAGTTACCCTATTAATGCTTAGTTATTACATGAGTGGTATACCTTAATGCAGTATAAATAGCTCTCTGAGTTACCTTGTAAATGTTTAGTTATTGACATGAGTGGTATATCTTACCGTACTGTAAATATCTCTCAGTAACCCTGTAAATGTTTAATTCTTGACATGAGCGGTATATCTAACTGTAGTGTAAATATCTATCTGAGCACCCTGTAAATGTTTAATTATTGACATGTGCACATTACATTATTGTAGTGTAAATATCTGTTCCTGTTCCCTGTAATTGTTTAGATATTGACATGCGAGGTATACCTTATTGTAGTATAAATAGCTCTCTGAGGTACCTTGTAAATGTTAAATTATTTAACATGAGCGGTATACCTTACTGTCGTGTAAATATCTACCTGAGTTACCCTGTAAATGTTTATTGATTGACATGAGTGGTATACCTTAACGTAGTATAAATAGCTCTCTTAGTTACCCTGTAAATGTATAGTTATTGACATCAGAGATGTACCTTACTGTAGTGTTAATAGCTCTCTGAGATACCCTGTAAATGTTCAGATATTGACATGAGCGGTATACCTTACTGTAGTGTAAATCTGTGTCTGTGTTATACTGTAAATGTTTAGTTATTACATAAGAGGTACACCTCACTGTAGTGTAAATAGCTCTCTGAGTTACCCTGTAAAATGTTTTGTTATTAACATGAGCTTTATACCTTTTCTGTACTGTAAAGAGCTTCTGAGTTAACCTGTAAATGTTTAGTTATTGACATGAGCTTATACCTCACTGTAGCGTAAATATCTATGAGTTACGCAGTAAATGTTTCGTTATTGACCCGTGCGTCATACCTTACTGTAGTTAGATTATCTGTCTCAGTTACCCTGTAAATGCTTAGTTTTTAACATGAGCGGTATACTTTACTGTAGTGAAAATTGCTGTCTGAGTTACCCTGTAAATGTTTAGATATTGACATGAGCGGTATACCTTACTGTAGTGTAAATAGCTCTCTGAGTTACCCTGTAAATGTTTACTTATTACATGTGCGGTACACCTCATTGTAGTGTAAATAGCTTCTGAGTTACCCTTTACACGTTTAGTTCTTACATGAGTGGTATAACGTACTGCAGTGTAAATAGCTCTCCGAGTTACCCTGCAAAATATTCAGTTATTAACATGAGCGGTATACCTTACTGTACTTTAAATAGCTATCTGAGTTACCCTGTAAATGTTTAGTTATTCACATGAGCGGTATACCTTACTGTAGTGGAAATATCTATCTGAGTTCCGCTATGAATGTTTAGCTATTGACATGAGTGGCATACGTGACTGCAGTGTAAATAGCTCTCTGAGTTACCCTGTAAATGTTTAGATGTTGACATGAGCGGTATATCTTACTGTAGTGCAAAAATCTATCTGAGTTACCCTTAAATGTTTAGTTATTGACATGAGCGGTATACCTTTCTGTAGTGTGCATCTGTATCTGAGCTATACTGTAAATGTTTAGTTACTGCATGACCGGCATATCTCATGTATTATAAATAGCTCTCTGAGTTACCCAGTAATTGTTTAATTATTAACATGAGCGTTATAGCTAACTGTACTGTAAATCGCTGTCTGAGTTACCCTGTAAATGTTTAGTTATTGACATGTGTGTTATACCTAACTGTAGTGTCATTATCTATATCAATTACCTTGTAAATGTTTAGTTTTTGACATGAGCGGTATATCTGACTCTAGTGAAAATAGCTGTCTGAGTTACCCTGTAAACGTTCAGATATTGACATGAGCGGTATAGCTTACTGTTGTGTAAATAGCTCTCTGAGTTACGCTGTACATGTTTAGTTATTGACATGAGTGGTATACCTTACTGCAGTGTAAATAGCTCTCCGACTTACCCCGTATATGTTTAGTTCTTGACATGAGCAGTATACCTTAATGCACTGTAAATAGCTATCTGAGTTGCAATGTAAATGTTGAGATATTGACAAGAGTGGTGTACCTTACTATGGTGAAAATATCTTTCGGAGTTGCACTTTAAATGTTTAGTTATTGACATTAGCGGTATACCTTACTGTAGTGAAAGTATCTATCTGAGTTACACAGTAAGTATTTAGATATTGACACGAGCCGTATACTTTCCTGTAGCATAAATAGCTCTCTGGGTTACACTGCAAATATTTAGTTATTAAACGAGCGATATACCTTACTGTAGTGTAAATAGCTTTCTGAGTTTCCCTGTAAATGTTTAGATATTGACATGAGCGGTATACCTTACTATCCTGTAAATAGCTCTCTGAGTTGCCCTGTAAATGTTAATATATTGACATGAGCGGGACACCATACTGTACTATAAATAGCGCTCTATTTTCCCCTGTAAATGCTAAGTTATTACATGAGTGGTATACCTTACTGCAGTGTAAATAGCTACCTGATTTACACTGTAAAAGTTTTGATATTGACATGAGCAGTATACCTTACTGTTGTGTAAATATCTCTCTGAGTTACCCTGTAAAAGTTCAGATATTGACATGAGCACTATAAATACTGCAGTGTAAATAGCTATCTGTGTTACCCTGCAAATGTTTAGATGTTGACATGAGCGGTATATCTTACTGTAGTGCAAATAGCTATCTGAGTTCCCCTGTAAATGTTTAGACGTTGACATGAGCGGTACACCTTATTGTCGTGCAAATAGCTTTCTGAGTTGCCCTGTAAATGCTTAGATATTGAAATGAGCAGTATACCATACTGTACTGTAAGTAGCTCTCTGAGTTACCCTGTAAATGTTTAGATATTACATGCGTGGTGAACCTTATTGCGGTGTAAATCTCCATCTGAGGAACACTTTAAATGTTTAGTTATTGCATGAGCACTGTGCCGTACTGTAGTGTAAATAGCTCTCCGAGTTACCCTGCAAAATATTCAGTTATTAACATGAGCGGTATACCTTACTGTACTTTAAATAGCTATCTGAGTTACCCTGTAAATGTTTAGTTATTCACATGAGCGGTATACCTTACTGTAGTGGAAATATCTATCTGAGTTCCGCTATGAATGTTTAGCTATTGACATGAGTGGCATACGTGACTGCAGTGTAAATAGCTCTCTGAGTTACCCTGTAAATGTTTAGATGTTGACATGAGCGGTATATCTTACTGTAGTGCAAAAATCTATCTGAGTTACCCTTAAATGTTTAGTTATTGACATGAGCGGTATACCTTTCTGTAGTGTGCATCTGTATCTGAGCTATACTGTAAATGTTTAGTTACTGCATGACCGGCATATCTCATGTATTATAAATAGCTCTCTGAGTTACCCAGTAATTGTTTAATTATTAACATGAGCGTTATAGCTAACTGTACTGTAAATCGCTGTCTGAGTTACCCTGTAAATGTTTAGTTATTGACATGTGTGTTATACCTAACTGTAGTGTCATTATCTATATCAATTACCTTGTAAATGTTTAGTTTTTGACATGAGCGGTATATCTGACTCTAGTGAAAATAGCTGTCTGAGTTACCCTGTAAACGTTCAGATATTGACATGAGCGGTATAGCTTACTGTTGTGTAAATAGCTCTCTGAGTTACGCTGTACATGTTTAGTTATTGACATGAGTGGTATACCTTACTGCAGTGTAAATAGCTCTCCGACTTACCCCGTATATGTTTAGTTCTTGACATGAGCAGTATACCTTAATGCACTGTAAATAGCTATCTGAGTTGCAATGTAAATGTTGAGATATTGACAAGAGTGGTGTACCTTACTATGGTGAAAATATCTTTCGGAGTTGCACTTTAAATGTTTAGTTATTGACATTAGCGGTATACCTTACTGTAGTGAAAGTATCTATCTGAGTTACACAGTAAGTATTTAGATATTGACACGAGCCGTATACTTTCCTGCAGCATAAATAGCTCTCTGGGTTACACTGCAAATATTTAGTTATTAAACGAGCGATATACCTTACTGTAGTGTAAATAGCTTTCTGAGTTTCCCTGTAAATGTTTAGATATTGACATGAGCGGTATACCTTACTATCCTGTAAATAGCTCTCTGAGTTGCCCTGTAAATGTTAATATATTGTCATGAGCACTATAAATACTGCAGTGTAAATAGCTATCTGTGTTACCCTGCAAATGTTTAGATGTTGACATGAGCGGTATATCTTACTGTAGTGCAAATAGCTATCTGAGTTCCCCTGTAAATGTTTAGACGTTGACATGAGCGGCACACCTTATTGTCGTGCAAATAGCTTTCTGAGTTGCCCTGTAAATGCTTAGATATTGAAATGAGCAGTATACCATACTGTACTGTAAGTAGCTTTCTGAGTTACCCTGTAAATGTTTAGATATTACATGCGTGGTGAACCTTATTGCGGTGTAAATCTCCATCTGAGGAACACTTTAAATGTTTAGTTATTGCATGAGCACTGTGCCGTACTGTGGTGTAAATAGCTATCTAAGTTACCCTGTAAATGTTTAGATATTGACATGAGTCGCATACTTTCCTGCAATGTACATAGCTCTTTGAGGTGCTCTGTAAATGTTTAGACATTACACGACTGGTATACCTTACTGCAGTGGAAATAGCTCTCTGAGTTGACCTCTAAATGTTTACAAATTTACATGAGCACTTTCTCTTGCAGTCGTGTAAATAACTATCCGAGTTATCTTTTAAATGTTTAGATATTGAAATGAACGGTGTACATTACTGTAGTGTAAATTGCTACCTGAGTTTCTATGTAAATGTTTAGAAATTGTCATGAGTGGTATACCTCTCTGAGTTGTAAATAGCTCTCTGAGTTACCCTGTAAATGTTTAGATATTGACATGAGCTGTATACCTTCCTGCAGTGTAAATAGCTCTCTGAGTTACCCTGTAAATGCTTAGTTATTACATGAGTAATATACCGTCCTGCAGTGTAAATAGCTATCTGAGTTACCCTATAAATGTTTAGGTATTACATGAGCACTATATCTTACTGTAAAGTAAATAGCTCTCTGAGTTACACAGTAAATGTTTAGTTATTGACATGTGCGTTATACCTTACTGTAGTGTAATTCTCTATCTCAGTTACCCTGTAAATGTTTAGTTATTGACATGAGCGGTATATCTTACTGTAGTGAAAATATTTATCGGAGTGACCCTGTAAATGTACAGTTATTTACATGAGTAGTATACATTACTGTAGTGTAAATAGCTCTCTGACTTATCCAGTAAATGTTTAGATGTTGACATGAGTGGTATACCTTACTGTAGTATAAATAGCTACCTGAGTTACTCTGTAAATATTGAGATATTGGCATGAGCGGTATACTTTACTGTAGTGTAAATAGCTCTCTGAATTACCCTGTAAATGTTTAGATATTGACATGAGCACTATATCTTACTGTAGTGTAAATATCTATCTGAGATACCTTTTAAATGTTTAGATATTGACATGAGCTGTGAACATTGCTATAGTGTAAAGAGCTATCTGAGTTTCCCTGTAAATATTTAGTTATTGACATGTGCGTTATACCTTACTGTAGTGTAGATATCTATCTCAGTTACCCTGAAAACATTTAGATATTGACATTAGCAGTATACTTTATTGTCGTGTAAATAGCTCTCTGAGTTACCCTGAAAATGTTTAGATATTGCCATGAGTGGTATACCTTACTGTAGTGTAAATATCTCTCTGAGTTATCCTGTAAATATTTATTTATTGACATGAGCAGTATACCTTACTTTAGTGTAAATATCTATCAGAGATATCCGGTGCATGTTAACTTATGACATGAGCACTACACGTTACTGTTTTTTGAATTACTCTCTGAGTTACACTGAAAATGTTCCGTTATTGACATGAGCATTATACCTTACTGTAGTGTAATTATCTATCTGAGTTACCCTGATAAAATTTTGAATATTGACATGAGTGGTATAATTTACTGTAGTGTAAATAGATCTCTGAGTTACCCTGTAAATGTTTAGATATTGACATGAGCAGTATAACATATTGTAGTTTAAATAGGTATCTGAGATACCCAGAATAAGTTCAGATATTGACATAAGCGGTATAACATTCTGTAGTGTAAATAGCACTCTGAGTTACATTGTAAATGTTTAGTTAATACACGAGTGTGTAACTTACTGCAGTGTAAATATCTATCTGAGTTACACTGTAAATGTTCCGTTATTGACATGAGCATTATACCTTACTGTAGTGTAATTATCTATCTGAGTTACCCTGATAAAATTTTGAATATTGACATGAGTGGTATAATTTACTGTAGTATAAATAGATCTCTGAGTTACCCTGTAAATGTTTAGATATTGACATGAGCAGTATAACATATTGTAGTTTAAATAGGTATCTGAGATACCCAGAATAAGTTCAGATATTGACATAAGCGGTATAACATTCTGTAGTGTAAATAGCACTCTGAGTTACATTGTAAATGTTTAGTTAATACACGAGTGTGTAACTTACTGCAGTGTAAATATCTATCTGAGTTACACTGTAAATGTTTAGATCTTTACATGAGCAGCATACCTTACTGTCGTGTAAATAGCTCTCTGAATTACCCTGTAAATGTTTAGACATTGATATGAGCGGTAAACCTTACTGTAGTGTAAATAGCTATCTGCGGTACTCTTTAAATGTTTAGTTATTACATGAGCAGTATACCGTACTGTAGTGTCAACAGCTGTCTATGGTAACCTGTAACTGTTTAGATATTGACGTGAGTCGCATACTTTCCTGTAGTGTGTTAAGACGGACCCGCGGGGTCCTGTCTTTGCGTGTTCTTTCGGAAGGAGAGACTCACACTGGCAACTATGGTTAGACGCAGACAGCCGTTTATTCACAGAATCTTAACTGGTACAACGAATCTACAAGCATGCATTCGTTGGAGAAGGCGTTCTGTCTTCTCGTTCAAACATGACACAATGAGACTTCGAGCTGTCTGGAGTCCCCGGTCAGTTCGCCTTCCCCATTGGTCCATTCATCTGCGCGCGCTGGGGATCCGTCCTCCTATTGGCCGCATCGAAGTGCCTGTCCAGCTCCTGCTGTGCTTGACAATGGCTCAGCCATCCCCGGGAGCGTTTCCGATCCCGTATTCAATAGTTCATTGTTTCAAGGAATTACTATGCGTCTGACAGTCTAGCCATTTTCAATAGTTTCAGTTTAACTAAATTGACAATTACACTTATCAACTTTAGACTTAAATAGAGCCATTCACACTTAACAGTTACAGGTTCCGATAGAGCAATTCACACTTGTCTGACAGTTAAGATTCCGATCGGTTTCTTTATTAATCCCGAGCTTCAATGGGGCAATTGATACTGGCTGGTATTTACAGGCTCCAAGATTTAATTAACATTATGCATATCCCTTACAAGCCCCAGCCAGGTAGTCATGCAGTCGCCAGCAGCAGCTCGCTTGGCTGTTGTTAACCATTTCAGGGCTGGAACTAGAAGTGTCTGTTGCAGAACTAGTGTCACCCTCCCTAGCCCTACATTAAACACCCCAGTGAAATCTCCCCAACATTCCCTCCCTTGGCCTCTTCTGAGGCCACACCAACCCATATAAACATTAACGAACGTAAGAGGTCCGGAAGGGGGGAAAGTAAACTACATCGGGTGCCACGTCTGCTGTCCAAAAAAAGTCCCAAGTGTAAATGCCCATTCGCTACGGTGGTGTGTGTTTTGTCCTGTGTTTTTTTTTAAAACAAACGAGAAAATGTAAGTGCATACTGCCCGCAGTCAAGTACACGCCAGCGATCGGAAAACCATTGGAACAGTGTACTGTGCCCCGGCCTTCCCGCCGGCCAGAATGGTTCACAGGCCTGCAGGCCCGTCCAGGCGTCTGATGCATGTACTGCAGGCCATGTGGTCGGAGGCAATCTCCTCCGGGTGCACAGCGCAATTGCACCTGTGCCAGGCTGATCCGTGCCCGAGGAGACTCTTCTGCCACTGGATAACCTCCAGTCAGTAACAGACAGCAACCTCCATCTAGTTGCCGCTGAGGACAGAGCCGGGCAGTGGCAATCCGATCAAAACCCACGTAGAACCTCCGATTGCAGTGTAGTAGTCACTGGTGTGATCAGCAGTTGAATCCCGGGGCATACAGTACTTCTCGGCCTCTGACTGCAGCGTACAGTATAAGTCAAAGTGCTGCCAATGTAGGTGGGCAAAACTAACATGGAAGGGGTTTATTTTTTTGAACAGCAGATGTTACACTGAGGGAGAAGGGATAGTATTGGGTAGTAGTCGGGGAAAAAAGAAGCATAAGCACACACCTATTGGAACCCCGTACCCTACGCAAATAGACGAACCTGAAATAGACCTGCCACCGTGAGCAGTGTGAATTGCCGTACATTAATGATCGTCCCCCGTCTACCGGGAACGGACATGCACGCAAACTGCAGCATCTGTATCTATCCAGGAGAAAAAAAACATTGTAACCCGCAAACATTTGTTCCCAGTTGAGAAAAAATCATTATAAACCGCAAGCACCTGCTCCCACTTGAGAAAAAATCATTATAAACCGCAAGCACCTGAACACAAGCAATTACCCCCACGCAGAGGCAATCCGGCTGTCAGCTGAGTAAGCTTTCTAGGATTGAAGTACTCAAATCAGCAGGAGTTCCCCCGCAGCCCGCCAGCTGTGTAAACATATTAGAGGCACTTGAAAAGTGATTACCTAGAACTCTAGCAAATTCAACCACAGGCCGTCGGCTGTGTAGACAGCAAGGGCCCTTGAGGTAAAAGCCGAGTGAGTTCCCGATTTAAACGGACAGATGACACAGCCCGGGGTCTGTGGAATACAGTACCCACACTCGGGTGAAAGTGAGGGAATCGGGCACGAGGGTTACAGGGGAAAGTCGTAGATAGTCTTGCGATTCATTCCCCGTGATGTCGCATGTAAAGTGTGCGGGTTTTGGAGCGTACCCTCTCGCTGGGCAGTTTCAGCTGGAGGCCGGTCCAGCATCACCGCCTGGTATGCGGGCGAGGAGGCATCTGTTCCTGATAGGGCACGATCAATAGTGCGTGTTACCAGTGTCCTGACACACGGAATGCAGCAACACCCGCAAGTGACAAGAATAGCTACCGAGATGCACACCCCCATGGCCAGCTGCCCGAGCAGAGTCCCCCATCTCCCAAATGAGGCGTTCAGCCAGTCGACGACAGGATTTTTGACCCCCGATTGGTGCTTCAGCTCAGCAGCCAGGGTTCGGAGCTTCACCAGGGTCTTAGTGAGTTTGCCGTCTGGGCCTGTGTTGTTTGATATGCCTGTACAGCACATGGTCCCAAACAGTGCACAAACACCTCCTTTTTCGGCAAGTAACATGTCCAAAGCCATCCTATTTTGTAAGGTCATGAGGGAGGATTGTGCAAGCTGTTCATGGATGGCGTCAACTGCATCCCGGGTTAGGTTGGCAAGCCTCTGCATATTGTAGTGGAGGAGGTTGATTCTGTTAACGTTTTTATTAACCGTGATCGGGAAAATGGCAGAAAAAAGAGGAAAACTTTCAAAACCCACAGCAATCTCATCCACCAGCTTGTATTCGTCGGGGATATTTCTGGCCTGCCCAATGGCATCAACCCTAGCCGCCTCCCCAGGGGAATCACTGCTACCCTCCCCCGGCCCCGGACTCGTGAAGAAGTTAACTCGGTGTCCCTCACTCAGTTCTAATGCCCTTGTCAGGGCTGTAATCTCTGCTAGCTGTGCAGATGCAGGCGTGGGATTTCCCCAGACTCGATGGTGTCTTATTTCCCCCTGAATCTCTGACCACGGCATACGAGGCTCGTACGCCGCCTGCTTCCCGACGGCTGCTGCCATCGGTGTACATGTCCCAGTCTGCCTCGGCCAGGGGTTCTGTGTGCAACCCCTTACGTATCCTCCTCTCCTCAGCCACTCTGGCCACACAGTCGTGGAGCTTCAAGGATCCCCCATTCACTCCCACCATCATATTCCTAGTACTCCCCCTATCGGATGCAAACGTAATGTGCGGTGATAGAAGGGCATTCTCAATTCTAACCTGCCGCCCAGCTGAAAAGCTGAATGAGTTGGAGGCCAGAAAGGCTCCGATGCTGTGATCTGTGTGAATAGTCAAGGGATGGCAGAGTACTAGATGGTCAGTGTTGTTGACCGCTTTCGTTCCTGCTGCCACAAATCTGGCACAGCCTTTTCTCAATGGGCTCTAAACGGCAGCTGTAATACCCCAGCACTCTCCTGCAGCCTCGGTCCTTTTGGTACAGGACGGCGTTTACTATCCCCTCAGTCTCTGCCACGTCCAGGTGGAAACCTTTCTTATAGTCTGCACTCGCGTGGCCGCTGCTCCCAAAGCTTACTTCACCTCCTTGAATGATTTCTCTCTCTCCGCGTTCCATCGCAACTGACTGTTGAGCCTCTTTGCCCCAACCTCCGTGATCATTTCCCTGAGTGGGGATGTCATAGTCACAAAGTCAGGGACGAGAATACCCACATAACCCCAGGAAGGCCATCATGTCCTGTACTGTTATAGGGGTGCCATAGGAGAGGATCGCTTCCCTGTGCGCTCTTGAAAGTGTGGTGCACCCTTTTCCTTCTATCCGTCCCATAAAGGATACTGATTTTCTGGCTATCTGGCACTTTTCCCGTTTTACTTTAAAACCGGCTGTCACAAGGGTGTCCAGCAAGGTGTGGACCGCCTCCAAATTTTGGGTGTCAGTTTCATTGGCAATCAACAAATCATCGACATACTGTATGATTGTGGTGCTGGTGGGAAGCGATATCTGTTTAAGTATAGGGGTCAAAGCCGCACTAAACAGGCCTGGGGAGTCTTTGTACCCCTGTGGGAGGCAATTGTATGTGTACTGCTCTCCCTCGAAGGTGAAGGCAAACCACTCCTGACACTCTGGGTGTAGTGGAAGGCAGAAGAAAGCGTTAGCCAGGTCTATGATAGAGAAAAAGCGGCTGGCAGGCGTGAGCGCTTGCAGTGCAACGTAGGGGTCAGGGACCTTCAGGTTTAAAGTCTCCGTGGCTTCATTTATCCTTCGGAGGTCATGGACCATGCGCCACCCCTTGCCCATCCCATTGGAGACGGGAAGGATTGGCGTATTCCAGTGTCCCCCCTACATTTTCCTGAGGACCCCCACTTCTAGCAATCCCCTGATTTTTGGGCGAATCCCTTCCCTCTGTTCTAAGGTGAGAGGATATTGTGTCACCCAGCTGCAGCGTTTAACGGAAGGTTTCAGCTGCAGGTGGACTGCCCCGTCCAGTTGGCCAGTGTCCTGTGGGTGTACCGTCCAGAGGACGGGGTCTATATCACGCAGCAGTTGTGCCGCTTTCCAGTGGTCGACATTGTCCAAAAGGAGGGACCTGTCCACCGCCATTTTTCGTAAATCCCTTCTTCTAGCACATCGATGGGGCGTCTCTGGAAGCAGCCATCCAGTGACACCTCATCGAGGCCTTCTCCTATTTTTTGGTACTCGCATCGTAGTGCGGCAAGGACCATGTGTCCCAGGTTACGGGCCTTTGATCTGGGTGCTATTGCGAGTGTGAAATGCGGGGCAGCGTGTGCTCTGGCAAGGAAACGTCTTCATCCTCCCTTTTAGTGGAAGATTTGGCTAAATTAAAAACCCTTTCTTGGTATCCCCTTTCCTCTCCCGCAGGTAGGTTAGAATTTTAGCTTGGAAGGCATCAAATTCGCTTGTCGTAAAGAAAGGTTGGTCATCATTAGTGAACCAGTTCTTAACCCGCCACAGCTTGAGACTATTCTCGAGGTTACGGACCTTTCTTTTAGCTTCCATAGCAGTATTATTCTCCCTTAACTGGGTCCTGATCTCCCCCAATATCTCCCCTGTTGGTGGCCGCGATTCGGGGGTTTCCAGGACTTGGGTGGACTCGTTAGTGTATGCATCAGTGGGTAAAGTAACAGTCGCGGCTAAATAGTCTAGATCCCGGGTAAGACCGTCCGAAACAGTTGGGCCATTAGGGGAACAAACCAGTCTGTATCGCCACTGCGGGGTAAAGGTCACAACTATTTTTGTTTTCCATTCCCGGGAGCTATCAGTGCTCGGGGGTGCCCACCCAGCGGGGGGCTTGCCTAGCGCAATTGTTTGGAGAGCCGAATAATGTGGTGACCTGTAGAGACCGTCCAGAATCTTGATCATTAATGTGGGATTGTTAAATGTTTCCCTCAATCTTGTCAGGATAATTCCCTTTTGTTCTGGTGCTTGGGCAATCACCATGTCCAACTTTTCCTTATGCAGGGCTACGCTATCCAGCAGTAACTGACTATGAATAGGCATGTCCCCACCGTCCCTGCAGTGCCACCAGGGCACTCCGGGACGTGCTGTTCTGAGGTGAGTCAACTTAGGTGGTCCGAAATTCCGGTCCCCCATGTCGGATCTCCCCTGAAGGGAACCGCTTCAAGAACAGTACGTCTTTCAAAGCCTGACCTTCGCGTGGCAGATCTCTGCTCTTAACAACCGGTCTAAGGCAGACGTCTGTACGGTTAAACCCTCTTTAGGAGAAAAGTTCCGACCTCTGTCACCCCGGGTATGTTCGGTGGTCACAACGAATATGCAAACAAAAAATTCGTCAGTTTTAAGTGCTCAGTAATATGGATCCAGGAAGTCGAATATGGTCAGCGCGCAGGTAAGTAACCTTAGGTAATCGTCAGGCAGAACAATCTGCAAAATCGGGCTAAACAGATATGTGCTCCGGCTCTGAAAGCTGCGCAAGGGACTCAGGCAAACACAGTTAGGCGCTCTGGCTCCGAAAGCTGCGCAAGGGACTCAGACAAAAACAGATATGCGCTCTGGCTCCGAAAGCTGCGCAAGGGACTAAGGCAAAAACAGATATGCGCTCCGGCTCCGAAAGCTGCGCAAGGGACTCAGGCAAAAACAGATATGCGCTCCGGCTCCGAAAGCTGCGCAAGGGACTCAGGCAAAAATAGATATGCGCTCCGCCTCCGAAAGCTGCGCAAGGGACTCAGGCAAAAACAGATATGCGCTCCGGCTCCGAAAGCTGCGCAAGGGACTCAGGCAAAAACAGTTAGGCGTTAGTGAAGTACACACTTTAGGTAAGTTAAAAGGTTAGTAAAAGCTTACCAGTCAGAACTCTGCGATGCTGCTGTCAAATTGATCAGGTTTTTTGGGTTGGTGAGGTTCGGAGAGCAGACAAGAAACTTACTGAGAGAAAATCTAACTACTGGAAGTCTTATATTTAACAGGCGCTTCCTCACCTTTAGAAAACTTCGGCCGAAGGTTGTCTGCTCCCTGATCCGCCAACGTTGCCATCTTGCCGTTGTCTCTTTTCCTTCCCGCGTCAGGATCACCAAATGTTAAGACGGACCCGCGGAGTCCCGTCTCTGCGTGTTCTTTCCGAAGGAGAGACTCACACTGGCAACTATGGTTAGACGCAGACAGCCGTTTATTCACAGAATCTTAACTGGTACAACGAATCTACAAGCATGCATTCGTTGGAGAAGGCGTTCTCCCTTCTCGTTCAAACTTGACACAATTATACTTAGCGCTGCCTGGAATCCCCGGTCAGTTCGCCTTCCCCATTGGTCCATTCATCTGCGCGCGCTGGGGATCCGTCCTCCTATTGGCCGCATCGAAGTGCCTGTCCAGCTCCTGCTGTGCTTGACAATGGCTCAGCCATCCCCGGGAGCGGTTCCGATCCCGTATTCAATAGTTCATTGTTTCAAGGAATTACTATGCGTCTGACAGGCTAGCCATTTTCAATAGTTTCAGTTTAACTAAATTGACAATTGCACTTATCAACTTTAGACTTAAATAGAGCCATTCACACTTAACAGTTACAGGTTCTGATAGAGCAATTCACACTTGTCTAACAGTTACAGATTCCGATCGGTTTCTTTATTAATCCCGAGTTTCAATGGGGCAATTGATACTGGCTGGTATTTACAGGCTCCAAGATTTAATTAACATTATGCATATCCCTTACAAGCCCCAGCCAGGTAGTCATGCAGTCGCCAGCAGCAGCTCGCTTGGCTGTTGTTAACCATTTCAGAGCTGGAACTAGAAGTGTCTGTTGCAGAACTAGTGTCACCCTCCCTAGCCCTACATTAAACACCCCAGTGAAATCTCCCCAAAAAGTGTCAATAGCTCTATGAGGTACTAATTAAATGTTTAGTTATTACACCATCAGAATATCTTACTGTAGTGTAAATAGCTCTCTGAATTGCCCTCTAAATGTTCAGATATTGATATGAGCAGTATATCTTGCTGTAGTGTAAATAGCTATCTGAGTTACCTTTTAAATGTTTAGATATTGACATGAGCGGTATAACTTTCTGCAGTGTAATTAGCTATCTGAGTTACCCTGTAAATGCTTAGTTATCGACATGAGCGGTATACCTTACTGCAGTGTAAATATCTATCTGCGTTACCCTGTAAATGTTTAGTTATTGACATGTGTGTTACACCTTACTGTAGTGTAAATATCTATCTGAGTTACCCTGTAAATGTTTAGTTATTGGCATGAGTGGTATACCTTACTGTAGTGTAAATATTTATCTGAGTTACCATCTAAATGTACAGTTATTTACATGAGTGTTATACATTACTGTAGTGGAAAAAGCTCTCTGAGTTATCCTGTAAACGTTTAGGTGTTGACATGAGTAGTATAACTTACTGTAGTGTAAATTTCTATCTGAGTATGCGGTAAATGTTTAGTAATTGACATGAGCGGTATAACTTACTGGAGTATAAATAGCTGTCTGAGTTACGCTGTAAATTTTTAGTTGTGGGCATGAGCGGTATACCTTACTGTAGAGTAAATAGCTACCTGAGTTACCCTGCAAATGTTGAGATATTGACATGAACGGGACACTTTACTGTAGTGTAGATAGCTCTCCGAGTTACCCTGTAAATTTTTAATTATTGACATGCGCGGTATGCCTTACTGTACTGTCAATATCTATCTGTGTTGCCCTGTAAATGGTTAGATATTGTCATGAGCGGCATACCTTACTGTCGTGTAAATATGGAAATGAGTTACCCTGTTAATATTTAGATATTGACATGAGCGCTATACCTTACTATTGTTTAAATAGCCCTCTGACTTACCCGGTAAATGTTTAGATATTGACATGAGCGGTTTTCCTTACTGTAGTGTAAATAGTTTAGATTTTGAAATGAGCGGTATACCTTACTGTCGTGTAAATAGCTCTCTGAGTTACCCTGCAAATGTTTAGTTATTACATGAGCAGTATACCTTATTGTAGTGTAAATAGCTATCTGTGTTACCCTGTAAATGTTTAGATATTGACATGAGCGGTTTACCTTACTGCAGTGTAAATAGCTCTCTGAGTTACCCTGTAAATGTTTAGTTATTAACATAACTGGTATACCTTACCGTAGTGTCAATATCTATCTGTGTTTACCCTGTAAATGTTTAGACACTGACATGAGCGGTATACCGTACTGTAGCGTAAATATCTATCATAGGTACCCTGTATATGTTCAGTTATTGTAATGAGCGGTATACCTAATTGTAGAGTAAATATCTATCTCAGTTACCTTATAACTGTTCACTTATGGACATGAACTGTACACCTAAATGAAATGTAACTATCTATCTGAGTTACCCTGTTAATGGTTAGTTATTAACTTGAGTGGTATAACTTACTGTACTGTAAATAGCTCTCTCAGTTACCCTGTACATGTTTAGTTATTTATACCAGTGGTATACCTCAATGTAGTGTAAATATCTGAGTTACCCTGTAAATGTCTAGTTATTAACATGAACGGTGTAACTTACTGTAGTGTAATTATCTATCTCTGTTACCCTGTAAATGTTTAGTTATTGACATGAGCGGTATTACTTACTTTAGTTTAAATATCTATCAGAGATACCCTGTACATGTTTACTTATTACATGAGCACTACACGTTACTGTCGTTAAAATAGCTCTCTGAGTTACACTGTAAATGTTTAGTTATTGACATGTGCGGTATACCTTACTGTAGTGTAAGTATCTATCTGAGTTACCCTGTAAATATTTAGATTTTGACATGAACAGTATACCTTACTGTAGTGTAAATATCTATCGGTGTTACCCGCTAAATGTTTCGTTATTTAATTAAGCCTGATACATTACTGAGTGCAAATAGCTATCTGAGTTACCCTGTAAATGTTTTGATATTGACATGAGCGGTGTACATTACTGTCGTGTAAATAGCTCTCTGAGTTACCCTGTAAATGTTAAGTTATTGACATGAGCAGTCTCTCTTACTGTAGTGTAAATATTTATCGGAGTTACCCTGTAAATGTACAGTTATTTACATTAGCGGTATACATTACTGTAGTGTGAATAACTCTCTGAGTTACCGTGTAAATGTTTAGATATTGACATGAGAGGTATACCTTACTGTATTGCAAATAGATGTCTATGTTACAATGTAAATGTTCAAATTTTGACATGACCGGTATACCTTACTGTAGTGTCGATATCTATCTTTGTTTACCCTGTAAATGTTTAGATATTGACATGAGCGGTATGTCTTACTGTAGTGGAAACGTCTCTCCGAGTTACCCTGTAAATGTTTAGTTATTGACATGAGTTTTATACCTTTCTCTAGTATAAATAGCTATCTGAGTTTACCCTGTAATGTTTTTGTTATTAACTAGAGCAGTAAACATTGCAATTAGAAGTTAACACTTGCCTTAGTTTACGCTGACGTTTATTGTTGTTGATATCAGCAGTATATCCTACGCTGAACTGCAAATAGCTCTCTCGGTTTACCATGTAATGTTTGGTTATTAACATGAGCAGCATAACCTGCACTGAACTATAAATTGCTCTCTGAGTTTACCTTGTAGTTTGAAGTTATTAAAACGAGCAATGCATCCTGCATTGAACTGTAAGTACCTGTCTGAGTTTACCCTGTAGCTGGTAGTTGTTGACATGAGCAGTGTAAGCTGCACTGAACAGTGAACAGCTGTCTGGGTTTACACTGTACTTTCTAATTGTTAACATGGACAGTATATCCTCCCATGAATTGTGAGTATCTGTGTGCATTTTCCCTGCAGTTTGTCATTATTGACATGAGCAGTATACGTACTGAACTGTAAAGATCTCTCTGATTTTGCTTTGTTGTTTGCAATTATTAACATTAGCGGTATGCCCTTCACTGAACTTAAATATCTGTCTGAGTTTACCCTCCAATATGTAGTTATTGACATGAGCAGTATACCCTGTACGGAAGTGTAATAGATATCTGATTTTACACTGCAGTTATTAGTTATTGAAATGAGTAATACACCCTGCACTGAACTGTAAATAGCTCTCTGAGTTTACCCTGCAATTTGGAGTTATTGACATGAGCGGTATAACCCGGACTGAATTGTAAATAGCTGTCTGCGTCAAAGAGTCAAAGAGATGTGCAGCATGGAATGCGACCCTTCCTTTCACTTCCATCCATCACATCCCTTTGCTTTTGTAAATTCCTCATTGCCTCCAACCGTCGCTCCAACCATTTAATTCGATCTGATAGGAATCACAACCACCAGCATTTATTGCAGATATAACCCTCACTAACATGTAAACTCTCTCTTAGCTCCCACATCCGACAGGAAGAACAGGTCATTCTACTGAGGGTAATTTTTGTTTCTTCCAATCTGGAGGCCTGGAAAGTAGCACAGTCTTATTCCTCTGCAAATCACTGCTCCAGGCTACCTTGATACTTATAGCATTTTTTTAAGTTTAATCAGGAGACATAGCTCAAAAAAGTCAAGAAAGAATCAACTCCATTCACTCTTACAAACTTACCGTAAGGCCCAAGGCCACACTTTCATCTTTTCACTTTTCTGTCCCTGTGTTGTGACCTCTCCGAAATAGGTTCCTCCAAGATCAGTTGTGAATTTCACTCTTTGCTAATTTTCCCAAATGCACTCCGATGTTCAGCGATACATGAAGTCAAACAGCAAAGGCAGTAACTGCGCAGATTCAATGCTGTGTCACTCAGCAGCGTGGATTTCTATCTCTCTCTCTCTATCCCGCACTGACCTCACCATGTGCTGCCTTTGTCTCTTCCTCTCCCTTTTAAAAATGCTGTTGTTTGACGCATTTTTTCCCAAGTTCCAAGACAATGCAACAGCAAATAAAACAGTCATTGCTGCTCCTGGAATTGGCGGACATCACCCCCAAAACCTCAAATACCTCAAAAAAGGAGCAGCCTGTTACAACCAATTTTTATTCCCGTCCTCAATCTTTGATTACCCAGAATCCTTCACGGTTTATTTTTTAATTTGTAGTTATTAGCAATGAGCAGTATAACCTGCACTGATTTGTAAATAGCTCTCTAAGGTTTCCGTGTAGTATGTTTCATAACAGATAAACTTCAATTTGTCTCAATAAAGATGTAAGTTTGTTCACACAGTTCTGCTGCCAACTCTGCTCCAGCCAGTAAAGGAGTGTCTTCAATTATAATTTAATTAGACCATGTTGAATGTCAATCCAGGATGAGTGCGAAACTATTGTCCATCACCTCTGACTCCATCCTCTCCCTTAATCTAATTCAGCAGGTGCGTTGGAACCCAAATTGGAGTTCGAATATAAAGGAAGTTGAGAGTAGGGAGATCTGAAATAAGGTTTCCGCGTCACAAGAAGGCACCAACAAGCAAAAGTTTGTTTTGAAGTGTGTCTATTTCAGCATCCAGAATAAGGTGGGTGAACTTGCAGCATGGGTCGGTACCTGGGGTTTAGATTATGTGGCCATTTCGGAGACATGGGTAGAGCAGAGACATGAATTTATGTTGCAGTTTTCACGATTTAGATGTTTCAGTAAGAACAGAGAAGATAGTAAAAGATGCGGATGGTGTGACACTGTTAGTCAAGAACAGTGTTCGGGCTGCACAGAAGAAATTTGAGGACTCGTCACCTTAGGTAGCATGGGATGAAGAAAGAAGCAGGAAGGGAGAGGTCACCCTGTTGGGCGTTATCGATTGGCTTCCAAATATTTCCAGAGATTTAGAGAAAGAGATAACAAATGTGATTCTCAGTAAGAGTGAGAATGCCAGTATAGCTGTAATGGGGGACATCAACATCCCGAATATTGACTGGGAGACGATAGTTCAGGTAATTTAGATGGATCAGTTTTTGTCCATTGTGTACGTGGACAGGTCAACAAGGGGCGAGATTACATTAGATTTGGTACTAGGTCATGAACTCAACCAGGAGTTACATTTGGAGGTAGGTGAGCACGTTGGTGATCGTGACCACAATTCAGTTGTGTTTAATTTAGCAATGCAAAGGGGAGACACACACCGGAGGGCAAGAGCTACAGCAAGGGGAAAATAAATTACGATGTAGTTAGACAAGATTTAGGATGTATAGGATGAGGAAGCAAAGGGCAGGAGATGGGCACAATTGAAATATAGAGCTTCAAGGAACGACTAATGCGTATACTTGATACGTATGCTCCTGCCAGACAGGGAGGAAGTTGACGAGCACAGGAGCCATTGTTTAGATGGAAGTTTAATCACATGACAAGGGGAAGAAGAAGGTTTCTATTAGGATGAGATGTGAAGGCTTAGTTAGGGTGAGTGAGAGTTACAAAGATGGACAGGAAATACCTAAAGAGGAAGCTAAGAGGAGCAAGGAGGGGATATGAGAAGATGTTGGTGGATAGGCTGAGATAAAAGCCTAAAGCTTTCTATAGGTATACAGAGGATAAAAGAATCTCTAGAGTAAGATTAGGGCCAATCAAGGATAGTAGTGGAGGTTGTGCATGGAGTTAGAGCAGATAAGGAGAAGCGTGAAATGAATATTTTTCATGAGTATCCACTTTGGAAAAAGACGTTGTTATCGAGGAGAATACTGAGAAACAGGCCACTAGACTAGATGGAATTGAGGTTCACAAGAAAGAGGTGTTAGCAATTCTTAAAAGTGTGGGCTGGATGGGATTTATCCTAAGATTCTCTGGGAAGCTGGGGAGGAGATGACCAAGCCTTTGGCTTTCATCTTCATGTCGTCATTGTCTACGGGATTAGTACCAGAAGACCAAGAAGGGGAGTTGGGACAATCCTGGTAATTAACCAAGACCGAAGTAAGGCTCACTGGTCTATAACGTGTTGGAAAAGGTTATAACGGATTAGATTTAAAATCATCGAGAAATGAATAAGTTGATTAGGGATAGTCAACTCAGTTTTGTGAAGGGGAGGTTGATCGTCGCAAGCCTTATTAAGTTCTTTGATAAGGTGACCAATCAGGTGGATGAGGGTAAAGCAATTGATGTGGTATGTATCGATTTCATAAGACATTTGATAAGGTACCACATGGTAAGCTACTGCACAAAATATGGAGCCGTGGGATTAAGGACGATTTAATGTTTTGTTTAGAAATTGACGAGCTGAAAGAAGACAGAGCGTGGTGGTTGATGGACAATGTTCATCCTGGAACTCAGTTAATCGTGGTGTGCAGCAAAGATCTAGGTCGACTGCTGTTTGTCATTTTTATAAATGATTTGGATGTCATTTATAGCGGCATGCGTTAGTAAATTTTCGGATGACACTAACGGCAGTACAATTTTGGTTAGAGACGAAGACTGGTGTAGGTTACAAAGGGAAATAGATAATCTGTAGAGCTGGACAGAGATAAGGGAAATGGGGTTTAATGAGGAAAAGTGTGACGTGATTCACTTTGGAAGGACGAAACAGAATAAAGTATTGGGAAAATTGTATTTTTCTTGGTACTGTAGATGAGCAGAGAGATCTGGGTGTCCACGTACATAGATTTCTTAAAGTTGCCACCCTAGTTGATAGGGCTGTTAAGATGGCATATGGTATCTTAGCTTTTATTAGTGAAGGGTCGAGTTTCGGAACCATGAGGTCATGTTGTATCTGGATAGAGCTCTGATGCTGCCACACTTGGGCTATCGCATGCAGTTTTGTTTTCCGCATTCTTGGAAGGATGTGGAAGCTTTGGAAAGAGTTCAGAGGAAATTTACAAAAAGGTTGCCTGGTATGGAGGGAAAAACTGACAAAAAAGGTTGAGGGACTTGAGGCTGATGTCGCTGGAGAGAAGAAGGTTGAGGGGTGATGTAATTGAGACATCTCAGCATATCAGAGGTTTAGATCAGGTGGACAGTGAGAGCCATGTTCCTCAGATGGTGAATGGCTCGTGTGAGGGGACATAGCTTTACACTGAGGGGTAATAGATTTGGGACAGTTGTCAGTGGTAGTTTATTTTCTAAGAAAGTAGTAATGTCGTGGAAAGCACTGCCTGCAATATTAGTAGACTAGCCAACTTTATGAGATTAAATGCTCATTGCATAGACATATAAGCGAGAATGGAATATTATGAAACCAATCTGAAGCCTATCTAACCTATAAGTCAGCAGAACATCAAGGGCCTAATGCACTGTGATGTTTTGTGTTCTCTGTCCTATGTTTCTGGTGGAGGCTGAATCAGACTGTTCACAGCCATGGAGGAATATTTCAATCCACGGCGAGATTCTAAACACATACCCACCATCATCACAAAGATCTTATACATTTGAACCTCAGTAACATCTCAGTTCGTCTGCTTATTCAGTCTTTTGTTCCCTCTAGACTTAACTCCACAAGCACACTCCCAGCTATCCTCCCACATGCCACTTCCCTGTAATAATAGATCACCCAATAGTCTGCTGCGTGTGTATGCTGTTCACCCTGTGCTCACTAATGCACACATTTCCGGGTGACACAGAACCAACATTCTAACATTCCTTTAATTTGAAATTTTGACAGCACACCTCCCTCTCTTGATAATCTCCACCAGACCAACAACCCTCTGAGATCCATCTGAAGAAGGGACACCGGATTTGAAATGATAATTCTGCTTTCAGTCCACTGATGCTGACAAACCTACTGAGTCTCTCCTGCAATTCCTGTTTGTGTTTATAATTTCCAGCATCCATAGTTCTTTTGATTTTTACCTCCAAAATATTTGCTCAACCCTGAATTACAACTCCTGTGGATCTCCAATTTTAACTCTCCCATTTTTGCACCTTTTGCATGATTTTACTTTCCAAAGCAATAAGATCGTTAATTTACTCCCTAAACCTCCCTATGTTTAGCATCTCTTTGTTTGTTCAGGATACTCCTTAGAACTCTACCTCTTTGACACAGATTCTGGACAGTTGTCCTAATATCACCACGTGTGCTTGGTGTCAAATATTGTTCTGATACAAGGTCGTCAGATATTGTTGCATTGTATCAAATACATGAAACATATGACTTGTTGTTCATTTGGACAAGTGTCACTAGTCGTTCATGATAATTTGATAACTCCTTACCTAACAGCATTGCAGTTTCACTTTCACCACGCAGACCGCAGTAGCTCAGGAAGATCAGTCGTCAATTTCTTCAGAGCTAAGTAAGGATTGACAATATTTACTGAGCTCTATGGAGAGGAATCCATAGGTAATGTTTCAGGATATGCTGGATTAATGAGAGAGAGTAGACATGGTGCTGAGCCTTTTGGTTAATATAGGCACTAAGCAGAACAGTAAAGGGCTGTGGCACGAACAATTCCTGACCGTGAAACATACTGTTGGAAAGTAAAGCTTCGAAATGTATAGCGTATGGTCAAAGTAATGCAGTAGAAACATCATACAGACACAATTTGATAAAGTGACGAGAAGGATTAAACAGACAGGTACTCACAATATTAAAGATGGATGGAAGGCAGAAGTGAAACAGAGCTATATATTGAAATGGATTCAGATCCACATTAAAGGAGATACACCAGCTTTACAGCAACAGAACCTCTCACAGTGAACAGGCACAGCACTAAAAACTCCAAATTACTGAAGAACTATCACAAATACTAAACAACATCACTGTTGTCAACTTGAAATTCACTGAGAAGCCTGCAGCTGGATAGATATCAGAAGTACTGGACTTAGAGAAAAATCTCACAATTGAAGAAGTCCCCAGGGAGCATATGATGTCACTGTGCTACTGTCACTGCATGACGCCATAGAGTCAAAGAGATGTATACAGCATGGGAACAGACCCTTCGATACAAGTTGTCCATGCCGACCAGACATCCCAACCCAATCTAGTCCCTCCTAATCATTTACCCATCCAGATGCCTTTTAAAAGTTGCAATCATTCTAGCCTCCACCGCTTCATCTGGCAGCTCATTCCATACACGTACCGCCCTCTGTGAGAAAACATTGTCCTTCTGGTCTATTTTATATCGTTCCTCTTTCACCCTAAACCTATGCCCTCCAGTTCTGGACTCCCCCACCACAGGGAAGATACTTTGTCTATTTATCTTATCCATGCCCCTCGTGATTTTGTAAACCTCTATAAGGTCACCCCCCCAGCCTCCGACACTCTAGGGAAAACACTCCCAGCCTGTTCAGCCTCTCCCGATATCTCGAATCCACCAACCCTGGCAACATCCTTGTAAATTTTCTGAACACTTTCACGTTTCACAGCATCCTTCCAATAGGAAGGAGAACAGATTTGCACACAATATTCCAAAACTGGCCAAACCAATGTCCTGTACAGCGACAGCTTGACCACCTATCCCTGTACTCAGTACTCTGAGCATTAAAGGAAAGCATTCCAAAAGCTTTGTTTACTGTCCTATCTACCTGTGACTACACTTTCAAGGTGTTATGAAAAAGGTCTCTTTGTTCAGCAACACTTAACAGGACCTTGCCGTTAAGTGTATTAATCCTGCTAAAATTTGCTTTCCCAAAATGCAGCAGCTCACATTTATCTCAATTAAACTCCATCTGCCACTTCTCAGCGCATTGGCCCAGATGGTCAAGATCGTGTTGTACTCTGAGTAAACTTCTTCACTCTTTACTACATCTCCAACACATCACCCAGAGGAACAGAAAGCAGTTGGGATCTGGGCAAATCAGAGACCACACACACATTGGGAAGAAACGTAGGGTACCCGAGAGCAGGCATAACACCCACACATTGGGAAGGATGGCATGTTCTCTGAGAAGGGGCTTATCAACCACGCATTGTGAATAATGGCAGGATCCCTGAGACGAGGTAGTGCACCCATACATTCGGAAGGATGGCAGGGTCCCTGAGAAGAGACAGATAACCCACACATTGTGAAGGATGGCGGGGCCCGTGAGGCGGGCAGATTAACCACACATTGGGAAGAAGGGCAGGGTCCCTGAGAGGAGGACAGATCACCCACATTGGGAAGGATGGCAGGGTCCTTCAGGAGAGGACAGATCACCCACACATTGGGAAAAATGGCAGGGTCCCTGAGAGGGGTCAGATCACTCGCACATTGCGAAGAATGGCAGGTTCCCTGAGATGCGGGCAGATCACCATACATTGGGAAGGATTGCAGGGTCCCTGAGAGTGGGCAGATTACCCACACATTGCAAAGAATGGCGGGGTCCGTGAGAGGGGGCAGATTACCCGCACATTGGGAAGAATGGCAGGTTCCCTGATATGCGGGCAGATTAACCGGATTTTGGGAAGGATGGCCGGGTCTGTGAGAGGAGGCAGATCACCCACACATTGGAAAGGGTGGCAGGGTCCCTGAGAGGGGGCGGATCACGCACACATTGGCAAAGAATGGCGGAGTCCGTGAGTGGGTTGCAGATCACCCACACATTGGGAAGGAAAGCAGGGTCCCTGAGAGGTGGCAGATCACCCACACATTGCGAAGAATGGCAGAGTGCCTGCGAGGTAGCAGATCAACAACACATTGGGAACGATGACAGGGTCCTTGAGAGTGGGACAGATCACACACACATTTGGAAGAATGGCAGGGTCCCTGAAAAAGGGGCAGATTACCCACACATTTGGAAGGATGTCAGTGTCCCTGAGGGGGGCAGATCACTCACACACTGGGAAGGATGGCAAGATCCCTGAGAGGGGGATAGATCACCCACACATTGGGAAGAATGGCAGGGTCCCTGAAAAAGGGGCCGATCACCCACACATTGCGAAGAATGGCAGAGTCCCTGCGAGGGAGCAGATCAACAACACATTGGGAACGATGACAGGGTCCCTGAGAGTGGGACAGATCACCCACACATTTGGAAGAATGGCATGGTCCCTGAAAAAGGGGCAGATTACCCACACATTTGGAAGGATGTCAGTGTTCCTGAGGGGGGGGGGAGGGGCAGATTATCCACACATTGTGAAGAATGGCAGGACCCTGAGAGTGGGGCAGTTTACCCGCACATTGCAAAGAATGGCGTGGTCTGTGAGAGGGGGCAGATCACCCACACATTGGGAAGGATGGCAGGGTCCTTGAGCGGGGGCAGATCACCCACGCATTGTGAAGGATGTCAGGGTCCATGAGAGGTGGAAAATCACCCACACAGTGGGAATGATGGCAGAATCCCTGAGAGGAGGCAGATCAATCACATATTGAGAAGTATAGCCGTGTCCCTGAGAGGGGACAGATCACCCACACATGGGAAAGGATGGCAGGGTCCCTGAGAGGGGGCAGATCACCCACACATCGGGAAGGATGGCAGGGTCCCTGAGAGGAGACAGACTGGTACCTTTCCCAAAATGTTTCAAATTGAGACACTCATAATGTGAAGGTTTCATTGAAGCTGAATGGTGATTTGACAGAGTGTCAAATTTACTGCAGGTTTAGGCAATGTAGATAAAAACAAGGTGTTCACATTAACTGAAACGAAATGGATCATGGGATGCAAATATAAGACTTTAGTTCAGATCATCAGGGAGGATATGATGGAGAAATTATATGCAGTGAGTGATAATTCAACACTTACTCAAAGGTCAATCATATTCAGTTTCACATGAATCGATCAATCGTGTCAGATTTTGATGAGATCTTTGTTTGGTGTTTCCTTTCTGCGAATCCTCTGTCAGTATTCAGGCAAGTTTACTAAAGATAGTGTCAGTCCAGGTGAGAAATCAGACTGAGAAATAATTCACTTTGATCGATGTTTTTGTCTGTATATCCATCCTTGCAAACCTCGGTGAGAGATGCTTCCAGAATCCATCGCTATCAGTGCAGAGAGAAAAGAGTAATAAAAAGAGAGTAAGAAACTATCTCTAAACATGAATATTATTTCTCTCTCCCAAAAGCTGACAGTCCTATTGGGTTCCTCCAGCACCCCCTCTATTATTTCCGAAACTCACATTAGCTCTCCTCCTGGCCGAGGAAGACCAGATATATTCACAACAGAGAGCATCACACATTGTTAAAGATGGGCGGGTCCTGAGAGGTGATAAGCTTATTCATTCCCCAGAGAATTTCAGGACTGAATGATTTATGATACGATGGAGCAACTGGAGTTGAACGGAGATGTGACTGAACTTATGGGCTTATGATTGGTGTAGATAAGGTAGATGAAAACAAAATGTTCACATTAGCTGGGGGGAATGGATGATGAATGCAAAGTTGAAGATTTGGCCAGATTGACAGGGAGGATTTGATGAAATGGTTTTATAGAAGAGATTCTGTACTGAGTGCATCTTAATGACAGATAGTTGGACCGAGCCCCTGACGCGCTGTATTTAAGTTTCAGTTTCTGACAAACTGTGGGTTTGAATTATCCCAGTACCAGAGCCACAAGTGATGTACTTCAGATAGACGCATCGTCGGGCCTGGGTAATTTCAAGTTTGTAATGGATCCTATTCCTCTGGGTGTTTGCAGACCCCTCAAGCTCTCTGACACTCTCGGTGCTCAAAGCAGGAAAATTGGTGACAGCCTCTGAAAACAGTGAGAACTCCAGCTGTTCCACAGCCCTGTCATTGCTGCTGTCATTGAAAGGGATGGAGACATTGTGTGCGTGTGTGTGAGAGAGAGATTGATGTTAACTTGGAGAGCAGGGAAATCAGATCCTGTGCAGAAACCATTTATATAGTTAGTTGGAAACTGTTCTCAATTCGTCCTGCAATTTTACTGCAATAATGACAGAGATAAACTTGTTTTACAGCGAAAGGGTTCCCAGATGGGAAATTCAGACTTTAAATCGATCTGAGAGTCACCCAATTCTGCAGGTCCTGATTGTTTCAGGTAATATGGAAGGGGAAAACAACAATCCCAGTCCAGAGAAACCATTCTCATATTGTGCCTGTGGTCGAATATTTAACTGGTCATGTGATCTGGGAAGACAACGATATGACAGGACCAGGGTGAGGCTGTGTAAATGTTGGAATTGTGGGAAGGAATCAGTTACCCCTCCCAACGGGACACACACGGACACAGTCACACTGGGGAGAGGCTGTTCACCTGCCCCACGTATGAGAAGGGATTTATTCAATCTTACAATCTACTGAGGCACTGGAGAGGTCACAGAGATATGAGACCCTTCACTTGCTCCTTGTGAGAAAGGATTCGTTCAAATCTCCCAAATGTGGAGACAACAGTGCATTCCCACTGGGGAGTGGTCATTCACCTGCTCCGTGTATGGGAAAGTATTCACTCAGTCCTCTGATCGGCTGAAATACAAGCGAGCTCACTCTGGGGAAAGACATTCACTTGTTCCCAATGTGGGGTGGGCTTCACTCAAATGCACCACCTGCTGAGACCCCCGCGAGCCCACACAGGGGAGAGGCCATTAAGATTGTCAGTGTGTGAGAAATGTTTCAGTTATTCATCCTGCCCACTGAGACCCCAGTGAGCGAGAAGGGACTCAGTGATTCATCCCACCCACTGAGATCCCAGCGTGTACACATTGGGTAGGAGCTGTTTAACATACTGTGTGGCAAGGTATTTGCTGAGTCTTCACCACGAGTGAGAGACCAGTGAGTGCATACAGGGAAGTGGTCATCCACCTGCTCCGTATGGTTTAGAGTTCACACATCACTGCAGGACTCTTATTCTGGAGTTACTTGTCATCAGAATCAGAACTGGACCTGGTAGATGATGGCACTGTTGGAGTATTGATGTTGGGGTTGTTAATCATATTAAGTGGGCTGGTGTTGACTAAATTTATAATCACTACTTTCTGAACCTCAGGATGTCTCTCTGAGCAATAAGTCTCCACAAACATCGACGTGACAATGAACAGGGATCATCTGTCTTGATTTAAATTATGATGGTAGCTCTGCTGTTTCACAGCACGAGGTACAAGATTTGAGTCCAGCCTTGGTCAACGGCCTGTGTGGAGTTTGCAAATTCCCCTATGATAGTGTGGGCCCCCTCCAGATGCTCTGGCTTCCTCCCACAGTCCAAAGATGTGGTTACGTGGATCGGTCGTACTAAATTGTACAATATCCAGGAATGTAGAAACTAGGTGGATCAGCCATGGGAAATGCAGTGTCACAGGGTTGGAGTGCTTTGGGCGGGATATTCTTCAAGTAGTCGGTGAGATTTGATGGGCCAATGCTCTCCTGTCACATTGTCGGAATTCTATTCTATGATTGAAGATAAAGGATACACAGCAGGGTTTCCTGAGAGAAGGAACATGTGGTCTGTATCAATGCTATCGATGCTTTTAGATAGAGGTGGGCATCCGCAGGGGATGCAGTGCTTTATCTCCACCGCTGCCCCCTCATGCCCAACTCTACTTTGATTTAGTTCTTTCCCACTGTGTCACTTGTAATGGTTAGCTTTGCCCATAATGGGCTTTCTTTGGTTATACGGGTCGTTTACTGTTCGTGTTTATACATTAGCAAAAAGCAGAATGGCGTAATTATGATGTTGATGGTGGAAAGGTTGCTCAGCTGTGTGTGATAACACGTCTGAGTAGAAGAAAAGGGGAAAAAATAACGCGTCACAGCTCACAGAACGACAACTGAAAAGCAATTAAATCAAACCAAAGGGTCTGACAGGGAGGGAATATTTCCCTGGAGTTTGAGTAACTGAAAAGTGATGGTGTCCGGGAGTAGACAGGATTTTGCTTTACAGGGCGTTTGAAAGTTTTAAAATTTCAAAGTTATATTCAGATAGTTACATTTATTTTCTTTTAAGTTTGATTTATTGTGGAATGAACAGCTGCAATATTTTAAAACCAAATTCACAAACCTTGTGTTAAAGACAAAAGTCAAATCAAATCCACCAAACGATCACTCATTGAAAACTGATGTGAAAGTGCATTCTCCTGAAGAGTCCCTGTCCTGCCTACTTCTTCCTACCCGGACTCCATGGCTATATACATACCTGGGAGATAGGAGAAGGAGGGGGGCATGCGGCCTTTCGATCCTGTGCCATCATTCAATGGGAAACAGCTGACCATACATTTCAGTCTCCTGTTCCTGCTGTGTTCCATTCTCCTTTGATGCCTTTACCGCTAAGAACTATATCTAAGTCCTCCTTTAGCTTCACTGCCGTTAGTTCTCATGACGTTGCTGTGATACTGTGTGTGCAGGCAGGGGTAATATGGAGGATTCACTCAGCGACCCTCATCGTCTTGCAGTAGCATCAACTGGGATTCAGCAATTAGAGATAGAAACCATTTCCAGGATATGGGCATCACTGGCTCAGCATTTATTTCCCATCTCTAGTTACTCTTGAGCAGATGGCAGTGAGCTGCCGTCTTGAACCATTCGCAGTCCATTTGGCGCAGATAGACCGACAATGCTGGGAGGGAGAGAGTTGCAGGATTTTGGCCGATTGACTCTCTTTGGTTCGTCTAATGCTGGTTAACTTAATCATGATCTGCAAGTAATTGTGAGATTTCAGTCTGTGAATCTTCACCATCTAGTACCCTGTATAAAGGAATATGTACAGGTTAGAAATTCAGAACAGACAATTCTCGTTTCGCTGGCATATCTGTTTTCCGTTTTTTCCCCTAAAGCTGTAACCCTCCAGCCCACTTCCTCTCTCGTGCCATTCTCACTCTGCTACCCCTAATGTACACCTTCCCCATTCTCATGGAGTTGCTGATAAACAGATCCATGCCACCACTTCCCGTCCCTGGTTAGACTCTGCACCCTTTCTGGGTTCATTTCCTTTCTCTTCAGTTGTTGCAAGTCAATAATGTAACAACAGAATGAAACAAAATTAAACAGAAAGGAAGGTGGCAGATCCTCGACAGAAGATGAACCTTCAGGCTGGGAGAATGGGTTTCCCATTGGTCGATTCCCAGCATTATGAAGCATTGGGGATGGAACTTGGTCCCACGTGGGTGTGGTGCTACCTTACCTCCCCGGCAGGTCAATAGTAAAAGCTAATATGCTACTTCTCCAGCCAATTCCAGTGTGAAATACTTTCCGTTAGTTACCCAAAAGCACATGCTCCAAAACCTGCCCACATTCTGCCCCATCTCTGGAAAGTGAATGATAATGTGGGCTGGAGGGTGTTGTTTATCAAATCCCCATACAGGAACACAGGAAATGTGGGCTGTCATTGGGTTTAACGGAGCCATCCGTTTCCATAACCTGATTTCTGATGTGTGCAATATAGAATCAGCCAATTAGGAGGTTAACAAGGAGCTACAGATTTTAAGCAGTGGTAGATGAGTGGTTAGCACTGCTGCCTCGCGACGTCAGGGACCCGTGTTTGATTCCAGCCTTCGGCGACTGTGTGGAGTTTACATGTTCTCCCCATATCTGCGTCGGTTTCCTCTGGGTGCTCCAGTTTCCACCCACAGTCCAAAGACGTGCAGGTTAGGTGGAAAATTGCCCACATGCTAAATTGCCCACTTTCCATGCATGTGCTAGTTTGGCAATTAGCCACGGGAAATGCAGGGTTACGGGGAATGGATGGGTCCGAACGGGATGCACATTATCGGGTTATTGTGAACTCGATGGACGAATGCCCTCTTTCTGCACTATACGGAGTCTATTCTATTCTCATGAAGAAGAATGTACTTATGTTAATGTGTTGTGAATCTGAGGAATTCGCTATTCAAAATGTGGTGGATGCCAGGACAATGAGCAAATTTAATGAAAAGATACAGATTTTTACTTTGCAATGAGTTGAAGGGTGAGAGTGAGCAGGCGGGAAAATTCCAGCTGAGACCGAGGTGAGCTCAATCATCATCGTATTAAATGGTGGAGCTGGTTCGACGGGCGGCATTGCCTCTCCTGTGCCCAGTGATTATCTTCTTTTGGTGATAACTGGAAAGCTGAATCCAAAACTCACCCCCTTCACCAAAAGAGATTTTTGGAAAAAGCAGGATAGTCAGGTGGATTAGCATTCCAAACTTACATAGTGAGGAATCTTATAGGAGATAATGATTTTGCAATTTTAAATCAGGGGAGACAGTGATTTAGACTTTTAGACTCTGTAGTACATTCACAGCGTCCAGAATAATCAGTTCAGAATATCTATCCTGTACTTTATTACAAAGCCAAGGTCACTGATAATGAAAACCAAAAGACCCAGAAAATATCACCTCATCTCATAATCTGACAAAAGGCATGTAATAAGTCTGGTTGAATTTAGAATACAGATGGAAAGCGGGAAGATTAAATCCAGTCCCAAGATCTTGTGCTTAAACAAAGGAGACTACAATAGGAAGAGGGAGAAGTTGGCTAATGTAGACAGGAAGCAACGGTGGGACAGTTGACGGACAGTGGGGGAATATCAAAGCAATTTTTCAAAGTGTTCAGAAAAAGCATGTATCCGTGAAAAAGAAGAATTGTAGGGAAAGGGGTAATCTGCCATGGGTGTCGAAGGAAATAAGGGAGTCTAACAAATTGAAAGAAAAGGCAAGCAAATTGGCAAAGATCAGCGAGAAACTCGGAGATTGGAAAAACGTAAAAAGATCAACAGAAAGCTGGATTGGACTGGGGGTAAAAAAAGTGATTAGTAGCTATCCACAGGGCCGGAATAGCAGTTTACACTGCTAGTGGGGAAACTATTGTATAGGGAACATATGGTTTATAATTGTTGAAGTACTCTACTGTTACAATAGAGATAATCCTGATAAAGCTAAAAATCACAACACAGTCCAAAAGCTTGTACTTCCAAACAAACTGGTGTTGTGTGGTTTTTAACTTTGTCCACCCCACTCCCACACCGGCCCCTCCACATCAGAAGCCTGATCGGCAACCCTACTGAAACTGAAGCATCTGTCAGGTACTTGAGTGAGCAACGAGGGCGTGGGGGAGCAGTGTGTGGTTTAACCACAAAGTGTTGAACTGAACTCCACTTTTTAACCGCTGTTGCCTTGGAGATAAAACTGATAGACAGCCTCCAATGAAAAGCACAAATCGCAAATGTATAAGAATGAGAGCCATACATCAGACAGGCAGACAGTTACATGATACTGCCTGGAGGTGTTTTGCATGTACACTATCCATGTAACTGGCATGTCTCATCAATAAAAGACTCAAAGAAGACCTCTCAGAGTTCTGTGCCCAGTTATTGCTATCCAGCAGGGTTCAGGAATATGAGTACACAGCAGTCAGTCTTCACAGTGAGGATACGAATAACATGCCAGCTATTGATAAGGAGACTGAAGAAGGTGAGGACCAAGAAGTAAACCATTATCACGACAGAGTTGGAGTTGGGCAAGCTAATGGAGCTAAATGTAGACAAGTGTCCTTGCCCAGATGGAATACATCACTGGGTACTGTCAGAGATAGCGGGAGAAATAGTGAATGCACTTAGAGTCACAGCCTCCGAGAGCAGACACAAGCCATTTGGCCCAAACTGGCCCATGCTGACCAAAATGTCCATCCATGCTAACCCCATTTACCTTTGTCCATATGCTTCTGACTCTTTGCTATCTATGTATTTGTCCAAATGCCTTTTTCATATTGTGAACGAGTTTGCGTCAACCACTCCCAATGGCAGCTTATTCCATACAGATAACACCCTTAGCTTCCCTTTTATGCTTTCTCCTCTAAACTTAAACTGATGACCTCCAGTCCTTGATTCCCTGGGAAAAAGACTGAATGCACTCACCTTACCCATGCCTGTTGTGATCTTATACACTTCGATAAAAGATTCCCCCCCTCCCTTGGTTTCCTCTGCTTTTACCAAAAAAAAGTCCTCGATTGTGGAACTTCTCCTTATCACTCCAAGTCTTTAACCCTGGGACCATCCTTGTACATTTCTTCTGCACTGTTTACAGTTTAGTAACCAAAACCTACATTGCATTCATTAAATTTCCAGCGCTGGAACGGACGTGACAACGCCAATGGAGTACAATACATGATCGAGAATTAACTTCTTTACAACAATCCTATTTTCATCTCTTTTTTTCCATTATGCAGGTATTCTTTTGTCTTTCGGGTTGCATGGTAAATTAAAGACTTGTCCGCATACAAAATAAACCTGTGGCTTAATTGTTCCTGGGAAATGTGCCATGTTCTTCTAGACATTTAAAAACAAATGAAATCTCTCTCCGCAGTCATCACACTAACATGGACTTGGCTTTGTCTCAGTACTTTTTCCAGTCACACTGATATTTGAAATATTCACTCACGGATATAATGCACACCTTTCCTTCCACACGAAAAGACCAATGATATTTACTTGATCCATGCCGACCTGAAAATGAAGTTCCAATGCCCAACCGCAAATCCACCCTTTCAGTACCCTACAACAAGAAAACCAATCACCATTGTTAATACAAGATTCGTAAGACAATTATACGGGATCAGTGCAGCAGCATGAGGGGATCCTGGACAAACAGCAATGGGAGAGTCTGACAGGAGAGAACCTACAGGAAGATTCTGTCTGAAGGCTCAGGCGGGGACAGATGGGAGACAGTATGGCCTGGTGGCTTGGCCATGTTTTTTAATCAGCCTCTTCAAAGATGCTGTTACTCAACTCTGAACCCGATCTTCCTCGTCCAGAAGTAAGGACACTAGCACCATTTCTTGGTGGGCTAGTGCAAAGAAGGGAAGCTGTTCTCAATGTCACTCACATGGAAACCCCATGAACTTCTCCCACATACTGTCTACGGTGGGGATGGAGGAGACAGAGCAGGTGGGAGTGGGTTAGGGATATAGGAACTGCCTTACTAAAGGAACTCACCTGTGTTGATGTTATTATCAAGACTCAAAACACAGTCACCAACACAAACCTGGTGTACTTGAACTTTATCCAGAATATTAACACCTATTGCTGGGTGACACAGACCCCAATGTTCAGAGTTAATAACAGCTTTGTGCGTGGGAGATCTTGTCTCATGAACTTAACTGAGGTTTCTTAAAAATTAACTGAGAGGATTGATGAGGGCAGAGCGGTGGACATGTTCTACATGAAGTTCAGTAAGGCGTTCGACAAGATTCCTCATGGGAGACTGGTTAGCATGGTTAGATCTCAGAATACAAGACAACTAGCCATTTGAATACAGAATTGGCTCAAAGTTAGAATGTAGAGGGTGGTAGCAGAGGGATGCTTTTCAGATTGGAGGCCTGTGACCAGTGCAGTGTCACAAGGATCGGTGCTGGATCCACTCCCTTTCGTCATTTACATCAATGATTTGAATGTGAACATAAGAGGTATAGTTAGTAAGTTTGCACGCGACACCAAAATTGGAGGTGTAGTGGACAGTGAAAAAAGATTACCTCTGGATAAAACGGGATCTTGATCAGATGGGCGAATGGTCTGAGTGGCAGATAGAGTTTAATTTAGATAAATGTGAGGTACTGCGTTTTGGAAAAGCAAAATTTAGCAGGACTGATACACTTAATGGTAAGGTCCCAGGGAGTGTTGCCACACAAAGAGACCTTGGAGTGCAGATTAATAATTCCTTGAAAGTAGTGTCGCAGGTAGATAGGATAGTGAAGAAGGTAGTTAGTCTGCTTTTCTTTATTTGATGACATTCCAAAATTGGCTGACCCAATAAACTGAACAATCAAAACATGATCTCCCAACTGTAATACTCAGTGCGCTGCTCAATGTCAGCTGGCATAACAAACACCACCTTCACTGACCTGTCTACCTTCAACCTACTTTCAAGGAAGTATCAATTCACACTCTAAGGTCTACTTGTTTGTCATTTGTCATTTGCCATTGTGAGGTTGAGTTCTACCCTGGTAACATCTTTCTGAAATCAGGAAGAATGCAATTGAATGCAGTATTTTAAAGTTGGCCTCACCAATGCCCTATACAGTTACAACATGACATCAGTAACAGAATCCCTATAGTGTTGAAAGAGGCCATTCGGCCCATGAGACCTTACCAACCATCGAACAGCTTCCATGTAACCGAGCAATTCTCACAGCTTATCCTCCTAACAAGCACATCTTTGGATTTTGGGAGGAAACCACACCATCCAGAGAAGCAGACGCAGATACACACAGGGAGAATGTGCAAACACCACACAAAGTGAAATCGAACCAGCGTCCCTTTACTGATCAGTGCCCTGACCAATAAAGGTCAGCGTCCCAAACGCCAGGTTCAACACCTGATCTCCACGAAACTCTACTTTGCAGAATCTATGCAGTTGTTATGAGCCCTTAAGAGGGATGCAGGGATCGAGGAGAAAACGTGAACAGGGTTGAGGCAAAGATCTATAAAATTATTCTCCATCCCGCCAATCCCGCTCTGTTGACCCCTGACTGACACCCCGTGTTTCCCATAGCCCCCCTCGCTGTCTGCCACCTCAGACACCACCTGCGCCCCTTTGTCCCCCCCCCCTCCCTTTCTTTGTCCGCCCCGTCCAGCGCCTTTTTCTACCCCCACACCGTACTCCCCTGTCTCCCCCCTCAGCCACCTCACCCCCTCTGTCCCCGCCACCCTCCTTGACGCCTAGTTCTGGACTCCCCACCACAGGAAAAGACCTCATCTGTTTACCCTATCCACGTCCCTCCTGATTTTATAAATCTGTATAAGGTCACCCATCAGCCTCTGATGCTCCAGGGAAAACAGCCTACTCAGCCTCTTCCTGAAGCTCAAATCCTCAAACCCTGGTAACAGCTGCAGATGCTGTCAACCATAAAGAAAAAAAATCTGGAAAAGCTTAGCAGATGTGTAGCATCTGTGAAGCGAAATTAGAGTTAAATTTTCTGAGAAAGGGTGACCGGCCCCGAGACGTTAGTTGATTTTTCTTGACCGATGTTGCATGACCTGTTGAGCATTTCCAACATCTGTGAAAGTTTAAAGGGAGTTGTGTCAGGCAGGTTTGTTGTGCAGAAGGTGGTAGGTGACTACAACGTACTCTCCTCGGAGATGGTAAAAGCAGCAGCAATCACAACATTCAAGAGGCATTTGCGCAGACACATAAGCAGGCATGGGTTGGCAGGAATATGGATCATATACAGGCAGACGGAATCAGTTTGGAATAGTATTATGATCTGCAGAGACATGGTAGGCCAATTATTCGGGGGCTGTACTGTTCTGTTTTCCGGGATAGAATGTTTGTTTTGAAGTAGATTGGATTTTTTTTAGATTACATTACAGTGTGGAAACAGGCGCTTCGGCCCAACAAGTCCAAACCGACCCGCCGAAGCGTAACCCACCCATACCCCTACATTTACCCCTTACCTAACACGATGTGTAATTTAGCATGACCAATTCACCTGACCTGCACATCTTTGGACGGTGGAAGGAAACCGGAGCACCCGGAGGAAACCCACGCAGACACGGGGAGAACGTGCAAAGTCCACACAGTCAGTCGCCTGAGGCGGGAATTGAACTCGGGTCTCTGGCGCTGTGAGGTAGCAGTGCTAACCACTCTGCCACCATGCCGCCCACTTTGTCTGTGGTAGTAAGAAAAATGATGAGTGAGGGCAGAGCGCTGGGCGTGACCTACATGGACTTCAATAAGGCGTTCGGCAAGGTTCCCCAAGGGAGACTCATTAGCAAAGTTAGATCTCATGGAATACAGGGAGAACTAGCCAATTCGATACAGAACTGACTCAAAGGTAGAAGGCAGAGGGTGGTGATGGAAGGTTGCTTTCAGATTGCACGCCTGTGACCAGTGGAGTATCACAAGGATCGGTGCTTGGTCCACTCCTTTTCGTCATTTATATAAACGATTGGGATGTGAACAAAGGAGATGTTAATAATTTTACATGTGACACCAAAATTGGAAGTGTAGTGGACAGTGAAAAAGATGACCTCTGAAAACAACCGGACTTTAACCTGATGGACGAATGGTCTGGGGAGTGGTAGATGGAGTTTAATGTGAGGTGCTGCATTTACGAAACTCAAAACTTAGCAGGTCTCATACAGTTAATGGTAAGGTCCTCGGGAGCGTTGCTGAACAAAGTGTCCTTGGAGTGCATGTTCCAATCTCCTTGAAAACGGATTTACAGCTAGATAGGATAGTGAAGAAGGCTTTTAGTATGCTTTCCTTTAATGGTCAGGGTATTGTGTACAGGAGTTGGGAGATCATTTTGAGGCTACAAAGGACTTGGGTTAGACAACTTTTGGAATATTGCGTGCAATTCTGGTCTCCTTCCTATCAAAACAATATTGTGAAACTTGAAAGGCGCCAGAAAAGGATTACACGGATGTTACCAGGATTGGAGGATTTGAGATACAGGGAGAGGTTGAATAGGCTGTTTTCCCTGGTTTGTCAGAGGCTGAGGGTTGACCTTATAGGAGGTTTTTAAAATCAGGAGGGGCAGGGATAGGGTAAACAGACAAGGTGTTTTCCCTCCAATGTTGGGGTGGCAGAAAGAGTAGGGAGGAGACATAGTTATTTTATAGATCTACAACTCAACCTTGCTGCTGTTTTTTCCCCATCCACTTCAATCCCTCTGAAGGACTAAGAAAAATTGCATAGTTCCTCAGAAGTAGAGTTTCAGGGAGATCAGGTGCTGAATGTTGCATTTGGGACGCTGACCTGTCTTGGTCAGTGCACTGATCAAAAAAAGGACCCGGGTTCGATTTCACTCTCTATGTGGTGTTTGCACATTCTCCCTCTGTGTGTCTGCGTGGGCTTCCATTATCTGTGTGTTTCTATTCCAAACATTCTATGACTTTGTTTTGTTACACTTGAACGGTTTTAGAAAATATCTACAAGGCTTTTTTATGACTGTGGAGTTAAAAGGAGAGGTTGAAGAGGCTGTGCTTTTTCCCTGAAGCGTCAGAGACTGAGGGTTTACTTTTGTAGAGGAGAACAGACAGGGTTAATAGTCAAAGTCTTTGTTTCCACCCAGTGTTGGGGAGTTCAAAACTACAGGGCATTGGGTTTAAGATGAGAGGGGAAAGACTTGAAAGTGACCTGACGGGCAAACATTTCACTCGGAGGTTGCTGTGTGTATGGAATGAGCTGCCAGAGGAGGAATGAATGCATGGAGGATTACGAAATTTAAAAGGCATCTGGAGGGGTACATGAATAGAAAGTGTTCAGAGTGATGTATTCCAACTCTCCCAAATGGGACTGATCAGTTTAGGATATCTGGTTGATATGGACGCGTTGGACTGAATGGTCTGTTTCCGTGATGTACAACTCTATGACTCTAAGTGCTTCAGCCAAATGGTGGAAATCTACAATAAAAACAATACGTGCTGGAGATCCTCAGCAGGTCTGTCAGCATCTGAAATGGTGACAGATGCAGGAAACGTTGCAGCCTTGAAGAAGTGTTTAGATGATCACACCAGGCATGTGTTTGATGACCAATATGGAGAAGATGGAGACAGTGTATTCATACAGTTTTACAACTGAGACTCTGACCCCATTTTATTCTGTATTTCTCTGTGATTCCCTCTTCTCAGAAGTAGGCAGGATTGGGAAGCAGTGGAGAATGTAAATGATGGCTGACCTTCCTAGTGAGAGGATAGAGGAGAGGAGCAGGGATCCCTTTCTGGAAGAGCCTTGGTGATTGTGAGAGAGTAAATGAGGGTCACCAGACTGACTCCTGAGATGCGGAGATAGTTAAGGACTGCAGATACTGGAAATCAGAGTCTATACAATGTGGAATTGGGGAAGTGCAGCAGGTCAAGCAGCATCAAAGGAGCAGGAAAGTTGACGTATTGTGTCATGACACTTTGTCAGTCCTGATGAATAATCCTGACACGGAACATCAACTTTCCAGCCCTACCTTATTCATGCTGGTCATCAAGCACCTATTTATTCTAGTCCCACGTTCTGGGACACAGCGTGTAAATGATATTGTAGTGCTTGGTGTGATCATCTCAACACTTCTTCAAGGCTGCAATGTTTCCTGCATCGGTCACCATTTCAAATGCTGCCCGACCTGCTGAGGATCTCCAGCACGTTTTGTTTTTATTGCAGATTACCACCATTTTGCTGAAGCACTTGGAGACATAGAGCTGTACAGCACAACATTTTGTTCACTCTCATTCCTGGGATGTCAGGACTGATGTATGCAGAGGAACTCAATCCGCGTATAATAATCTTTTCGTTAAGCTTTCTTTTGACTCGATCACTAATATTCTACCTCCCATTCGCTGTCCTGATTCTGACCTATCGAAGTCAACACTTTCGTTCCCATCCCACTGCCAGACTAATTAAAACCTCACCAATGGAGGTTTTAAATGGGGAGAATTTGCAAACTCCACACAGTCGGTCGCCTGAGATGGGAACTGAACCCGGGTCTCTGGCGCTGTGAAGCAGCAGTGCCAACGTGTCGCCCACAATAGCTAGCCACCTTCCTTCCCTTTAAACATTTCTATTATAATCAAAAGCCCCGAACTTTAATTAAAATGATACGTTACATTTTAAAAACCTAACAAATCCTCCGCAGGTGTCACTCACAAATTCGCTGTTCCCATTGGGACCATGTGAATTTCAGCCCCTTGTAACCACAGACTCAACATCGACTTCAGCAGTTTCTGAATGAACAGACAGTTGTCAGAATCTGGAACATTCCACCTGAAAATGTGTTGAAATTTGAGTTCATAAGGGATTTTAATGAGAAGTTTGCAGGGAGTTGAAAATAGGGAGTTACAGGATAATATCATGAAGTGGGGCGATTGGGAATAAACCTAATAGGTCTTACAAATATACGAAGTATAATTTGGATAAAATTGTACTCTTTCTCAGGCCAAATCTCCCAAGGGTGGTCCAAACATAAAATTGAACATATTTCTCCTCTTTGCTTGCCAAAAATATTGGAGACATTTTCTCACAGAACAGTCAAACCTTTCTCTTTCCACAGTTAAATGCCAATGATATTCAGATCCTACTGACTCTGCTGACTGTAGAAACTTGCTTTTGAGGTCCCGGTGTCAATTATTCTCAAATAATATCCTGTAAAAAGAATTCACAAAACAAAACTCACAGTCAGTGCAGGATGAATAGTACATACAAATATTTCTCTGGTATGTGTTTGATGTGAATATGCTCCTCTTCAAATCGCCCCTCTCCCACCCAGGAAGAGGACACGAGCATGTGCCTTTCTGTTCCTTGCCCCAAACAAAGATGGTGGCCATAACCCATCACTGCCTGAGGCCCTCAGCCACTTTCCCATTTGCGGCAAACTTGGGACCAAGAGTATCTAATTCAGGACTAGCGACCTGTACAGAGTGTAATTAAACACTCCCAGTCTGAACTGAGGCATTTCATCCGGTTTCCGCTGCCACTCTCCCCCTTTCCCGTTTCCAGCTCCACACACCAAGGGTAATTCCGGGTCAAATGTCCCTTCCTCAGAACCGATGGAAGCTGGGAAAGTTCGAATCTCTACAGTGTGGAAAGAGGTCATTCGGACCAACAAATCCACACTGACCCTCCAAAGAGTAGCCCACCCAGACCCATTCCCCTACTCTATTATTCTACATTTCTCCTGACTAATGCACCTCACCTACACATCCCTGAACAGGACAGGAAATTAAGCCTGGCCAATTCACCTAATCTACACATCTTTGGACTACAGGAGATTGGGGTAAAAGAATAAATAAGTGGGGATGGAGCGACCCTTTAGCAACACGGCATCAAGGTTTCCTCATCTTCTCTCCCGACCTTATCCCAGATCCAACCCTCCACTCATCACCGCCCTCCTGAACTGCCCCACCTGTCCATTGTCCTTCCCAATTTACCACTCCACACTCTCACTATTAGCCCCCCAACATGCATTGTCCTATCATCTTCCCAACTACCTTCCCACCACGCCCCACACCGACGCTATTATCTGTCAGCCCTCCACCCCAACCGTCACATTCCTGATGAAGGGCTCAGGTCCAATATGTCAATTCAGCTGCTCTTTGGATACTGTCTGAACTGCGGTACTTCTCCAGCGACACACTTTAACAGAAGCTGGAAGAACAACACCTCATTTTGTACCTGGGGACTCTTCAACCTTTCGGCCTCAATATTGGATTCCATAATTTTAGGCCCAAAGTCTTCCCCGTCCTCGTGTCCTAGCCCCCACTCATAGACCAGGCCTTGTTACTACACAGCCTGCCATTACATATTACCTATAGGTAGCCGCTAACAGTCCCCATAAATACCTATTCATCCTGCCCCAGCCAGATCATTATCCACTCGTTTGTCCAACTGTTCCTATCTCTCTCTTTCGTCTCTGATCCCATCTATCATTTCCTCCTTAAACCCTGCCTTCTGCATGTAAACCGACATTTTCTCTCAGTAAATTCAGTTCTGAGGAAGGTTCATCAGATCCGAATTTTTAACTCTGATTTTTCTTCACAGATGCTGCCAGATCTGCTGAGCTTTTCCAGGATCTTCTGGTTGTTGTTTCTGATTTACAGCATCCACAGTTCTTTTGGTTTTCAATTAGCGGGAGCTTGCAATTCAGGTCTAGGAGCCAACATCGTGTGGTTATAAATTCTCCCAGTACGCAAACTCAATTTCTCTCCCAGTCTCTGCTGTCTCTCCCACTTCCTCCACACTCACTGGGGCACGACACCCCCGACCCCCTCCCCCTACCACCTCACATTGACACCGGACCTGCACAGCTCATGGTCACGTTTTGATCTACTGGCCCCACTCCTCATCCACTCCCATTGTATGTGGATCACACCAAATCTCCCATTGGTCTGAAGCTGCTGTCAATCGGCAAGGACCAATTGTGACACAGGTGGCGGGATCCTCCCAGGAGTGCAGGAGGCTGAGGGGTGGCCACATGGACGTTTATAAAAGCATGAGGGGCTTGGGTAGGATAAATCGACAAGGTATTTTCCCTGGGTTTGGGAATCTAGCACGAGAGAGCATAGGTTTAAGGTGGGAGGGAAAAGATAAAAAAAAGGGATCTAAGGAACAACGTTTTTCATGTAGAGAGTGGTGTGTGTATGGAATCTTCTGTCAGGGCAAGTGGTGGCAGTTGATACAGTTATACCATTTGAAAGGCATCTGGATGGCTATATGAATAGGAAGGGTGTAGAGGGATATGGACCAACTGCTGCCATATTGGACTACGTTATTTTGGGATATCTGGTTGGCATGGACGAGTTTGACCGAAGGGTCTGTTTCAGTGCTGTACATGTCTGTGGTTCTACCCTGGGATGAGCTTCATCACTCACAGTGAATGGGACAGTATCAAAGAGCAAAGGGGTTGGGCGCTATTCATCCCATTGGGGCTGTACTCTCTCCCTCTGGAGATGCTGCAAACCTGTCCAAACACCCCTCACATTTACCCGTGGTCCTCCAAATTTATCCTCAAAAATTTAAATTCCAAATCTGTTTTGAAAGTAACTGATCAATCTGCAGCCAGCTGTGGCTCAAACTGTTCTAGATGCTCAGAACGTACTCAGTAAAATACTCTTCACATTTTTATCCTAAATTATTCGCCACTTACCTGAAAGTAGCAGAAAAGAGAAACCTACCTTAATTTTATTTTATTAGTTTCATAGAGATGTACAGCACAAAAACAGACCCTTTGGTCCAACGCGTGCATGCCGCCCATATATCCTAAATTAATCTCGTCCCATTTGCCAACACTTGGCCCATATCCTTCTAAACCTTTCCTAATCACGTATCCAATCAAATGCCTTTTAGCTACTGTAATTGCACCAGCTTCCACACTTCCTCTGACAGCTCATTCCATACACGTATCACGTGCAACTTGAAAACATTGTCCCTCAGATCCCTTTTAAATCTTTTCCCTCACACCTTAAGCCTGTGCTCTCTAGTGTTGGATTCAGTTAACCATGGGAAAAGATCCTTGTTATTCACCCTATCCATGCACTTCACGATTTTATCAATTTCTAAGATAATCTCTCAGCATCCGATGTTTCAGGGACAACAGACTATTCAGCATCTCCCTGTAGCTCCAAACCTCAACCCTGGCAAAACCTTTCCACATATTTTCGGAATCCTTTCAAGTTTCACAATATCACTCCTACAGCTGGGAGACCAGGACTGAAGGCAGAATTCCAGAAGTGGCAGAATCAATGTCCTCTAGAGCCACAAAATAATGTTGCAACTCCTGTACTCAATGCACTGACCAATAAATGCAGGTATACTAAACACCTTCTTCACTACCCTGCTTATCTCTGGTTCTACTTTCAAGAAATTATGACCCTGCACTCCAAAATATCTTCGTTCAGCAACACTCACCAGGACCTTCCCATTGTTGAATAATTCCTGCCCTGATATGCTTTTCCAAAATGCAGCACCTCACATTTATTTCAACGGCACTCTATCTGCCACTCATCGGCCCATTTGATTGAACTCCCATTGTACTCTGAGGTAACCTTCTTCCTTTTCCACTACACCTCCAATTTTGATGTCTACTGTAAACCTACTAACCATACCCCATATATTCACATAGGAATCATTTATATAAATGGTGAAAGCAGTGGACTCAGCACAGATCCTTCCAGCATATTGCTCGTCACAGGCCTCCAGTCCGAAAAACAACCCTCCACCAGAACCCTCTGTCTCCAACCTTCCAGCCAATTTTGTATCCAAATTGCTAGTTCTCTCTGTATCCCATGGTGTGTAATTTGTTAACCAGTCTGTTCTGTAGAACCTTGTTGAATGATTTTCTGAAGTGCAAGTCAGTGATTTCCATGCACAAAGCCATGCTGAATGTCCCTAATCATTTCTTGCCTTTCCAATTACATCTAAATCCTATCTCTGAGAAGCACTTCGAACAACTTACTTGACTTCAGGCTCACCGGTCTATTTTTATCTCTGACCTTTCCTCATCATGTTTCTCGAATAATGGCACCTGTCATGCAGCACCTTACCTGTGACCATCGGTGATGCAAATACCTCAGCAAGCAGCCAAGAAATCAGTTCCCTAGCTTCCCACAAGATTCTAAGATTCACCTGATCATGTACTAGGGATTTATCAATCTTGATGCATTATACAAGATCCAGTACCTCCTCCTAACTAAGGGCACATGTCAAGTGAACACTATTTATGCTTTCAAGTCCTCTCACTTCCATATCCGATTTCAGTAAAAGCTGACATGAAATCCTCGGGTATTATCTCTCCCATCTCCTGCACTTCCACAGCCAGCCTTGCTGATCATTGAGAGTCCCTATTCTCTGTCTGGTTCCTCTTTTGTCCTTGATGTATTTGTAGAATCTCTTTGGATTTTCCCTAAATCTATTTCCCAAAGCTATCTCATGTCCCGTTTTAGCCCTCCTAGTTTTCCACCAGTATGCTCCTACTGCCCCCGTACTCCTCCAGGGATTCACTCAAACCCAGCTGTCTATACCTGCCATATCACTCCTTCATTTTCTTGACTAGATCCTCAATTTCTCTCGACAGTCAGCATTCTCTACATTTATCAGCCTTGGCCTTAACAGGAATATACTCCCTGTGTGCTACAGACCTATGGAGGCAATGGCAGATGAGGACAGAGGTCAGAAAAGAGGTTGTGTCGGGAAAGTTAACAGCCTAAACGTAGATAGGTCTCCTGGCCGTGATGGAATGCATCCCGGGGGCGAGAAGAGATGGCAGAGTGTAAATAGCAACTGCACTCGTGATAGGTCACGAAACGTTGCTGGACTCTTGTTCTGAGAGACTGGAAAGCTGCAAATGTGATGCCAATATTTTAAAACTGACCTCTTATCTTAATTTCTGTAATGGAGAAAATGCCTGAATCTCTCAAGGAAAAATAGTGAGCTATCTGGATAGAAATTGTCTCATCGAGCAGACACAGCATGGATTCATGAAACGTAGCTCATGTTTAATTATTTACTCGAATAATTGTAGGATATTACGAGCGCGTTGGACAACGGAGATCCAGTGGTTGTGGTGTATCTGGATTTCCAGAAGGCATTCAACAAGATGCCACAAAAAAGATTGTTGTATATGATGCACGGCATTCTGGCTCATGTATTTGCATGGATACAGGATTGATTAACTGACAAAAAGTAAAGAGTGGAGATAAATGGATGTTTGACGAGTGTTGGGACTACAATTGTTCACAATTCACACAGATGTTTTGGAGTTGAGGACCAGGTGTCAGAGTTCACATTTGACATTAAGGTGAGGAAGAGCAATGTGTGCAGAGGCAACTGTAAGTCTACACAGGGATAAGGATAGGTGAGGTGAGTGGGTAAGGATCTGGCAGATGGAGCACAATATTGGGAAAGGTGAGGTCATGCATTTTGGTCGGACTAACAGCAAAATGGATGATGAAATGGTGAAAACTTGCAGCATGCTGCTGTGCAGAAGGTGCTGGGTGTCCTTGTGCATGAATCACAGGAAGTTGGTTTGCAGGTGCAGCACGTAATTAAGGCAGCAAAGGGAATATTGTCCTTCATTGCTACAGGGATGGTTATGCTGCAGCTGTACAGGGTGCTGGAAGGGCCACACCTGGGGTACTGTGTACAGGTTAGGTCTCCTTACTTAAGGAAGGATCTGTTGGCACTGGAGGGAGTGCATAGCAGAATCACTAGTTTGAGCCTGGAGTTGCGAGGGTTGCCTTATGACGAAAGATTAAATAGGCTGGGACGATACACATTGGAATTTCGAAGAATTGAAGGTTGTATCCGAAAGAAAAAATAAAATTATGAAGGGAGTAGATAAGATAGAAGCAGGGATGTTATTTCCACTGGGGACTGAGCAAACTAGGGAGCATAGCGTCAAATTCAGGGTGTATCAGTTTTAGGACTGAGTTGATGATGAACTTCTTCAATTAAAGGGTTGTGAATCTGTGGCATTCCCTGCTGAATGCAGCAGTTGAGGCTTTAATCTTGAATGTCTTTAGGTCAAAAGGTAGATTTACGAAAGGAAAGGAATTAAGGGTGATGATGAAAGAGCAGGAAAGTGGAGCTGAGGCCACGAAAATATCAGCCATGACCTTGCTGAATGGCAGAGCAGGCTTGAGGGGCCAGATAACCTACTCCTGCTCTTCTCCTTTCGTTTTGATGTTCCCACTTTCCAGCCGTCCCATTACCTGGGAATAGCAAATAAATAATAAAAGTTCTCGCCTTGTACCGTCAAAATTCGCGTTTGTCTAATTTAGAACACTACCTTTTCGATCTTTTAAAACGAGTGGAATTTTCAGAGTATTACAACAGTGGGGAAGTAGCCCATTCAGTCCATTCAGCCCATAACATCCACACTGACTCTCAGAGACTCCCACCCGAGCCATGTAATGCTGCATTTCCCATGGATAATCCAGCGAGCTTGCACATGCCTGAACACTGGGCAGTTTCGCCTTGATCATCCACCCAACCTGCATATATTTAGATAGTGGGAGGAAACCACAACCCTCGGACGAAACCTACGCAGATACTTCCAACAAGGTGGTCATCCCTTTCTTATTTCCCAGTTCCTCTCAAATAACTTTACTGGACTCCCAAAAATATCCTCCCTAAGCACAAATGTCATGCTGTCCCTAATCAAAAAAGCCACTCCGCCTCCTCTCATGTCCCCGTTCCTATCCTTCCTTTTGCATCTATAACCTGCAACATTCCGATGTCAGTCCTATCCATCCCTCAGCCTCGTTTACATAACACTCATGATATCCCAGTGCCACATTCAAAACCATACCCTGAGTTCATCTGCCTTCCCTGTCAGGTCTCTAGCATTGAAATAAGTGCAGTTTAACTGGTCAGTCACATCTCGTTCTCTGTCTTTCCCTTGCCTGCCTTGACTGTTTGTCTTCTGAACTGCACCAGCCTCAGACTTACCTCTTTTCTCACTCTCTCTTTGGGTTTACCCCCGACTCCCTCACTGGTCTAATGCCTCCCGAATAGCACTAGCAATTCTCTATGCATGGATATTAGATTAGATTACTTACAGTGTGGAAACAGGCCCTTCGGCCCAACAAGTCCACACCGACCCGCCGAAGCGCAACCCACCCATACCCCTACATTTACCCCTTACCTAACACTACAGGCAATTTAGCATGGCCAATTCACCTGACCTGCACATCTTTGGACTGTGGGAGGAAACCGGAGCACCCTGAGGAAACCCACGCAGACACGGAGAGAACGTGCAAACTCCACACAGTCAGTCGCCTGAGGCGGGAATTGAACCCGGGTCTCTGACGCTGCGAGGCAGCAGTGCTAACCACTGTACCACCGTGCCGCCCACCAATTCCAAGACATCTTCCAATTCAGGTACAATCCATCTTTCTTGTGCACGTCAACTCTACTCCACAGGAGATTACAATGATCCAAAAATGTGAATCCTACACCAGCTCCTTCGCCACTCATTCATCTACTCCACCCTGCTATTTATCCTCTCACTAGCATGTAGCACCGGGAGTAATCCAGAACAACGAAGACCTACTTTTCCAGGCTAATTTGCTGTGTTCTCTCGGCAGGATCCCATGCCATCGCCATCCTATGTCATTGGTACCAATGTACAACGACCTCCCAGAGGTCATTCTCCCCTTTGAGAATAGTCTACTCCCTCTCTGAGACATCCTTGACCCTGGCACCAGGGAGGGACCACCTCATTCTGGTGTCTCACTATCAGCATTCTGTGCCCTATACCAGTCCCGAATCATCATTGATAACCTGGAACCTGATATACTTCTCCATACATTAGAGACAGTCTCAGTACCAGTAACTTAGCTGTCAGTGCTATATTCCCCCGAGAGTCTATGACCACCTACATTTTCCAGAACACTATACTTGTTTGAGATAGGAATACCCACAGGTGACTCCTGCTCTATCTACCTCCCTATCCTACCTTTCCGAGACATAACCCAGCTACCTGACTGGATCTGCAGTTTTCCAGCCTGGAACTGTCAGCTATCACATACGCTGACTCTTGTAATTCTTCATTAACATCAACCACCGCTGCATCTGATCCATGCGATCCAAGAGGATTTGCATCCTCACTTCCTGCAGACTATCAGCAGGATCATTAAAACTCTCCCTAATCTCTGATATCCAATAGGAAGAGCACGTCCCTGTACGAATGGCCATCTCTGCACCTTAATCTACAGACCCAGAAAAAGGCAGAGTCTCACAGCTTCACAAAAGACTAATCTCGAATACATTAGTACCTGTATTTTATATTTAAATCATTCAACCAAAACATCATAAGACAGTACTTAAACAAATAAACCCTTACCCTACTGAATGTTGCGGAATTCTAAAAATAAAACTGATTAAGACTGACCTTTTAAGAGACTGAAACCCACTGAGCTGATCCCCGGATGTGAGTCATCGACATACAGCACGGAAACAGACCCTTCGGTAAAACTTGTCCATGCCGACTAGATATCCGAAACTAATCTCGTCCCATTTTCCAGCACTTGGCCGATATCCCTCTAAACCCTTGCTATTCATACACCCACCTGGATGCCTATTAAATGTTGCAATTGTACCAGCCTTCACATCTTTATCTGCCAGCTCATTCCTTAAATTCACCACCTTCGCGTGAAACAGTTGGCCCTTAGGACCCTTTTATATCTTTCCCCTCTCACTTCCATCGAATACCCTCTAGTCTAGACTCCACCACCCCAGTGAAAATACATTGTCTATCTGTCTGATACATGCCTCTCATGATTTTATAAACGTCAAAGTTCACCCCTCAGCCTCCGACACTCCAGGGAAAACAGGTCCAGCCTATTCAGCGTCTCCATACAGCTCAAACCCTCTGACCATGGCAGCATCCTTGTAAATCTTTTTTGAACCTTTCAAGTCACACAACATCCTTCTGACAGGTGGAGAACAGAATTGCACACAATATTGCAAGCGTGGCCAAACCAATGTCCTGAACAGCCGCAACATGACCTCTTGTACTCAATGTTCTGATCAATAAAGGAAATCTTACCAAACACCTTCACCATCGTATCTACCTGCACCTCTAGTTTCATGGAATTATGAACCTGCACTGCGAGATCTATTTGTTCAGCAACACTCCCGAGGACCTGTCCATTAAGTGCATCAGTTCTTCTAAGCTTTGCTTTTCCAAAATGCAGCACCTCGCATTTATCTAAATTAAACACCATCAGCCAATCCTCAACCCATTCGCCCAACTGAACAAGATCCCATTTTAATCCGAGGTAGCCTTCTTCACTGTCCACGACACCTCCAATTTTTATGTCATCTGCAAACTTACTAAATATCCCTCCTATGTTCACATCCAGATCATTTATTTTAATGATGAGAAGTAGTGGACCCAGCACCGATCCTTGTGGCACTCAACCGGTCACAGGCCTCCAGTCTGAAAAACAATCTTCCACCACCATCCTCTGTCTTATACCTTTGAGCCAGTCTGTATCTAAATGGCTAGTTCTCCCTGAATTCCGTGAGACCTAACCTTGCTAACCAGTCTCCCATGGCGGCACCTTGTCAAACGCCTTCTGAAGTCCATACAGATCACATCTACCACTCTGCCTTCATCGATCCTCTTTGTTACATCTTCAAAAAACAGCTCAATCAAGTACGTGGCACATGATTTCCCACACACAAAGCCATGCTGACTATTCCTGATTATTCCCGATGAAGGGATTTTGCCCGAAACGTCGATTTCGAAGCTCCTAGGATGCTGCCTGAATTGCTGTGCTCTTCCAGCACCACTGATCCAGAATCTGGTTTCCAGCATCTGCAGTCATTATTTTTCCCTCTTTTATCCCTAATCAGCCCTTGGTTTTCCAAATACATGCAAATCCTGTCCCTCAGGGTTTCTTTCCAACAACTTGTTTGGCTTTGACGTCAGGCTCATGCATCTTCAGTTCCCGAGCTTGTCCAAACCACCTACATTAAATAATACCACCATATTAACCAACCCCCATTATTCTGGCACCACAGCTATGACTATCAATTTTACAAACATCTCAGCAAGGGACCCAGCAATCACTTCACCAGCTTCCCACTGAGTTTTAGGCTGCACTGGATGAGGTCCTGGGGTTTATCCACCTCTCTGTGTTTCAAGACATCCAGTACCACCTCCTCTGTAATACAGACATTTTTCAAGATTTCACCATTTGTGTCCCCACATTCTACATCATCCATTCCTTCTCCACAGTAAAACACTGAGTCCAAATACTCGGTGAACATCTCCCCCAACACTTGCAGCTCCACATATAGGCTGCCTTGCTGATCTTTGAGGAGCCCTATTCTCTCTCTGGTGACCCTTTTTTTCTTAATATATTTATAAAAAACATTTGGATTATCCTTAACCCTATTTGCCAAAGTTGTGTCCTGTCCCCTTGTTGCCTTACTTATTTCCCTCTTAAGTATATTTCAACTGCCTTTATACTCAGTCTTTTTTTGATTTTTGGAATGGAATAAATGTCAAATATTACAGCTTGAAGAAATAAACGATGGCACGACTTACATCGATTAAAACTTGGGCCTTCAATAGTGATATCAAACAAAGAGACTGAGGGGTTTAGGTCTTTGAAGTGTGTGTCACATGTCGACAGGATGGTGAAGGTGGTGTTTAACACGCTTACTTTCAATGCTCAGACCTTTCAGTCTCGGAGTTCGGACGTCACGTTGAGGTTGTACAGGATGTTGTTAAGACCTCTTCTGGAATAATGTGTCTAGTTCTGTTTGTTCCATTCGAGGAAGGATATTATTAAACTGGACCAGGTTCAGAAGAGATTTGCAAGGACGTTGAGCGGAATAAATGATTTGAATTATAAGCAGAGGCTGGATAGGCTGAGACTTCTTTCACTGGAGCCCAGGAGGTTGAGGGGTGATCTTATTAGAGGTTTATAAAATTATGGGGGGGATGAAAGATAATGTGAACAGCAGGTGCGCATTCCAGGAGGTGCGCGATTCTAGTTTGGGTACATACTTTTTAAGGGGAGGAGAGGAAGGCTTTCAAAAGATGTGTGGGATTTTTTTTAACTTTTACACAGAGAGTGGTTCACGTGTGGAATGGGATTCCAGAGGAAGTGGTTGCCGTGAATATAATTACAATTTCAGGTTGGACTAGTGACTCAGTGGTTAGCAGATATTGGTAACCTTTGAAAATTTCAGAAAATAGCAGTATAGAGGAGATCACACTGTCCACTGTCTGCATTGGACAAGAAGTAACGTTGCTTTTTGAAGCCCTCGTTCTGTCTCCCCAGATACTATAGGACGTCGGGTGCACATACCGTCTCCTTTTTTTTATAATGGTTTGAGAGTTTCTGCTTCTACTCCGCTTCCATGTGTGACTCCAAGATTCCGACCATACTCTGGGAGAAGTAACAATTTTCCTCATCACTTCTCTAATATTTCAACGAATTACATTAAATATTCACCACTGGTAACTGAGCTCTGCAACAGGAACAAGGTATTCTCTCCCTTTCTACCCAAGCTCCTAACAATATGTGCACCCCAATCAAATCTCCTGTCAGCATCCTCCATTCCAATCTTTCCCCATAACTGCACTTCTACAGTCACAGGGTAACGGATCTCCTCTGTACCCTCTCCAGTCCAATTCCATCCTTCCATGTAATGGGGTGACCAGAGCTGCACCCAGTCCCCAGGCTGTGACTGAACTCATTATTTAGATAATTCCAACATCAGCTTCCTGCTCGTAAATTCTGCACTTTGGCTGATAGAGGTAATAGTGCCATTTGCTGCATTAACGAAGTTATTGATGTTTCCAGCTATCTTTATTTGTCAGCCCACACTGACCGCACTCTCATTTATTGTATATTTCCCACTATTGTTGATGTCCCCAAATGCCTTGCCTTGCACTTCTCTGGGTTGTTTGGTCCATTCACCTGGACGCCATAGTTTCTGTTTTCAAATTGACTTCCATGGGATCTCTCGTCAAATCCAAGTAAGTCACATGCATTTACAGGTTAGTGCCTCAAATCGACACAGTCAGATTAATTACATACGATCTTCCTTGAACAAATCCAGACCGACTGTCCTGGAATCCCTGGGAATTTCTCAGTGACCGTTTATCCACTCTCTCAGAATTCCAGCCTCCACCTATTCAGTCAGTCCCTTGCTCCACACTAAAGAAAATAACGGTGTTCGCCATTCTCCTGTCTTCTGGCACCATTCCTGCATCTATAAGAATTGGATAATGCAGATAAGTATAAGGATAGGGATTTCCCCTGGCTCTTTTTAACAGACTGGACCATTGTGTTACCCCTTTTGTCACGATTTGAATATCCTGTATAATTCCCTGCTCCAAGTTTGTTGCTCCCAATATATCACACTGCATCCCTATTTTGATTCAGACAGACTGAGGCCTACACTATCTTATGATTTGTCAAGTCTCATTTTATTCGAGTTTCATGGAGGGTTTCTCTCCACAAGATGAATTGCATTTTCTCATAATACCATCCCCAATCTGCCTCGTTAACTACCTTCCCTGCCCACATGGTCTTCCTCTCATCTAGCACTAACGTGATGATTTTTCCCTTGTCATAACAACTGCCCACTGTCTGGATATCTCAGAGTGCACCAGCCACCCTGTTCCAGGTGTCATCTTTAAAAAGTGATTATACTCTTAGATTGTCAAACCGAAACTGGCCAGGAGATAGCAGAGGGGGTAGAACTGGGGCCACACTTTGTGGACAAGCCCCTAAGGTTATATTGGATGGCATGGTGCAGGAGAGGGACATTACCTTCCTCCAGGACTGGCAGGGAGGCCACGACACCAGACACTGCCAGCTTGGTCCGAGGTTGACCCCTGTGTCAGTGAGGTGCCAGCCTTCTGGGTGAATGCCCAGCGGTTAGGAAGGAGGTCAGTGACTTTCTCCACTCCACCATGTTAAGTGCCACCATGTGCACTTTTTGACCTAACCCTCACTCTCTCTCTGCTACTGCACCCACCTCCCACAAAGGCTCATGTTCTCCCACTTTCACTGAATACAGCACCTTCTCTTGACATCTCTCTAAAGTCTTCTCTGTCCCTCTCCCCAACTCTGCCTGGTGTCTGTGCTGCCAACTCACTCACACAGGACACCTCGCTACCTTTCCCCCAGCTGTACTAGCTGTAACAAACAATTCCAGCTCCCTTAATACCGCTTGGTAATTCTCACATTTCGAAAGAAACCACCCCACAAGAGAGCAGAAAGAGCCAAGAGGGATGGGGGCTGCCCAGCATTCAGCTCCTCACCCCCGCAAAGGGGAAGGATCCTGACCCTAACAACAACGAGAAGCTGTCTGACTGTGTCCAAACTCCCGGACTGGGATCTGAGACACCCCTTGACTGAGTGTGCTCGGCACTGTGACTGACTGTGGACAATGATATTCAGCTTTCTGGGTTTGTGTCTGTACTAAACACCAAGACAATAAGCAGGCGGATGACCCTGATAGCTGTGGCTGAGGGGAAACACTGCTTAGGGCAGGGCTAGGCAGGACAATAATTCTGTGAGCAATAAAGTCAGTTCAAAATGGGTGTGTACAAACACGGAGTGAGCAGCCCAGAGGGACAGGCCATGAGCTGGATGGGTCTCCCTGACCAGACTGTCATTGCAGCAGCATTGATTGTGTACAAACACGGACTGAGAAGCCTAGGGGGACAGTCCGTGAGCTGGGTGTGTGTCCCTGAGCACAGTGTCTTTATAGCAGCATTGAGTTTGCACAAACGCGGAGTGAGCAGCCCTGAGAGACAGGCTATGAGCTGGGTGTCTGTCCCTGAGCACAGTGTCATTGCAGCAGTTTTGACTGTGTACAAACACGGAGTGAGCAGACCAGTGGGACAGTCCATGAGCTAGGTATGTGTCCCTGAGCACAGTGTCCTTGCAGCAGCATTGCAATGAGAGTTGTCAGTGCACCCTAGTCTGCAGAATTGAAGTACAGAAGCGTACTGTCAGTGAGTTGGAGATGTGCTGCCTTGGCATGGTGAGGCTGGCATGTGACAGATGCCAACATTGGAGCATGTGGAGTACATGCAGCTTTCTGTCTGTGCAGTGTCCCGCGAGATGTTGTGTCCAAGATAGATGGCCGCAGGAGCGAGGGGCGAGATGGAGTCACCAGTTACCAGCTCGGACTTTCACGTCCAATTCTCTATATTAAGTTCGCCCACAGTCAGAGGGAGTATGTGAAGCTGCAAGTTGTTGAGGAGAGATCCACTGATTGTGGCTGTTGATCATCAGTAATCATTGAGTCAACATCTTGCCATTCCTGCACTCAAATCTTGTTTTAAAGAAAAGGCCAGCACAGGAATAGGCCCTTCATCGCAGCAATCCCGCACTGGCACGTGATGCCGTTCTAAAGTTAAAAAGAAAGTTTTTGCTCCGACACTCTCTATGTCATTCTGTTCCCTCCTAACTCATATTTGTGCCAAGATCCCTCTTAAACCTTGCTATATTAGCTTTTTCCCTTCTATCAGTGCATTCCAGGCACTTGCACATTCTGTCTGGAAAAGCAAGAAAAAAGAATTGCCGATTATATCTCCCGAACTTTCTCCCTTTCACCGAAAACCTATGGCCCTGAGTAATTGATATTCCTACTCTGGGACAAAAAACGCTTCTAACTGTATTTATATCTATGCCTCTGAGAATTTTGTAAATATCTATCAGGTTGCCCCGTAGCCAATGATGCCCAGGTGCAAACAAACCATGCTTGTTCAATTTTTCATTCGGGCTAATACCCTTCCAACCAGACAACATCCTGGTAAAATTTTTCCATACCCTATCCAACACCTCCACATGGGTTCTGCTGATGTGGCAACCAGTACTGTACACAATATTCTAAATGTGCCCGAACTAAGTTTCTCTACAGCTGCAATATGACCTGCTAATTTTCATATTGTATGCTCTGATGCATATATGCAAGTTTACCATCAGGCTTCTTGATCACCCTATCAACCCATGTTACCACTTTCAGGAACCTGTGGAACTGTACACCTATATCCCTTCAGATGTTGATGTAGCCAGTAGTTTTTCCATCCACTTTATACTTGTCTCCTGCATTAGACCTTCTCAAACGCATCACCTCGCAACTGTCCAGATAAAGTTACATTGGTGTTTTCTCTGTTGAAGTCTGCAGCTGACCTATATCCGGCTGTATTCTCTGGCAATCATCCTCACAATCTACAACTCCGCCAAGCTATTTACAGATCTCCAGTCACAAAACCACTGTTCCACCACTACTCTGTCTTCAATGACCAAGCAATTCTCTATCCATCTTACTAATTGACCGCTGATCCCATTTCACTGCACCGTCTGTATGAACCTGCCATAAGGATCCATATCAAAGGCCTTGCTAAGGTCCAGACGGCCAACAACCAGCCCCGGGCCCCATCAATCAATTCATTTACTTCCTCAAAATATTCAATCAAGTTTGTGTGACATGATCTTCTGGACACAACTGTGTTGCCGGTTGCTCGTAAGTCCATACTAGAATACTGTTGGAGCTGCACTCATTCAGACAATTGATTATTCCATCATATTCCTGACTTGAACCTTGGAGAGTAGATTAGATTCCTTGCAGTGTGGAAACAGGCCCTTCGGCCCAACCAGTCCACACCAACCCTCCGAAGCCACAGGATCCAGCATCAATGCTGAGCACTGTATTGTCTATTTACCAAGGAGCTGTCCACCACTGCCTGGCTGTGTCCTGGGATGTTCCCTGGGATGTAGTCCTGTTCACAGAATCATGCGTCACAGACAATATCTGACTGTTGCTTGATTAGTCCGTTGGAAATATATAACAGGTCACTTTTACATATTGTATAATGAAGAGTTAATATCACTTTGTTTCTTCCATATCTTAAAAAAACGCAAACATCATTGTTTTTCAGTTGAAAATAATTGAAGTGAATATTAATTCAATTACCAGAGTACGCAGCTAACTATTACACAAATCAGTGACTGTAGTAAGCACCCGTTTCATGTTTAGATCATTTTATAGGCAAAAAAAACTATTGGAAATGACTTTGAGAAAAGTCACAGTGTTAATGGACCTCATCACGACCTCCAATACACTGGCCATCTTCACAATCTGTGCCGAGAGTTTCCAAACTGGAGCTGCGCATTTACTAACACAATCCCTCACAATAGACTGCTTAGAGACATACCTGAACAACGGGGATATGTGTGTGGGGCAGACTGGTCAATGGAATAGCACATGGCGCTGGTCCAGGCGCAGTTCAATATTTATAACAACGACCTGTAAACAACCATGTCTTGCAAGTATATCTGTTCTTGTGTGCCACCTAAACTCTGTAATTCTGCACCTTGAACCCGATCCTGAATGAATGTGTTGTAAAGGTGATGGACTCCTGTAGCACATGGCATCTTACATTGATTCCCGCATAAATCATATCCATTGTATGTTAGCCCCACAATGTCAGTATCCAAACAGAATTGTGCAACTCAATTGATGGCCAGCATCATCGCAGCCCAACGACTTGTGTGTGACTTGAGCTGGAAACCTCTGTGTAACTGTTTGCAGCATTGTTCTAAGTATTAACAGCAAAGTCTCCTTATTGAAGCTCTGACATCCTTACATAATACCAAAATTTAGATTGTCCAATGAGCTCAAAATCCATCCATTTACTCAGCACACATTTATAACAACAATATGATGAAAACAGTGCACAACTCAAAGTAAGGAGCATCGAAATGATGAATGTCATTACCACATCCAAGACTACATTATTATTAATAGCAATAACTTTCAAAATATACATTTATTTTCCATTATATTAATATTGTGAACTCATTGTCGACTCTCTTACTCCTCAGATGCTGCCTGAACGGCTGTGTTTTTTTTTCAGAATCACACTTTTTGACTCTGATCTCCAGCATCTGCAGTCCTCACTTTCTCCCTGCTAATACTCACTCATAATCATTTTCACGGCAGGAATATCACTGTCTGTTTAAACATGTTGCAGTCAGATATGAGTACATTTTGAATTGCTTCTAACTATCTCAGAGCTCAGTATTATAGGATGTGAATGGCAGTGTCGGTATGTCGGCCATGCCTCTGAGAGTCTGACAGATTATACCTTCAGCTGTTTACAACAAACCAGTGACTGCATGGACCCAACCAGCCTGAGCTCACGACACCCAAAGCACAGTGTCCAACATTGGGCAGGTATGGGGACAATTCTTTCATTTTCATTTATTCATGGAATATGATTGGGCCAGTATTTATTGTTCATCCCTTGTTGCCCTTGAGAAGCTGGGAGTGAGCTGCCGCATTGACCCACTGCAGTCCATGAGTGGGTGAAACATCCAATACCATTGGGGAGTGAGCTTGAAACAGTGACACTGAAGACATGGCAATATACTTCCCAATCAGGATGGTTGGTGGCTTGGAACGGAAAGCGAACATGATGATGATCCCAAGTATTTGCTTCCCTTGTCCTTCTTGACGGCCATGGTTTCAGAGGTACGTTGTACGACGCCTTGAATAAACTTCTGCAGAGCACCGTGTAGATGGCAGGTATTGCTGCTCCTGTGTGTCAGTGGATGAGGGGTGAGGCTGCATGCACACAGGTAAATGGGGAGGGAGCGGGTATTTCATCGCACACACATTCAATTTGTGTCTTATAGATGGTGTGCAGGTTTTTTGATATCATGAGTGACGTTATTCATGGAGGATTCCTAGCCCTTGGGATATTCTTGCAGCCAATTAACTTATATGCGTCGAAGTGTGGTGCTGGAAAAGTACAACAGGTCAGGTAGCATCTGAAGTACAGGAGAATCGACGTTATAGCATAAGCCCTTTACAGGAATGGCTAATGAAATTATATGCTCTGTCCAGTTCTGGTTAATAGTAATCCCTGTGATATTGGTCGTGGCGAGTTCAGTGCTGGTAGTGGCATTGAATGTTAGAGCATATTGTTTTATTTTCCATTGTTAGAGATAATCGTTGTCTGGCATGTGTGCAACGGAAATTGTACTTGTCACTGTTAAGCTCACACCTTCATATTCCCAGGTCCTTGTTACATTTGGACAAGGACTGCTTCAGTATCTGAGTAAATCACAAATCGTGTTGAGCATTATCCAGTCATTGGCAAACATTCTCAGTTGTTCCTTCACTTGAGTAGAGATGGTCATTTATGAAGCAGCTGAAAATTATTGGGCCTAGGGCAGAGAGAACTCTTATAGCTCACTGATGCTGTCCCTCTCTCTGAGCTAGGAAACGTGATTCTAGTTCCACCTGCTCCAGAGGTGTCTAACAACATATCTGAATGGGATAATATTACAATTTCTACCACAAGGAGCTGAGCAAGTACTTGGGTAGCTCAATCAGTTGGACGGCTGGATTGTAATGCAGATTAATGCCAACAGTTTGGGTTCAATGCATGCACTGACTGAGGTGCCTGAAAAGGGCTGTCCTACTCAAGCTCTCCCTCACTTGAGGCATGATGACCGTCCAGTAAAACTACCACCAGTCGTTTCTTCTAACGAGAGAACAACCCTATCACCCTGTCGGGGTATGGTGCCCTGCATTTCCATTTCTAATCTACAGGCTTGCCCAGAAACCCCGCCCCTGGGGAACGGCGGCGGAGCTGAGATGGCTGTTCTGCACCAACCCCAGCCACGTTCCTTTGTACCAGCTGTAACTTATGCCACTGCAGACGATTCGCATTTGCTCCAGGTTTGCCATTAATCCTGGCTACGACATTTGGTCAAATGCAGTTATGATCAAGTTAAAAGTGCAGTCACTGTCACCCCACCTTTAGATTTCAGCTATGTTCTCTTGTACATCGTTAAACCAAGGCTTCAATGAGCCCAGGAGATGAGAGCCCAAACTGAGCTTTAGCGAGCAGGTTACTGCTGAGGAAGTGCTGTTTGATCCCACTGTATGTGACATCTGCCATCCCTTTATTAATTACAGGGATTAGAGCAAAGGCGCAGTCATTGATCGTCTTATGTTTTGTCTGTGTGTGTACAGGACACACCCTGATAGTTTTCCACATTGTCAGGGAGATACCAGTGCTGTATCCCAGCAGGAACAGCCTGAATGGAATGTTACCGGGGCCCACAGACTTTGCATTCTCCAGATGATTGTAAATGCCACACACAGTGAATCGGCTTAGCTGAAGACTGCATCTGGAGGAGATTAAAATAGATCATCCCATCGATATTTCTGTCTGAACATTGTTGTGAAAGTTTTAGCCTGAGCTTTTCTATTATTGTGCTGGACTATTCAATCTTTGAGGAAGGTGGTATTTGTGGATTCTCCTCTTCTGGTGAGTTGTGTGATTGTCCACCACCATTCACCCGGATTGTAGAGATTAGGTCTGATTCTTTGGTTAGATCTGTGTATCATTTGCTATTTATACCATGTGGTGAGTAAGTGGACCAATTTAGTAACGTCATCTCATTCTGAGATGTATTTTGTGCTACTATAGGCAGGCATTCCTGTTTTCTCTATTTAACAAGACTGTAGCCCTGGCTTGACTCCCCTCCCTCAGCCTCACGGTGTCAGATCAAACACTGACACGGAAACCTCCTGCTGACTCCCCTCCCTCAGCCTCACGGTGTCAGATCAAATACTGACACGGAAACCTCCTGCTGACTCCCCTCCCTCAGTCTCACGGTGTCAGATCAAATACTGACACGGAAACCTCCTGCTGACTCCCCTCCCTCAGCCTCACGGTGTCAGATCAAACACTGACACGGAAACCTCCTGCTGACTCCCCTCCCCCTGCCTCACGGTGTCAGATCAAACACTTACACGGAAACCTCCTGCTGACTCCCCTCACTCAGTCTCACGGTGTCAGATCAAACAATGACACAGAAACATTCTTTTGACTCCCTTCCCTCAGCCTCACGGTGTCAGATCAAACACTGACACAGAAACCTCCTACACCCGTCCCTATCTCTCTGCAAACTTCCAAACCCTACACCCCTCTCTATCTCTCTCACCCCCATAACACTCCCGATCTCTGCAATCTCCCGAAAACCCAGATCCTTCCTTATCTCTCTAACCTCCTCCAAACTCTGCATCTCTCCCTATCTCTCTAAACTCCTCCAAAACCTGCATCCCTCCCTATCTCTCTGATATCCTCCAAATCCTACACCAATCCTTGTATCTCTAACCACCTCCAAATCTGACATCCCTCCTTACCTCTTGAACCGACTCCAAACCCTACACCCCTCTCTAACTCTCTAAAATCTTCCAAACGTTAAGCAGTCCCTGTTTTTCTGACCTTCTCCAAACACTACGCACCTCCCTATCTCTCCAATATTCTCCACCTCCTTCACCCCTCCTTATCTCTGCGACTTCCTCTAAACCCAGATCCCTCCATATCTCTCTAATCACCGCCAAAACCAACACCCCTCCCTATCTCTCTAATCATCACCAAAACCTACACCACTCCCTACCTCTCTAACCTCCTTCAAATCCAATACCATTCTCTATCTCTCTAATATTTTCCAACGCTTTCACCTCTCCCTAACTCTGCAACCTCCTCCAAACTCAAATCTCTCCTTATCTCTCTCACCGACTCTAAAATTTGCACCCTCGTTATTCTTCTCACCACCTCCAAACCCTATATCCCTCCCTATCTCTATAATCTCCTTCATCATCTACATATCTCCCTTTATCTGTGACTTACTCCAGCCCCTACAAACCCTACATGTCTCTCTAAGCTGCTCTCCCATATACCCTGTCACTGTAACCTCGTCCAGCCACTCCCCACTTCCGACGTTTGTAAACCTCATCCAACCACTAGACTCTCCTGATCTCTGTAACCTTATCCAGCCTCTCTATACCGCCCCATTTTTTCTGGCGTTCTCTAGTAACTCTACGTTTTCTTATGTATATAACCTCCATGAACACGTTTAGTTTAGTGATTGAAAGGGATAGGTATATGCCATAGGGCACGAGTTATCAATGGGGGAAGGGCACCTGTAATACGATTAGGCAGGACTTAGGATGCATAGAATGGGGTAGCAAAATGCAGGGGATGGTGAAAATTGAAATGTGAAGCTCGTTTGGAGAACATACATCGCGTGTCCTTGAATAGCATGCCCCTATCAGGCAAGGAGGAAGTGATAATTTAAGGGAACCGTGGTTTACTACAGAAATCACATCGATTGTTAAGCAGAAGAAGGAGGCTGATATGACGATGTGACGATGAGACGATGGAGAATTACAGATTAACTCGGAAGGATTTAAAGAGATAGTTAAGAAGAGCAAAGAGAAGACATTTGTAGTCTTTAGCATGTCGAATAAAAGAGAATCCTAAAGCTTTGTATAGGTACGTTAGGAAGAAAAGGATAACTAGGGTAGGAATAGAGCCAGTCAAAGACACAAGTGGGAATTTGAGTGTGGATTCTGTGGAGATTGGAGAGGTGCTAAACGAACATTTCTCATTGGTTTTCTCTCAGGAAAAGGTAAATATTATAGAGAAGGTGAATGAGATACGAGATATTTAATTGAAAGAATCTAGGTTAATAAGGAAGTTGTTTTATCAATTCTAGAAGGGTTGAAAGTGAAAACGTCACCTGAGTCGGATGGGATTTATTCGAACATTCTCTGGTGCGCTAGGGAGGAGTTGTTGGAGCTTTTGGCTTTGATATTTGAGTCTTTATTGTCTACAGGTTTAGTACCAGAGGACTGGAGGATTGCAAATGGTGTCCCTTTGTTCAAGAAAGGCAGAACAGATGACCCAGGCAATTATAGACCAGTGAGTCTATTGTCTGTGTAGGAAAAGATTTGGAAAGGATTATAAGAGATAGGATTTATGATCATCTAGCAAGCAACAATTTGACTGCAAATTGTCAACATGGTTTCCTCAATGGCAGGTCGTATCTCACAAACCTCATTGAGGGATTTGAGAAGGTAACCACGCATGTAGATGAGGGTAGGACAGTTGACGTGGTTTACATGGACTTCGGTATAACCTTTGATAAGGTTCCACATATTAGGCTGTTGGAGAAAATGCAGAGGCATGGAAACGAGTGTGAGTTAGCAGTTTGGATGAGAAACTGGCTTTCTGTAAGAAGGCAGCGCGTGGTGATTGATGGAAAATATTCGGTTTCTAGTGGTATGCCACAAGGATCTGTTTGGGAGCACTGTTGTTTGTCATTTTTATACATGACTTAGATGCAGGCATACATGGATGGCTTAGTAAGTCTGCAGATGATACTAAAGTCGGAGGAGTAGTGAACAGTATGGAAATAATTTGCGGGTTGCAGGGGGTCTTGGATAAACTGCAGAATTGGGCTGAGAGGTGGCAAATAGAGTTCAATGGATAAACACGAGGTGATTCACTTTGGGAAGAATACCAGGAAGGCAGAATACTGGATCAATGGAAAGATTCCTGGTGGTGTGGATGTGCAGAGGGATCTTAGTGTCCATGTACATAGATCCCTGAAAGTTGCCACCCAGGTTGTAATGCTGTTAAGAAGGCAAACGGTGTGTTAGGTCTTATTGGCAGAGGGATTGATTTCCGGAGCCGAAATGTCACGCTGGAAATATACAAACCGCTAGTGCGGCCTCACTTGGGAATATTGTGTACAGATCTGGTCGCCCCATTACAGGAATGATGTGGAAGCATTGGAAAAGGTGCAGAGGAGATTTACCAGGATGTTGCCTGCTCTTGAGGGAAGGTCTTTATGTGGAGAAGCTGAGAGACCTGGGTCTGTTTCACTTGGAGATAAGAAGGCTAAAGGGCATTTTATAGAGACATAAAAGATGATCAAAAGATTTGCTAGAGTAGACAGTTAAAGCCTTTTCCCTCAGATGATGATAACAGGTTGTACGAGGGGACATAGGATTAAGATTGATGTCAGAGGCAGGTTCTTTAATCAGAAAGTGGTAAGAGCGTGTAATGCCTTGCCTGCCAATGTACTTAACTCAGCCACATTAGGGGGATTTAAACAATCCTTGGATATGCCTATGGATGATGATGAGATTGTGTAGGATGAGTTTCTTAGATTGGTTCGCAGGTCGGTATAACATCGAGGAGCAAAGGGCCTGTTCTGCGCTGTATTGTACTATGTTCTAGAAACACTTATATCTTTCCCCATTCAGTAACCACACCTAGACACTACAGCCCTCTTCATCTCTGTAACCTCCTCTACCCACTTCATCCTTCTCTATTTTTGTAAAACTCCTCCAGTCGCTCTACCCATCCATACCTCCATGAACGTCATCCATCATCGACTGTCTTCCTGACCTCTGTCACCTCCTCTAGCCTCTCCACACCTCCCTATATCGCTGACATCCTCCAATACCTAAACCTATTCTTATCTGCATAACCTCCACCAACGCATACATATTCCAGCCCTCCACCCCTATTGATCTATCTAATGTCCTGCAGCATCTTCAGTCCTTCATATCATCGTGACTTCCTTCATCACGTATATCCTTCTAAATCTCTGGAACCCACTCTGGCAATTACATAAAACCCTCTCGCTATAAACTCCACAAACTTCTCCGCTCCTCCTTCCCTTTGGAAACGCTTACAGCCCCGACAGCCTTCACGAAGTTTGTAAAGTCTTCTAGCACATACACCCGTCCGTATCTCGGGAATCTCCCTGTTCTGTTGCAGCTTCCCCACACCTGTGACACCCTCCTGAAACTATTGCTCCATTCACTGTAACCTCATTTAACCTGAAGCTCCTCCATATCTCTGTGAAGTTTTCGCTGAATTCATTGACAGTGCATCCACAATCTTTGGAATGACGAATACTGAAAACGCTGAGACCATTTTAGGGATTTGTTTTCACATCATCTTAGTCCCAGATAAGTTGCCCCTTATCGTGAGATCTTGTCATCATGTTTTGGATTCCCAAACCCACAGGCATAGTTTCTCAGCATCTGCCTTATCAATCTCTCTCCACTCAGAACCTTTTGCACCTCAATCAAATCACTTCTCCATTTCCTGAGACCCAAGAATATCGGCTAAATCTAGTCACAAACGCAGCAAGGGAAACTCAGATGCCAAACAGTGAAACATTATTGTATTATTTATTGATAGGTATCAGACATTGCTGGCTGGGCCATCATTTATTGCCCATACATTGTTGTTCTGGACATGGTGGCCGTGCACTGCCCATTTGAACTGTTGCAGTCACTTTGGTGCAAGGTCACCCACAATAATGTTAGGGAATGAAAGGCAGCATATTCATCGAGCATATTCATCGAGTGACACCCGTGAGACTGAGATATAGTTCCCAGTCGGAATGGTAACTTGCATGGTTAGTGTTTCTGTAGATCTGTTGCCCTTGCTACTTCAGATGATCAAGGCTTGGAAGGTGCTGTCGAATGGACTTCGCTAAATATCTGCAATGTATCTTGTAACTGGAACACACTGTTTCCATTAATTTTTCATAGTGGAAGTAGTGAATGTTGTGGATGTCGTGGCAATCAAGCTGAACTACACATGTACCCTTTCTTATACATGGGCAGCATAGCTCTTTGAGTTATGGTCTTAGCTACTTTTTGGCAATACGACTTCAATTTGTTTCTTTCAGTGAATCCATGTAATTTAAATAAACAATTATCTGCTGAAATGAGTTTGTAATTGGCTGCATGGTCGCTGTGCCATTGCAATGTGGAACACAATATGATCAGGACAGGATGCGGTTGTTGAACCCCTTGCGCCTGTTCCACAATTTAAGGAGATTATAACTGATTTGTTACATAACTCATTTTGCCTGCTTTTGGCCCAAATCTGTCACGACCCTTCCTTCGCAAAAGGGTTTCTACCTCAGGTATTCAGGTGTAAACAAAGAACGAAACAATACCAACCAAAACAGGCAACAAGAAGGATATTGAGTGGATAACCAAAACGTGTCAACGCAGTGTTGACGACAGCAGGCTGTTGAGGGACAATTTGATGATGGAATAATATCCTTCACTTCTTGCTTTTGCTTCAGTTGAGAATATTTTCTTCAACAAAGATAATCATGCAGCTTTTCAAAGTAAGAAATAAAAGATTTAGATTGTGTTTGGCATGTGTCAAGGAGGTTGCAAAGGAAAAGTGGGAAATTGGGTGGAGGTAATAAAGCTCATTTCAAGAGCCAGTAACAACATTATGGCCTTCTTTACTCTAACAATACTATAATTATGAATGAACTTGTATGGTTTAATTATTTACGAAAAGACAGGAAACGGAGTGAAGAATTTACAGTTAATTTTTGTGTGGGAATGTGTGCGGTGGGGAAGCTGTAAATATTTATGAAAATTAAACGGGCCTCCACATGGGCAAGGTCATTAAAACTGACATATGGTGCAGAAACGTGAAGTTATCCACTTTTTTGAAGAAATTAATGGAAATGATATTTCGTTAATTGTGAAACGTTGAAAAGTATAGCTATAAATAAAACCGAAAGTTTCCTTGCCCATAAGCTGCTGATGTCTAACTTACAGGTGCAGCAAGCTATTTGGAACGACAGTGGAATGAGAACCTTCATTGTCAGAGTGTGTCAGCACAAGAGAAGAGATGTCTTGCTTCAATTGGAGAGGAACTTGGCCAGACTGCACCTGGAGGAATCTGTCCAGTTTTGGTTCTTTCTCTCTGTAAATATTTTATTGCCATAGAGAGAGGAAAGGGAAGGTTCAATAAGCTTCTACCAAGGACAATGCTATCAAAGAGGTCCATGATAAACTTGGCATGTGTTCCCTGGTGTTTCAAGAAATGAAAGTTATTTTCATTGGAAGTTACAGAATACTGATTAGATTCCTGATTCTAACTAATTTCTGGCTATTCGTGTACCATTTATAAATTCAGTTGTATTCTGAACTGTGTCTCACTCCAATGGGAGGCAGGTTGATGTTATCACAAACACAGGAACAGAAGCAGACTGGATACCATAAGGCATAGGAACAAAGTATGCCCAGCAGCTCACCGAGTATGTTCTGCTTTTCAGTTCAATGATGTTTGTTCTTATAATCCCCAACTCCACTTTCCTGCATTTTCTCCGTCACCTATGATTTACTGACTGAATAAAAATATGTCTCTACGCCTTGAACATATTTTCAAAGTCTTCGGTATTTGTTTCCCTCACTGATATGAGACTTGGTACTCTTTATTTGTCTTGTGTATTTCTAGCACACTTTGTTGAATTGAAATTAGAGGCCGACCTCTCTTATCGTACCTCCACGCTGTTCAAAAGCACAATAAATAAATAAAGCTCAGAGCCTGTTATTATCTCCCTCTTCTTTCATATCAGTTTAAGGTAAAGTTAATACAGACCTGGGGATTTGTCCACTCTTTACTCTGTAAAAACTTCCAGTTCTTCCTCCCAATCTGTAACAATCTGTTAAAGGGTCACACAGTCACTCTCCCTGAATGCAGGTACGCCTTCGCCCAAGTGAAGACGGATATGAAATACGTGTTTCACGTATTTTCTGGCTCTGTGCACAGGCTGACTCCTTGATCCATAATAATTGCCATTCTTTCCCATGTTATCCTCTTCCCCAGATATGTGGATAGAGTATCTTGTGCTTCTTACTAATCTTACCCGCAAATGTTTTATCACACCATCTTTATTCTCTTCTACTGATGTCCTTAACTTTAGCGCTGCACTTTCTACATTACTAAGGGAATCCATTGATCTGCTCACTTTATAGCTGATTAAAGCTACTCTTTACTTTGTTATTCAGCTCTGAATATTTGCAGACGTCAGCGTGTCTCTGGGATCGATTTCCTAAGCTTGATCTTAGATTGTAACATATTGGGCCCATACTCTCATCAATTCCATTTTGAGCATGTGCACTCGTCCCCACTCCACGCTGTTCGAAGACAGCTTTACCCAGAAGTAAATGTACCCAGACAACTTTGGCCAGATCCGAAATTCTAATCAACTCTGCCTACCCAATCCAAAACCTTATATTTTGAAGATTTTTTTTTTTGCCTTTTCTTTAAGGAACTTAAATATATGATGTTATGGTCATTGGTCCTAAAATTCTCTCCTAATCCTGCCTCGAACATATGACTGGCTTCTTTCTCCACAATAAGACCCAGCAATGCATTGTTGTATCTTCTACTTGTTGATATGAGAAATTCTCAGCAATAAATTTCATCATACTTGTCTCCGTTTAAAAGCACATGACTACCCAATAAATGTTGGATATTGAAAAGCATAAATAGAATTACCTTCTTATTGTTTTATATACGACAGTAATTGGTGACACAATAGCTCCTGTACTTTCTTCTAATTGGGCGTCTTAATATGACCATAGCAATGTATCTGTCATCTTTAGATTAGATTAGATTACTTACAGTGTGGAAACAGGCCCTTCGGCCCAACAAGTCCACACCGCCCCGCTGAAGCGCAACCCACCCATACCCCTACATGTACCCCTTACCTAACACTACGGGCAATTTAGAATGGCCAATTCACCTGACCTGCACATCTTTGGACTGTGGGAGCAAACCGGAGCACCCGGAGGAATCCCACGCAGGCACGGGGAGAACGTGCAAACTCCACACAGTCAGTCACCTGAGGCGGGAAATGAACCCGGGTCTCTGGCGGTGTGAGACAGCAGTGCTAACCACTGTGCCACCGTGCCGCCCACTTTGTATTCCAGTCTCTATCCACGAAGCCTCAATTGAAGACCCTTCCACAACATCATCCCTCTTTACTGCAGTAATTGAATCCTTACTTAGTAAAACCAAATTTTGTCCAGCCTACAGTTCCTGTACTACAGAATATTAAGTTGTCAATCCTGATCTCCTTCAACCATATCTCTGATGGCAAAAATGTCACTCCATCCAAAGTACACCTGCCTATCTCTGTACGCTCCTGCAGACCCTCCCAATTTCTGTATCCTAGTCAAAACTCGACACATTTCCCAATCTCTGTAACATTCAACAGCCCCCTACAAGTCTCCCGATCTCTGCAATCTCGTCCAGCCCCAACAACACTCCCCATCTCTGTAATCTCCTACAGTCACTACACACCTCCCTATTTCTGTAATATTTCCACTCATCCACCCCAACTGATCTCCAGCATCTCCAGCATCTCACGTCGATCCACAGGGCTGGAACTCACTCTCGGAATTACATACCTCGCTATCGCTATAAAAACCTCAAGCTCCTCCTGTCATCCCTATTGTTGTAAACTCTTCAAGCACCTACAGCCTTCTCTAACATCCAGCCCGTAAACCCGTCACTATCCAGGCAATCTCTCTGTTCTATTACAGCTTTCCTATATCTGTGACATCCCCCTGCTCTTATATCTCCCTATTTCTGTAAGCTCCTCTAACCTTGAGCTGCTCCTATGTCTGAGCCTTTCACTGTTTTCATTCACAATGCATCTACCATTCTTAAGATGGCGAATACTGAACACTCTAATATCCTTTGATTTCACATCCTCTCAGAGCCAAATAAATTGCCCGTTATCCCAAGACCCTGTTATCGGGTTTTGGACTCCCTGACCCACAGAAATAATATTTCAGCATCTGCCCAATCCAGCCCTTGCAATTCAAAATCTTTTATATTACAATCAAATCACGTATCCATTTCCTGAAACTCAAAAATATAGACCAAGTTTATTCCAACAGTGAAACCCAGATTGCAAGCTGTTGAAACATTAGTGCATTATTGATTGATAGGTATCAGCCACTGCTGTCTGGGCCATCATTAACTACACATAGACTGTTATTCTGGACAAGGTGGTGGTGCGCTGCCCACTTGAGCATTTGCAGTCAATTTGGTGCAGGGACACCCACAATAATTTGAGGGAAAGAAAGCCTGGACATTCATCAAGTGAAACCCATGCAATAGAGATGTATTTCCGTGTCAGGACAGTCACAGACTTTATGTGTAACTTGCAGGGGGTGGTGTTTCCATGGATTTGTTGCCCTTGATGTTGCAGATCGTCATGGCTTGGAAAGTGTTTTCGAATGAACTTTGGTAAATATCCACAATGTATCTTGTTAGATTCACTGCTTCCATTGAGAGTTAATGGTGGAGGCAGTGAATGGTGTGGATGTGGTGGCAACCAAGTTAGACAGCAAATGCACCCTTCCTTATACATGGACAGCATTACGTTTCCGGGTATGTTTCTAGATTTTTTTTAGCAATATGAATTCATTTTGTCGCGATCAGCGACTCCATCTGATTTAATTCGTCATTTATCTGTTGAAATGAATTTGGAATTGGCAGTATGGTCACCATGTCATTTCAACATAGAACACAAGACCATAGGAACAGGAAGAGGTTGTTGAATCCTTTGTACCTGTTCCGCAATTTAAGGAGATTATAATTGATTTGTTGCCTAACTCTGGTTTACCTGCCTTTGGCTCAAATCTGTCACGACCTTTTCTTTGCAAAAAGGTTTCAATCTCAGTAAATAAGGTATAAACAAAGAACTGGACAACACCAACCAAAACAGGGAACAAGACAGATGTAGAGTGGGTAACGTGAAGGGTATCAAGTCAAACTTGACTATAGAAGCTGCAGAGGGTCAATTTGAATGCCGGGGTGATGTACTTAATCCATTGCCTTTTCTTCAGTTGAGAATATTTACTGAGAGGAGATTGTTCTTCAACAAAGATTGTTATATTGCTTTTCAGAGAAAGAAGTAAAATAAGTAGATTGTATTAAAGATGAGTCAGGGAGGATACAGTGGAAAGGCATGATAATGGGTGGAGGTAATGATGCGCATGTGAAGAGCCTGTGAATGCACACTGGGCCTCCTGCGCCCTACCAATTCTAGCATTACGAATGTACTTGACGGATTAATTACTAGTGAAAAGACAGTAAACAGAGTGTAGGATTCTTGTGTGGGAACGTGTGCAGTAAGGAAGCTGTTAAGATTTATGAAGATTGAATAGGTGTCCACATGGGCAAGATCAGTGCAAATGTCTATCATGTGGAAACAGAATGTTATCCAACTTTTTGGCGAAATTGTTGTGCAGTATAATTCTTAAATCTTAAAATGTTGGAAAGTACAGTTTTAAATAAACCTAAGTTTTAAATAAACCTTGTCTATAAGTTGCTGGCGTCTAACATACAGCTGCAGCAAACTAGTTGGAATGTCAGTGGTATGTGAACTTCTGTTGTCAGAGGATTTCAGCACAGGATGCGTGACATCTTGCTTCATTTGAGCAGGAGCTTGGCCAGATTGTATATGAAGGACTATTTGCAGTTATGATTCTTTATCTCAGTAAATATATTATTGCCACAGAGGGATGGCAAGCAGGTTCAATAGACTACTTCCAAGGAAAATTCTCTCAAAGAGGGCCATGACAAACTCGGCCTGTGTTCCCTAGTGTTTCAAAAAATGAGACTACATTTCATTTAAAGTTATAAAATACTAATTGGCTTCCTGATTTAAACGTATTTATGGCTATCGGTATATTATTTATAAATTCCTTGAATTAGTCAGCTGCATTCTGAACTGTGTCTCAGAGAGTGGTTGTTCCTGCGAACACAGGGATAGTAGCAGACTGGATACCATAAGACATAGCAACAACAGTAGGCCCAGCAGCTCACCGAGTATGTCCTGCCTTTCAGTTCAATGATGTTTGTTCTGATAATCCTCAACTCCATTTTCCTGCATTGTCCTCATAACCTTTGATTCATTGATTAAACATATGCCTCTCAGCCTTGAAGATACTTAATGATCCAGGCTCAATAGCTTTCAGAATCTTGTATAATTGTTTCTCTCTCACTGATATGAGATTTGGTAGTTTCAATTCTCTCGTTTGTTTCTAGCACTCCTTGTTGAACCTACAATTGATTGCAATCCTGTTCTATCGCACATCCTCTGTGGCAAAGCACAGTGAAAAAAAGAGGGTCAGAGCCTGTAACTTCCACCTTCTTTTCCCATGTCAGTTAAGATACAGCTTATCCAGATCTGGGGATGAATCCACTTTTTATTCTGCTACTCTTCACTATTCCAAAAAGCCTTCCTCCAAACTCAAGACTGATATGAAGGACGTATTTAACATATTGTCTGGATCCGCGCACAAGTTGTTTCCTTGATCCCTAATACTCCTCCATTCTTTCCCGAGTTATCCACTTCCCCAGGTATAGCGATAGAACACCCACTGATGTTTTATCACGCCCCATTTTTGCTTTTCTATTGATCTCCTTAATTTCAGTGTTACACTTTCTACCTTCCTACAGGGATTCCATTCATCTGCTCACTTTATAGCTGCTTTAAGCTTCTCTTTACTTTGTTATTCAGCTCTGAATATTTGCAGATGTTTAAGGTTCGGTGGGATGGTTTCCTTCATTGGATCTTAGATTGTAAAATATGGGCTGATATTCTCATCAAATCCATTTCGAGTACGTACACCCCTCCCCACTCCACGCTGTTCGACTACAGTTTTACCCAGAATTAGTTTTGCAACATTTAAAAGATATCTGGATGTGTATATGAGGAGGAACGATTTGGAGGAATATGGGCCAGGTGCTGGCAAGTGGGTCTAGATTAGATTGGGTCCAACAATGCACCATCCCTTGTTGTATATGCTTCATGCTGATATAAGAAGCTCTCAGCAATAGATTTCAACATATTTGTCCAGTCTTTAAAGTAAGTGACTGTCCCAATAAATGTCGGATATTGAAAAGCATAAACAGAATTACCATCTCATTGTTTTATACACGACAGCAATTGGTTACACATTGACTCATGTATTTTCTTCTAACTGGGGATCGATAGTATGGCCCTAGCAATTATCTGTCATCTTTTTATTCCAAACGCTATCCTCGAAGTCTCAGTTGAAGGCCTGTCCAAGATATTGCCCCTCTTAACAGCAGTAATTGATTCCTTAATTAATAAAACAACACCAATTCCTGCTTGTAGTTCCTATGCTACAGAATATAGAGTTCCCAATCCTGACTTCCTCCAACCACATCTCTGATGGCAAAAATGTCAAAATTTCACATGTCAGTCTATTCCCTTATCACATCTGTCTGACATGAAATAATCCTAGCACCAAGGTAAAGTACATCTAGCCTGGAAGATAACACCAGGAACAGTCTGTACCTCGTCTGTACTTCGGAGTTCTATAACCATTCACTGTTTGTTGTCAGGCTTCCCAATCTATGAACCAAAACTGTAAATCTAAGACTGTAAGAAGCAATATTTGTTGAATTATATATATATATATATATTAAATTGATGCATTAAATGCCACTTTCCCAAACTGAGCGATCACCTCCACATACCATGAGTTTCTGGTGATTAATTTCCCGACCCACCCCCCCCCCCTCCCCAGTGTGCAGATGGGACAGCCCTCAATAATGGGCCGCGTTGATAAAGTCTCTCCATAAGTGCATGAGCTCCCAACGATGGTGCTGGCTTGTGCAGGGTACCGGCTTGTGCTGACCCTTTGTGAACAATAATCACTCTCCCTCTAGTAATGCAAACCTGCCTCTCATCATGTGGCATTTCTCACAGAAAATGGTTACTGGCTTCCTGTGTTTTCCATTCCCTGATCCCCAGGACATCGGGAATCAAACTGGCTCAGGAAGTCAGCACCATATGTCGCCCTGAAATGAAAAAACAGTCAGTGAGTGGTTTGAACAGCCCATTATGGTGTGGACCAACTGAGATTAAGCACAGACTGTTTCTCCCAGGTAGTGGATTCACATCAATTGGTGAACGGGGGAGGGAGTGAGATGAGAAAGCTCGGGAGGGGTGTTAGGCCGAGACTTGCACTTATGGTGCCCATTGTTACATTCAACTGAGTGTCAGTACAGTGAGTGTGTAGTGACATACGTCAGACAAAATCCACACAGTTCAGTTGTTAAAGTGGTTCTCGGCTTGGCAGTTGCTGCTGTTTCCCTCGATGCAGTCTGCAGAACTGATCTCGATCGAAACCCATTCAAAAGCAGGTTGGGAGACCGTTGTATTAATCTTTGGCCATCTGCACAGAAGTTCAATTTTATTTTGACACTGATGAATGTGAAGTTGACATACACTGCTTATTGCTTTAGAATGTTTACTGTGAGACACAGTGTGCTACTGGATACAGTAAAATTGTGAATTTCTTCATCCTGGGTTTTGTGCAGGGTGCAAATATGTGTAATCTAGGAGGTAGGCCAGATGCTGTCAAGTGGCTTGTGCAGTGTGTTCTGGCAAGACGTGCCCATACATCTGCTCCCTGGAGCAGGCTGAGACTGAAGATAAATCTCGAAGACCTGATTGCTGGTCAGTCATCGGTACCTAATTTGGACAACATTTGTGTCTACACTGAGACCAGCGATAGCTATTGGTTAGTATTCACCTGTCCAGGATGGGCTACAAATGATCTTTTTTTGTGAAAGTATGTTTGAATGACTGCCCTGACCCAGGTTGTCTCTGGACAGGTTGAAGAGCAGACCAGTGTGTCACTCAGATTACAGACAACTGTGAGTTCCAGTAGCACTATGCCTAAATTCAGATCCTTTGGAATCTATTAATTATGTAGGTCGTGACGGCAGGTGATGAGTTTCCCGACATGAACAATAATAAAATATGTCCTGTATTTTGTAAATTGGGGACAACAATACCAAGTGAGCTCCGACTATTTCACATAACAATGCTTGCATTATCTCTGAGAACAACTACATTGTTACGATATGTTTGGAACTAAAACATAAACTCAGTGCAATACTTTATGATGCAAAAATAAAAGAAAACTACGTGTTATTTTGTATTGAATATTTGCCTCATTTTTGTACAATCACAGTTGAATATTCAACGTCAGTATTCAAATGCATACATTCTCACTCTAACATTTCGAAAGTTGTTTGCCCCTAAACCATTCCATATTCACAGTGAGCAAACAATTCAACAATCAAACAGATTTAGCGTTCTTATGAATTAAAATATAATTAACAAATTTAATTTCTCACTGAAATGTATGAGCTTTAGCTAATTGTAAACAATTTAAAAATGACAATAATTCAATATGCACTTCGAAAGTTAATCTTCGTTAATCATTTGTGTTATTAAATGGTATTTGTAACGAAGTCAAAGCACGTAGATCCAATTTAAAATGAACATTGTTTTCTGAATATTGAAGAAAAATTAAATTGCAGGCTCAGCTGCCCAAATGGAAAGGCTGGGAGATTAGCTGTTACAAAATGGATGCATGCAACAATTGGATGTTAAAGGGATACCTGAGTGTTGGTTGCTGTTTTGACAACAATCCAAGTTTAACCAAATAGTTTAAACTATGCCCGGGATATTAAAACCCAATCGAGTTTGAATTTATTGTTTTGATGACATCAGACCAGTGACAGGGAAAGACGTTGGGGGTATAAAAAAAAGTGAGCCTTTTGAAAATTGGTTACAGCTACTGCCACGGAATAACAGAGCAACTGCTGTAGAGTCAAAGAACTAACTGCCTATCTAAAATCTTGCGCTCAAAGAAATCAGAGTGAAGTCTATCAAAAAGATACCTTTTGCTGTAAAACATATTCAGAGTAAAAAGAAATAAGTCGAGAGTGTGGAGCTGGAAAAGCACAGCAGGTCAGGTAACATCCGAGAAGCAGGAGATTCAACATTTCGGGCAAAAGCCCTTCATCAGCACAACACTCCGGACTCTAATCTCAAACGTCTGCAGCTCTCACTTTCGCTTAGTAAAAAGTATTAAGACGACCGAATGAAATCAATGAGTAGGAGATTGATTACAGCAGAGAAGGCAGAGACTGTGTAGACATGTGATTAAGTTAATGTAATATTTATTGCATGTTATTGGAATAGCATGTCAATAGGGTTGTGCTCAGTTAAGGGAAGCAATGTTCAGTTTCTTCATAGTTTTGTTTAGTGTTCTGTTCGGAAACAAAACTGTTACTTTTCTTTAAATAGTGGAAATTACGTATTCCCTTTCAGTCCCTCACACTTTGAACAGATGACAAGGTGAGGCGAACGTTTCTGCGAACTTTATTTAGTAGTGGTTCGACCTCTGCATTTTAACAGATTGGGGACTCGTCTGGGATTTGTACAGATTCTGGATCAGTGGTGCTGGAAGAGCACAGCAATTCAGGCAGCATCCGAGGACAGGCAAAATCGACGTTTCGGGCAAAAGCCCTTCATCAGGAATAAAGGCAGAGAGCCTGAAGCATGGAGAGATAAGCTAGAGGAGGGTGGGGGTGGGAGAGAGTGGCATAGAGTACAATAGGTCAGTGGGGAAGGAGATGAAGGTGATAGGTCAGGGAGGAGAGGGTGGAGTGGATAGGTGGAAAAGGAGCTGGGCAGGTCGGACAAGTCCGGACAGGTCAGGGGATCGAGTTTCTGGAGGTTAGAAGCTAGGATGAGGTGGGGGAAGGGGAAATGAGGAAACTGTTAAAATCCACATTGATGCCCTGGGGTTGAAGTGTTCCGAGGCGGAAGATGAGGCGTTCTTCCTCCAGGCGTCTGGTGGTGAGGGAGCGGCGGTGGAGGAGGCCCAGCACCTCCATATCCTCGGCAGAGTGGGAGGGGGAGTTGAAATGTTGAGCCACTGGGCGATGTGGTTGATTGGTGCGGGTGTCTCGGAGATGTTCCCTAAAGCGCTCTGCTAGGAGGCGTCCAGTCTCCCCAATGTAGAGGAGACCGCATCGGGAGCAACGGATACAATAGATGATATTAGTGGATGTGCAGGTAAAACTTTGATGGATGTGGAAAGCTCCTTTGGGGCCTTGGATGGAGGTGAGGGAGGAGGTGTGGGCGCAGGTTTTACAGTTCCTGCGGTGGCAGGGGAAAGTGCCAGGATGGGAGGTTGGTCGTAGGGGGGCGTGGACCTGACCAGGTAGTCACGGAGGGAACGGTCTTTGCGGAAGGCGGAGAGGGGTGGGGAGGGAAATATATCCCTGGTGGTGGGGTCTGTTTGGAGGTGGCGGAAATGTCGGCGGATGATTTGGTTTATGCGAAGGTTGGTAGGGTGGAAGGTGAGCACCAGGGGCGTTCTGTCCCTGTTGCGGTTGGAGGGGTTGGGTCTGAGGGCGGAGGTGCGGGATGTGGATGAGATGCGTTGGAGGGCATCTTTAACCACGTGGGAAGGGAAATTGCGGTCTCTAAAGAAGGAGGCCATCTGGTGTGTTCTATGGTGGAACCGCTCCTCCTGGGAGCAGATACGGCGGAGGCGGAGGAATTGGGAATACGGGATGGCATTTTTGCAAGAGGTAGGGTGGGAAGAGGTGTAATCCAGGTAGCTGTGGGAGTCGGTGGGTTTGTAGAAGATGTCAGTGTCAAGTCGGTCGTCACTGATGGAGATGGAGAGGTCCAGGAAGGGGAGGGAGGTGTCAGAGATGGTCCAGGTAAATTTAAGGTCAGGGTGGAATGTGTTGGTGAAGTTGATGAATTGCTCAACCTCCTCGCGGGAGCACGAGGTGGCGCCAATGCAGTCATCAATGTAGCGGAGGAAGAGGTGGGGAGTGGTGCCGGTGTAATTACGGAAGATCAACTGCTCTACGTAGCCAACAAAGAGACAGGCATAGCTGGGGCCCATACGTGTGCCCATGGCTACCCCTTTGGTCTGGAGGAAGTGGGAGAATTCAAAGGAGAAATTGTTAAGGGTGAGGACCAGTTCGGCCAAACGAATGAGAGTGTCGGTGGAGGGGTACTGTTGGGAACGTCTGGAGAGGAAAAAACGGAGGGCTTGGAGGCCCTGGTCATGGCGGATGGAGGTGTAGAGGGATTGGATATCCATGGTGAAGATGAGGTGTTGGGGGCCGGGGATACGGAAGTCTTGGAGGAGGTGGAGGGCGTGGGTGGTGTCTCGAACGTATGTGGGGAGTTCCTGGACTAGGGGGGATAGGACAGTGTCGAGGTAGGTAGAGATGAGTTCAGTGGGGCAGGAGCATGCTGAGACAATGGGTCGGCCAGGGTGGTCAGGCTTGTGGATCTTGGGAAGGAGGTAGAACCGGGCAGTGCGGGGTTCCCGGACTATGAGGTTGGAAGCTGTGGGTGGGAGATCTCCTGAGGTGATGAGGTTCTGTATGGTCTGGGAGATGATGGTTTGGTGATAGGGGTGGGGTCATGGTCAAGGGGGCGGTAGGAAGAGGTGTCCTCGAGTTGGCGTTTGGCTTCAGCGATGTAGAGGTCAGTGCGCCAGACTACCACTGCGCCCCCTTTGTCCGCTGGCTTGATGGTGAGGTCAGGATTGGAGCAGAGGGATTGGAGGGCTGCGCGTTGTGAGGGTGAGAGGTTGGAGTGGGGGAGGGGGGTCGACAGGTTGAGGCGGTTAATGTCCCGGCGGCAGTTGGAAATGAAGAGGTCGAGGGCAGGTAATAGGCCAGCGCGGGGTGTCCAGGTGGATGCAGTGTGTTGGAGGTGGGCGAAGGGGTCCTCAGAAGGTGGGCGGGAGTCCTGATTGTGAAAGTAAGTTCGGAGGCGGAGGCGACGGAAGAATTGTTCGATGTCACGGCGTGTATTAAATTCATTGATGCGTGGACGGACGGGGACGAAGGTGAGTCCTTTGCTGAGGACTGATCGTTCGTCCTCAGTGAGGGGGAGGTCTGGGGGGATGGTGAAAACTCGGCAGGGCTGGGAGCTGGGAGCTGGTGTGGGTGTAGAGCTGGGAGTGGGGTCGGAGCCAGTACCTGGAGTGGGTGTGATGGTGGGGGGAATGGGGGTAGAGTGATGAGCAGGGGTAGTGTTCCCCTCAGGGTTCTGGGGGGTGGGGATAGTGACAGTGGGGTCTGTGGGGGGCGTGTCAGCAGAATGCAGGTGAGTGGCGTTGGTGGGGGCGGAAGTGGTGGCAGACACGGCAGTAGGGGTGGCGGAAGTCACTGAGGGTGTGGCATAGGCGATGATGTGAGGGCCGGAAGTGGCTGTGGGAGTGGCCATGATGGGGGCAGAAGTGACATCATCAATCAGCGTGGGGGTGGTAGCTGCATCAGCCGCATGGCTAATGGCGTTTCCGAGGCCAGGGGAATCTTCTGTAATGTTCAAGGAGCGCTGGTTATGGAGCTGGGTAGATAAAAGTTTGTTGTACTTACAGTTTTTGATGTTTGAGATGGAATTGAAATACTGTTTGTTGAGAGTATGAATTCTCCTGAGGATGTAGTACAGAGTGGGTCCTTTGCAATTCTGAGAGAGTGTGGCCCTCAGCTGAGGCAGGGCAGACTGTAGAGAGGTTAGGTACCGGCGCATTGCTGCAAGCGTGGAGCGGAGGATCTTGATGGAGAACCGTTGCTGGTGTTTTTGAATCTGTAATCTGTACTGTTTGTCCTGTTCGGGTCCGAACTCTGCTGGTTTAAAGGTGGTCCGGAGTCCGTGTGGGGTGAGTTGGTTACGGAGACAGGCACTGAGGAAGCAAATGTGGCTGTGATACCGAGTTTGTTTCAGGACATGGTTGAAGAGTTTCAGGGCTGAGGAAATGACCTGGGAGTTGCAATGAGAGAGAGACTCCCTGAGATTCTTGTAGAGAGAGGAGGAAAACTTCTTCAAGGCAGGCATCCTTGCAAGAGGATTCGCAGTAGGGTTAAAATCAACGAGGTAAAAACAATGACTGCAGATGCTGGAAACCAGATTCTGGATCAGTGGTGCTGGAAGAGCACAGCAATTCAGGCAGCATCCGAGGACAGGCAAAATCGACGTTTCGGGCAAAAGCCCTTCATCAGGAATAAAGGCAGAGAGCCTGAAGCATGGAGAGATAAGCTAGAGGAGGGTGGGGGTGGGAGAGAGTGGCATAGAGTACAATAGGTCAGTGGGGAAGGAGATGAAGGTGATAGGTCAGGGAGGAGAGGGTGGAGTGGATAGGTGGAAAAGGAGCTGGGCAGATCGGACAAGTCCGGACAGGTCAGGGGATCGAGTTTCTGGAGGTTAGAAGCTAGGATGAGGTGGGGGTAGGGGAAATGAGGAAACTGTTAAAATCCACATTGATGCCCTGGGGTTGAAGTGTTCCGAGGCGGAAGATGAGGCGTTCTTCCTCCAGGCGCCACCGCAGGAACTGTAAAACCTGCGCCCACACCTCCTCCCTCACCTCCATCCAAGGCCCCAAAGGAGCTTTCCACATCCATCAAAGTTTTACCTGCACATCCACTAATATCATCTATTGTATCCGTTGCTCCCGATGCGGTCTCCTCTACATTGGGGAGACTGGACGCCTCCTAGCAGAGCGCTTTAGGGAACATCTCCGAGACACCCGCACCAATCAACCACATCGCCCAGTGGCTCAACATTTCAACTCCCCCTCCCACTCTGCCGAGGATATGGAGGTGCTGGGCCTCCTCCACCACCGCTCCCTCACCACCAGACGCCTGGAGGAAGAACGCCTCATCTTCCGCCTCGGAACACTTCAACCCCAGGGCATCAATGTGGATTTTAACAGTTTCCTCATTTCCCCTTCCCCCACCTCATCCTAGCTTCTAACCTCCAGAAACTCGATCCCCTGACCTGTCCGGACTTGTCCGACCTGCCCAGCTCCTTTTCCACCTATCCACTCCACCCTCTCCTCCCTGACCTATCACCTTCATCTCCTTCCCCACTGACCTATTGTACTCTATGCCACTCTCTCCCACCCCCACCCTCCTCTAGCTTATCTCTCCATGCTTCAGGCTCCCTGCCTTTATTCCTGATGAAGGGCTTTTGCCCGAAACGTCGATTTTGCCTGTCCTCGGATGCTGCCTGAATTGCTGTGCTCTGGGATTTGTACAGGTTTGAACAGAATTGGGGTATCAAAGATCCCAGCAGATTTAAACACTTGGTGATTAGTGTCGTAAATCTTTATATGATACGTAAGTGAAATAATTTGTTTCATTTTGATTACATGTGGTTGGTTAAATTAAAAGAGAGTGAATTGGCTCTGAACGTTGTTAAAGAGGTTCTGAGGTTTGAAGATGCTTCCCAACATTGCCAAGGAAGGTTAGAAAGATAAAGGAAGGATATTCTTTTGGAATTAGCAAATTAATTTGGGATTAGAGCAGGGACATGAGGAAATTGAAATGGACTTGGTCAAACACTGAGGTGTATCAGAGTAAAAGAAGTGCAGCAGAGTTAGAAAAGCGTAAACTGTGTATGAGCTAAACGGAATTAGAAGAAAAAGAAAGGGAGAGAAGGATATTAGCTGAGCAAAAAGATATAGAGAAGAAAGAAGTGAGAGAGAGAAAAAAGGAGACTGAATCGAGATGGAGTAAAAGACTGAAAAGAGTGAGAGAAAGAAAAGAGAGAAGTTTCTTAGCTGAGCAAAGAGAGAGAGACTAAGAAGAAAGAGAAAGGGAGAGAGAATGTGAACTTCAGTAGTTGCAAATTAGTCAGGAAAATCAAGTTCAGAGAATGAAAATATAGTCAAGAGAGTTTATACTGATGGAAGGGTTCATAAACTCATTTCCAGAGAACTTCTGTGATGAACAGAAATTTAAAAAAAAAATGAGAAGATCAGCAGAGACGCCCGAGAAATGTGCATTGAGGCATGACGTGAAATTTAGTTTCTGACACGGTTTTCATCCCTTTGAGGGATAGAAATTGGAAGCAGGGGAGATCCTTCATTATACATCACAGAGTCGAGCACACTGGTAACAGTTCTCCATTGGTAATGAAAAGAATTCCAAGAAAATGAAAGGCTTCAGGTGTTTCCACGGTTGTAAGATGGGACACGTAAAGTCACAGTGGTTGTCATGGAAGAATGAGATTGTGGGAAAATATGTGGGAAAAGAGGCTAATCCAATGGTATTAGGAAAAGTAGTGAAGGAGACTGAAATAAAAGCCGAGAAGCTGCAGGAGAGTGCACAGCCTTGGAGGGGTGGGATATTGAGTTAGTTGCACATCTCTGTAAAAACTTTATCGCTGTGGGAAAAGTTTACTCAGAAAGAACAGGAAGAGAAAGGAAACAAGTTAGTATTTCACGAGGTATGGGATCTGGTCAGTCTCCGATAGTAAGAGATGAAAATATTTTCACGCTTTCCAACTTGTTATCCAAGAAGGTAATAATTTGTTGAATAAATAGGCAGAATGTTAGCGTTCCCCTGTGTAAGATCAGTTTGGAGAGCCAAATCAAGACTGGGGAAGCAACTGTGGCAAAATGTCGGTTTCAGGAATACAATTTGTTCTTGGGAATTATTTAGCAGGATCCAAGGTGGGAGTGACAACTCTTGCAGTGGAGAAGACAACGGAATATCAGAGAACTAAGGATTGTAAGAAGAATGCCATGGAGGTTTTCCAGTCTGTGACGTAATAAGAAGCCACTGTCATCAGTTTCAGCAAAACGAAAAACTAAACAGAAAGACGAAGAAGTTAGCTGACACCCTGTTTGATGTAATGGTACAGGAAAACCCTTCACAGGCAGTGGGTTAGACAGAAGTGTTTAGTTCAGAAAGGCTAAGAGACTTGCAACAGAAAGATGAGAAGATATATATATTATGATGTAAACTCAGGAAAGGAATCAGAACGTATTCCTGAGGGTTATGACATGAAGGATAGAAGCCTAATACAAAAGTAGAGACCCCAGCACTTTAGTGCAGAGGTGAAATAGGCAGAGGTGCACCAGATTGTGTTGTGTGTCGCATACAGACAAAAGGTGTTAGGAGTAGAACATGAATTACCAGAAGGAGGTCACCTCGGTATGAAGAGGACTCAGGCTAAAGTACAAAAGCACTTCTATTGTCCTGGCATGCACAAGGATGTGAGTAAATATTGCCACACATGTCGCAGATGCCTAATGTTAGGTATGCTACAGGCAGTAATACAATCAGTAGAAGATTTTTTCACATGGGTATGATTGATTGTGGCGGACCCGTTCCTAGAGCTAAGAGTGGGAATCAGCACTTGCTAACCATAATGTATATGTCTACTAGATTGCGGTGGCAATTCCATTCCGGAGTATTCAGACAAAAAGGATGGTGGAGGAGTTGGTAGCTTTCTTTACCCGGTATGGGTTACCCAGACAGATTCCACTGCTGAAACTTTTAAGGAGGTCTTGGTTAGCATACAACACTTTGAATCAAGTCCGTGTCATCGAAAGTCCCAGGGAGTCTTGGAAAGGTGGCATTGACCCTGAAGACAATATAAGTCAGGACACACTGAATGATTGGGATAAAGGTATCAAACTTTATGGATTGCCATGAGAGCTGCTCCAAGTTAATCTACTCAGTTTACTCCTTTTGAGATAATATTTGGACAGAAATTAAGAGTGCCTTTGAAACTAAAAATCTGATAGGATCGAAGTCAGAGATCTCACACTTGGATTATGTAGCAGTGGTGATGGAACAATTAAATCAGGAAGACGGGTTAACTAAACAGCAAATGAGTAGGGCACAGCGTAGAATGAAGCAGTTGGCAGATAGAAACTATAGAATTCATACGTTTTCCCGTAGAGATAATGTATTAGTATTGTTACCAGTAGTACCTTGAAAGGCAGGTTTCGTGATCCCTACCAAATTGATAAAAAGTTGAGTCAGGCAAACTATCTGATAAAGATGCTGGACAGAAAAAAGGCTGTACCGGTAATGCCATCTGAATATGTTGAAACCTTACGATAATAGAGACATGAAATTGGAGTACCAGGTGTTGTTTATTGTCCTGCCGAGTAAGGAATCAAATCCAGATGTAATGGAGTTTTATGTGCCTCAGTGTTAAGTAAGAAGATGTCCTGAAAGAATGGAGTGGAAGAATTAGCTATCTGTCTCAGGAGCAAAGAACACTGTTGAAAGGTTTGTTGCAGCAGTATGCTGGCATACGCAGAAAACATGGGAGGAATAATACCAGAGTGCATGACGTAGAAGTAGCGAATACTGTTCCAGTAAAACAATACCTTTACTGGCTTAATCCTTTCAAAGCCCAACAGGTCCAGAAGAGAGTGAATGCGATGCTCAATGAAGACATCATTAAACCAATGCAGAGTGGCGTGGAGTTCGCTGATCCTGTTAGTTCCCATAGCTGATGGAATTTATAAATTTTCTTTGGACTATTGGAAGGTCAACGTCTTAACAAAATCGCTCTCATAGCCAATACGCAGTTTGGAGGACAGTGTAGAGAAAGTTAGAAAAGCCAGTTACATCACAAAGTTGATTTACTGCATTGTTACAAACAGGTACCATTAAAAGAGAAAGCGAAAGACGTTTCTGCATTTGTAAACCTAAATGGACTGGATCAATTCAACGTATTGCCCTTTGGAATGAAGACCACACCAGGCACATTCCAAAAACTCATGAACATACTTGTGGCCAGATTAAGAAATAGTCCAGTTTAAAGTGATGATGTGGTAATCTTTGGCCATTCATGGAAAGATCACACGGGGCAAAACTCTTTGAGTGATTCCTAAAAACAAAACTGGAAATAAACTTAAAGAAAACATAATTTGTGTCATTCTTGGGACATAACATGGACCATGGAAGGATGATCCCAAGGAACACAACCACAAAAGCAATGGAGGAATTTCCTTGAGCATGGAGAAATAAGTGCTTCGACCTTTGGGACTGAGCAGATTCGACGGGAAGTTTGTTCCAAATTTCAGCAGTATGGGGGCACTACTGACAGATTTACTAAAGAAAAAGATGAAATATCGTTGGACAGAATAGTGCGAGGAGGCATTGGAAAATTTACAAGCTATATTAACCACCACATTAGTATAATATCATTATATTTTGAGACATATGTGTGCTCAAAATTGCACACACTGCAGGCAGTCATTGCATGAAATATTTTGCTAATTCCACTGCGGAAATAGATTAAATTACTTACAGTGTAGAAACACTCCACTCAGCCCAACGAGTCCACACCGACCTGCAGCCCCCCCCCCCTCCCCCCACCATCCCCCGAGACCCATTCACCTAACACGACAGGTAATTTAGCCAGGTCAATTCACCTAACCTGCTCATTGCTGGATTGTGGGAGGAAACCCACGCAGAGAATGTTCAAACTTCACACAAAGAGTCGCTTGAGGGAGGAATTGAACGCGGGTCAGTAGCGCTGTGAGACAGCACTGCGAACCACTGTGCTATTGTGCCGCCCAGTCTAGCCAATTTAACTCAAGATTGGGACGAAGGCAGAGTCTGACCTTCCATCTTCAATGCATTGTCTGAGCTGGGATTTCGCCTTTTGTTGTAGAACCTTAGGTTATCTTGAGAAGATGACTTCAATGCAGTTTTGGGATTTACATATTCATGAACTGAAAACTGCAACCCATTCTAAAAGATGAAAGTCTTAAAATCCAGGTTTGTTCATTATACTATTTCAGTTGAATGACACTCTAATATTTTGCTATAAAGTTTGTGTCTTACGATCTTACACTCCACAAACACCTGATGAAGTAGCAGAGCTTTCATAGCTAGTGCTTCCAAATATACCTGTTGGAATATAACCTGGTGTTGTATGATGTTTACCTTAGTAACTTCAGATAATGGTATTTTCAAATAGAATAAGACAATTTCTCTCATCCTTCCTTGATTCTCAATTCCAGATATCATTCTAATTATTGATAATGTTATTGATATTCTTCGACAAAGTAATGTATTGCGTGCGCGTGTGTGTGTGTGTATGGGTCTATGTGGTTATGTTTGTTTGCATGTGTATCTGTGTCTGTGTCTTTGGGGTGTACCCTTGTATGTATGTATTGTGTACGATCCTGTGCAAGTGGAGTGAAATGAAAGAACGAGATGCAATTACATTCCCATATGATTTAGAAAATGTACAAAGATTCCATGTTGTCTGATTTCAAAGAACAAACAAAATTACAGCACAAGACCCGGTCCTTCGGCCCACCAAGCCTGCGCCAATCTAGATCCTCTACAAAAGCCTGGCACATATTTTCTAAGGGTCTGTATCAACTTTGCCCCCTGCCCATTTATATATCTGTCTACGTATATCTTAAATGATGTTATCGTGACTGCCTCTACCATCTCTGCTGGCAACGTGTTCCAGATACCCATCAGCCTCTGCACAAAGAACTTTTCCACGCATTTCTCACCTAGACTTTTCCCCTCTTACTTTGAACCCATTGTAATTGAGTTCCCCACTCTGGGAGGAAAGAATCTTGCTCTCCATCGTGTTTATATTTCTCATGATTTTGTAGAGCTCAATCAAGTTCCCAGATAGACCTCCATATTTCTAACGAAAATAACGCTGATCTACTCAAAATCCCTTCACTGCGAGCACCCACCATAGCTGGTGAACCTCTTCTGCACCCTCTCCAAAGCATCCACATCCTTTTTGCAATGTGGCAACCATGTCTGTAAGCAGTATTCCAAATGTGGGGAACCAAGGTCTTATACAACTGTAACACTGTAACATAACCTGCCAACGCTTGTACTCAATACCCCATTGATATGTCCTCTTCACCACACTGTAGAACGGCGTTTCCATCTTCATGGAACAATGGATCTGAACACCCAGAAATCTCTGCACATCAATTTATCCCAGCACTTTTCAATTTTCAGTAAATTTCGCTCTTGAATTAGATCTTCGAAATTGCCTCAGCTCGCATTTGCCCGGATTGAATTCCATCTGCTATTTCTCTGCCCTACTCTACAATCCATCGATATTGTTCTTTATTCTCTGACAGTCCACTTCACTATATGCTACTCCACCAATCTTCATGTCTTCTGCAAACTTGCTAATCAAGCCATCTCTACCATCGCCCAGATCACTTCTGTATTTCGAAAACAACAGTAATCCCAGCACGGATCACTGTTGAGCACTACTGGTCACAGGTCTCTATTTTCAGAAACACCCTTCCACTACTAACCTCCATGAGCTGTGACCCAGCCACTTCTCCGTCCATCAACTAGTACAGCCTGGACCCTATGCGAGTTCGCATTCGCAATCAGCCTACCATGGGGAACCCTATCAAACGCCTTACTAAAGTCCATGTACATGGCATCTACAGGCCTTCCCTCAACAAGCAACTTTGTCACTTCCTCAATGGGTTCTGTTAAGTTGGCAAGGCATGTCTTACCCTGCACAAAATAATGTTGCCTATCACTGATATTCTTCCAACTGTGAATACATCCTATCCCTCAGAATTTTCTCCGGAAGCGTCCTTTCCACTAACATCAGGATCAACATTCTTAAACAAGGGAACATCATTCGCAACTTTCCCGTCCTCCGGGATTTCACCCGTGTTCAAAGATGCTGCAAAGAGGTCGGCTTTGGTTCCACCTGTTTACTCTCCCCATTCCCTCAAAATCTGTGATAGATTCCATCCGGATCTGGGGACTTGGCAACCTTAATGCCTTTTAGAATAACCAACACTTCCTCTCTCCTTATTTCGATTTGACCTAGAGTAATCAAGCATCCATACCTAACCTCAACATTTCTCCTTGGTGAATACCAATACGAAGTACTCATTAAGAATCTCACCCATTGTCTCTGACTCCACGCATAACTTTCCTCCTTTGTCCTTGAGTGGTCCAACCCTTCCTCTAGTTACCCTCTTGCTCCTTATATATGAATAAAAGTCTTTGGGATTTTCCATAACCTTGTTTGCTAAATGTATCTAAAGACCCTATTTAGCCCTCTGAATTCCTTGTTTCAGATTGGTCCTACATTCCCGAAATTCTTCCCTAGCTTTGTTTGCCTTCAGTCGCCTGGGCCTTATGTATACTTCTATTTTCCTCTAAGCTAGTCTCACAGTTTCACCTGTCATCCATGGTTCCCTAATCTTGCCATTCTTACCCTTCATTTCCACAGAAATATATATGACCTCAAATCTAATCAACCTGGCCTTAAAAGCTTCCCAAGTATCAAATGTGGATGTACCTTCAAACAACCTCTCCCAATCTATATTCCAGATATGGAATTGTGACCACAGTCAAAAATAAATAGTTGAAACTTTATTGCTGGAACAGCACAGCAGGTCAGGCAGCATCCAGGGAACAGGAGATTCGACGTTTCGGGCACAGGCCCTTCTTCAGGAATGAGCAGAGAGTGTTCAGCAGGAGAAGATAAAAGGTAGGGAGGAGGGACTTGGAGGAGGGGAGTTGGAAATGTGATAGGTGGAAAGAGGTCAAGGTGAGGGTGATAGGTCGGAGTAGGGTGGAGGCGGAGAGGTCAAGAAGAAGACTGCAGGTCAGGAAGGCGGTGCCGGGCTGGAAGGATCCGGCTGAGACAAGGTGGGGGGAGGGGGGATGAAGAAACTGGTGAAGTCCAAGTTCATCCCCTGCGGTTGGAGGGTTCCCAGTCGGAAGATAAGACGCTCCTCCTCCGACCGTCGGGTTGTTGTGGTTTGGCGGTGGATGAGTCCAATGACCTGCATATCCTCGGTGGAGTGGGAGGGGGAGTTGAAATGCTGTGCCACAGGTTGGTTGGGTTGGTTCGTCCGGGTGGCCCAGAGGTGCTCCCTGAATCGCTCCGCAAGTAGGCGGCCTGTCTCCCCAATATAGAGGAGGCCACACCGGCTGCAGCGGATGCAGTAGATGATTTGGGTGGAGGTGCAGGTGAATCTGTGGCGGATATGGAAGTTTCCCTTGGGGCCTTGGAGAGAAGTGAGGGGGGAGGTGTGGGCGCAAGTGTTGCACCTCCTGCGGTTGCAAGGGAAGGTGCCGGGAGTGGTGGTTGGGTCGGTGGGGGGGTGTGGATCTGACAAGGGAGTCGCGGAGGGAGTGGTCTCTACGGAAAGCTAATAGGGGAGGGGAGGGAAATATATCCTTGGTGCTGGGGTCTGTTTGGAGGTGGCGGAAGTGACGGCGGATGATGCGCTGTACTTGGAGATTGGTGGGGTGGTAGGTGAGGACCAGTGGGGTTCTGTCCTGGTGGCGGTTGGAGGGGCGGGGCTCAAGGGCGGAGGAGCGGGAAGTGGAGGAGATGCGGTGGAGGGCACCGTCGACCACGTCGGTTGGGGATTGTGTGTACGTATGAACTCTCTGAAATGGGAGACGAAGGAATTGGGTGAATGGGATGGCGTTTTTACAGGGGGCAGGATGGGAGGAGGTGTAGTCCAGGTAGCTGTGGGAGTCGGTAGGTTTGTAGTAGATGTCCGTGTTGATTCGGTCGCCTGAGATAGAAACAGAAAGGTCTAGGAAGGGGAGGGAGGAGTCCGAGACTGTCCAGGTGAATTTGAGGTCGGGGTGGAAGGTGTTGGTGTAGTGGATGAACTGTTCAACCTCCTCGTGGGAGCACGAGGTAGCGCCGATACAGTCATCAATGTAGCGAAGAAAAAGATGGGGGGTGGGGCCAGTGTAGTTGCGGACATCAATGTAGCGAAGAAAAAGATGGGGGGTGGGGCCAGTGTAGTTGCGGACATCAATGTAGCGAAGAAAAAGATGGGGGGTGGGGCCAGTGTAGTTGCGGACATCAATGTAGCGAAGAAAAAGATGGAGGGTGGGGCCAGTGTAGTTGCGGACATCAATGTAGCGAAGAAAAAGATGGGGGGTGGGGCCAGTGTAGTTGCGGACATCAATGTAGCGAAGAAAAAGATGGGGGGTGGGGCCAGTGTAGTTGCGGACATCAATGTAGCGAAGAAAAAGATGGGGGGTGGGGCCAGTGTAGTTGCGGACATCAATGTAGCGAGCGACCTCAAATTCACCTGGACAGTCTCGGACTCCTCCCTCCCCTTCCTAGACCTTTCTGTTTCTATCTCAGGCGACCGAATCAACACGGACATCTACTACAAACCTACCGACTCCCACAGCTACCTGGACTACACCTCCTCCCATCCTGCCCCCTGTAAAAACGCCATCCCATTCTCCCAATTCCTTCGTCTCCGCCGCATCTGCTCCCAGGAGGACCAGTTCAAAATACGTACAACACAGATGGCCTCCTTCTTCAAGGACCGCAATTTCCCCCCCGACGTGGTCGACGGTGCCCTCCACCGCATCTCCTCCACTTCCCGCTCCTCCGCCCTTGAGCCCCGCCCCTCCAACCGCCACCAGGACAGAACCCCACTGGTCCTCACCTACCACCCCACCAATCTCCAAGTACAGCGCATCATCCGCCGTCACTTCCGCCACCTCCAAACAGACCCCAGCACCAAGGATATATTTCCCTCCCCTCCCCTATTAGCTTTCCGTAGAGACCACTCCCTCCGCGACTCCCTTGTCAGATCCACACCCCCCCACCGACCCAACCACCACTCCCGGCACCTTCCCTTGCAACCGCAGGAGGTGCAACACTTGCGCCCACACCTCCCCCCTCACTTCTCTCCAAGGCCCCAAGGGAAACTTCCATATCCGCCACAGATTCACCTGCACCTCCACCCAAATCATCTACTGCATCCGCTGCAGCCGGTGTGGCCTCCTCTATATTGGGGAGACAGGCCGCCTACTTGCGGAGCGATTCAGGGAGCACCTCTGGGCCACCCGGACGAACCAACCCAACCAACCTGTGGCACAGCATTTCAACTCCCCCTCCCACTCCACCGAGGATATGCAGGTCATTGGACTCATCCACCGCCAAACCACAACAACCCGACGGTCGGAGGAGGAGCGTCTTATCTTCCGACTGGGAACCCTCCAACCGCAGGGGATGAACTTGGACTTCACCAGTTTCTTCATCCCCCCTCCCCCCACCTTGTCTCAGCCGGATCCTTCCAGCCCGGCACCGCCTTCCTGACCTGCAGTCTTCTTCTTGACCTCTCCGCCTCCACCCTACTCCGACCTATCACCCTCACCTTGACCTCTTTCCACCTATCACATTTCCAACTCCCCTCCTCCAAGTCCCTCCTCCCTACCTTTTATCTTCTCCTGCTGAACACTCTCTGCTCATTCCTGAAGAAGGGCCTGTGCCCGAAACGTCGAATCTCCTGTTCCCTGGATGCTGCCTGACCTGCTGTGCTGTTCCAGCAATAAAGTTTCAACTTTGATCTCCAGCATCTGCAGACCTCACTTTTTCCCGTCAAAAATAAATACCCAACTGAAACTTTAACCACATGGCCATGCTTATTTGCCAATAACAAGACAAAATTGGACCCTTCTTCAGTTGTACTATTTACGTACTGCTCAAAAAACCCTGCTGGAAGCTCCTTACAAATTCTGCTCCATCTAGTCCTCTAACTGTAACTGAATCCCAGTCAATGTTGCAAAAACAAAATCCCCTATCACCAACAAACACCATGTTGCTCCCACATCTTTCCATGTTCTGTATACATATTTGTACTAGTATCTCATGCTCACTGTTGGGAGGCCTCCAGTACATCCCCAATATTGTTACTGCACACTTCCTATTTATGAGCTCTGCTCTTATTACCTCACGTTCGAGTCCTCCATAGTGCCCTCCTTCAGCACAGCTGTGGTATCCTCTTTGACCAGCCATGCAACTCCTATAACCCTTTTACCTCTCTCTTCATTTCGCCTGAAGCATTGATATCCTGGGATATTTATTTGCCAATCATGCCTTTCCCTCAACCAAGTATCTGTAATAGCAATAATATCAAATCCCACGTACTAACACAAGCCCTGTGTTTATCTGCACTTACTACACTTCTTGCATTAAAACATATGCACCGCAGACAAACTGTCCCTTTGTGTTCATCATCTACTCCCCGCCTACTCTTACCCTTACTCACGCACACTTCACTAACTATTTCCTTACAGGCTGCAGTTGCTATTTCCTTCCTGTCGACGAACTTCCTCATTTGGTTTTTATTCCCTCTACATTAGTTTAAACCCTCCGAAGCAGCATGAGCAAAAGTACCCCGAAGGACATTAGTTCCATTCTGGCCCAGGTGTAGACTGTTCAATTTGTAATTGTCCCATCTCCCAGATAACTTGTCCCAATGTCCCAAAAATCAGAACCCGTCCCTCCTGTCTATTTTTTAATTTCTAAACCGGACTAGCACGTGGCATTGGTAGCAATCTTGAGATCACAACCTCTGAGGTCCTACTTTTTAACTTAGTGCCTACCTCCCTTAATTCTGTTTGTAGGAACTCATGATGATTTTTTAAACCTATATCATCAGTGCCTACATGCACCATGAAAACTGGCTGTTCACCCTTCCCCTTCAGAATGTTCTGCAGTCAATCCGAGGCATCCTGTCCCTTGCAGCTGGAAGGCAACATACCATTCAGGAGTCTAGGCTTTGACCAGAGAAATACCTATCTACTCCCTATACCATTACATCCTCAATGACTTCACCTGTCCAGTATTTTTTCCTGCCCTTCTGAACAACAGAACCAGCCATGGTATTTTTCCAGGTTGAACTCCATGTGCCACCTCTCAACCCATCTCTACATCCTGTCAATGTCCCGCTGCAGCCTACAACAGCCCGCTATACTGTCAACGACACCTCCAACGTATGTGTCATCTGCAAAATTGCTGACCCATCAATTCCCTCATCCAAGCCATTAATAAAAATTACAAACAATAGAGGCCCAGGGACAGAGCCCTGTGGAACACCACTCACCACAAACTTACAGGCAGAAGATTTTCCTTGTACTACCACTCGCTGTCTTCTGTTGGCCAGCCAATTCTGTATCCAGACAGCTATGTTCCCCTGAATCCCATTCCTCCAGCCCTTCTGAATAAGCCTACCATGGGGAACCTTATCAAATGCCTTGCTGAAGTCCATATACACCACATCCACAGATTGACCCTCATCAACATTTCTCGTCACATCCTCAAAAAACTCGATAAAGTTTGTGAGGCATGACCTGTCCCTGACAAAGCCGTGTTGACTGCATTTAATCAAGCCATGCTCTTTCAGATGGTTATAAATCCTATCCCACAGAATCCTTTCTAACACCTTGAAGACGACGGACGTGAGACTTACTGGTCTGTAATTGCCGGGAATTTTCTATTTCCTTTCTTGAAGAGAGAAATTACATTTGCCTCTCTCCAGTCCTCGGGTACGACTCCAGTGGAGAGCGAGGATGAAAAGAGGATGAAATCTCCTGCCACATTTACTCGAAATGTTAACTTGTTCTTAAATTAGATAAATAGAAAAGGAAGGGTTTTTCTTTAACGAATCACAGGATTTATAAAAAAAGAAGAGAAGCATCTTATCAACACTGTACAGACTCCTTTTGTTTTGGTAAGAAAAGGAGTTCGAGTTCGGAGACATTACACGTGTAGTGTCTCTGGTTGAATCGCTGCCCAAATACATCCGTTCATTTACCTTCCCAGCCAACAATTCGTCCACTCCCACTTCACTTCTCGCTGTTACTGCAACTGCAAATGCAGGCCTGATGCTCCAGGTAAGCCCCTTTTTAGTGGGAAATTAACCTTCCCGGCAACCAGCTGGCCCCACCCCCCCAATTCCTCTGAAACGATAATGCACAAAACATGAAAAAATCTCTTTCATTGATGGATTCGCAAAGTGAACAATGATAATCATATGCGAAACAAAAATAATTTAATGGCTACTTACTGTGATTCTTGTTCGACGAAATATTTGGTTTTCTATTGAGAAGATAAATTCAGTTTATTTTTCTAATCTGAGTTGGATAAATTTTGATCAGTATGTGATTATCATTGGTGACAATCCAGAAGTTGTTGGGAGCGCTCAGTAGTTCTGGCAGTATCTGTGGTGCGAAAGAAGAATCAACATATGGCGGGGAACTGGCTCGGGCCAGGTTACTACGCTCATCGTGTTCAGCGATGTGTCGGTTAGGTGCATTAGTCAGGGGTACATGTAGAGTGTGAGAGTAGGCGAATGGGTCTGGTTGGGTTACTCTTTGGAGAGTCAGTGTGGGCATGTTGGGACAAATGGCCTATTTCCACAATGTAGGGACTCGACAATTCTATGCGTTCTTCATAAGAAGTGTCTTTGGGGCGAGGATCAGGGATGCCTTCAAGCATGCTCAGGGCATACTGAAGGGGACGGTTAACAGCCAGCAGCTTTGGTACACATTGGTACCAATGGCATTGGTAGGAAAAATGACAAGATCCTGCAAGGGGAGTGTAGGGAGATCGGCCTGAATGGAAAAGCAGGATATCCAGGGTTGTAATTTTCGGATTACTCCTCGTGCTAGGTGAAAGTGAGATAAGGAAGATGACGATAGAAAACTTTAATATGTGGTTGAAGACCTGGTTCAGGAAAAAAACGGTTTCAGATTTTTGGATCATTGGGATTTCGTCTAGGGTAAGTGGGACCTGTAAAAAAAGGATAGGGTGCCATTTTAACTGGAGGACACCAACATCCTGGCAGGGAAGTTTGATAATGCATCTCGGGTGGATTTAAATAAATAATGTAGGAGGCTGAGAATCACAGCAGCTGGACGGCAAGTGAGCGGAAAGTAGAGTCCAATAGAATAGACAGGCAGGGTCAGTCTAATGACCATGCTGAGGAAAATGATCATAGCAATTTTAAAAATGTGAGTGGAAATGATAGGTTCTGTATTATCGGAGATCAAAAAGTAAGAATGGAGTGTGTGGAAAGTGTTTTGCGCCACAAGTATTAAAGGAAGTAAACAATTCAAATAGATCGTATATAAATACCTTGTACCTATATGCATGGAATATTAGGGGAAAAAATGAATGAGCTGAGAGCACAAACAGAGATAAAAAGATATGGCATGGTGGGGCTTGCAGGAAAGTAGTTACTGGAAGGTCATTGTTGGGAAGTGACATATCCAAGGGTACTCATTATTCAGACAAGAAAGAACAGCAGGTTGAGTTGCTGCATTGATTACGAATGATATCAAGGCTGCATTAAGAAATGTCATTAGCACAAGATGACAAATCATTTTGGATCCACATGAAGCACATGGAACGAAATCTGTTTCGAGGAGTAATTTCATGCCCCAACCTCCAAATATAGTTTCAAAAATCAGGGAATAACAATGGCTTGTGAGAAGGGCACAAGAGTGCGCAATCTGTGTATGCATGTTGACGTTATTACTCAATTTGGCAAGTACGGCCTCAAATAACGATTCCCAGAATGTATGAGGGATTGTTTCTTAGAACAGCAAGTCATGGAAACCAACCAGAGAACTGGCTTTTAGATTTGATGTGAATAATGAGGAAGGAGTGATAAATCATCTAGTAGTAGAGGATCCCCTTGGAAAGAGTGACCATAACATACTGGAGTTTCACATTCAGATTCAAAGATTGAAGACAAAGTCATTTGCGAGAGTTTTAGTGTCGGGCAGTGATAATTATACAGGCCTGAGGAAGGATGGGCCTGAGTGCACTCGGAAAAAATAATCATTAAAGGGCAGAATATTTGAAGACCAGTAGCAAATATTTAGGAAGATAGTAAAAACACATCAGTTAAAGTTAATTCCTGAATGGAATAGTAATTCTGAAAAGATAAAACGTCATCCATACCTAACCAAGAAGACTATGATAAGATGAAACACATGTCCTGGTGGAATTTTCGCCAACTGCTGATGCAGCGATCCAGATCAGGTTCTAGGAACTCGGGTTCAAATGCCGGCGGATGCTGGAATCTAAATTAAACATAAATCTGCAATTAAGCTTTACAGTTTAATAGTGAGATCACTTTCACTTCAAAATTGTGTCTCCTTCTTAGAACATAGAACGTTACAGTGCAGTTCAGGCCCTTCGGCCCTCGATGTTGCGTCGACCTGTCATACCAATCCGAAGCCCATCCAACCAACTCTATTCCATATGCTTGTCCAATGACGATTTAAACGTACTTAAGGTTGGCGAATCGACTACCGTTGCAGGCAAAGCATTCCATTGCCTTACTACTCTCTGAATAAAGAAACTACCTATGACATCTGTCCTATATCTATTACCCCTCAATTTAAAGCTATGCCCCTTCGTGCTCACTGTCACCATACTTGGAAAAAGGCTCTCCCTGTCCACCCGATCTTACCCTCCGATTATCTTGTATGTCTCTGTTAGTTCAACTCTCAACCTTCTTCTCTCGACCGAAAACAGCCTCAAGTCTCTCAACCTTTCCTCGTAAGACATTCCCTTCACATACGAGGCAACATCCTAGTAAATCTCCTCTGCACCCATTCCAATGCTTACACATCCTTCTTATAATGCAATGTCCAGAACTGAACACAATACTGCAAGTGCGGCCGCTTCAAAGTTTTGTACAGCTGTAGCATAACCTCAAGGTTCCGGAAATTGATCCCTACATTAATAAAAGCTAAAACACTGTCTGTCTTCTTAACAATCCTGTCGACCTGGGTGGCAACTTGCAAGGATCTGTGCACCTGGACACCGAGATCTCTCTGCTCATCTACTCGACCAAGAATCATACCATTATCCTAGTACTTTGCATTCCAGTTACTCCAACCAAAGTGAATACCTCAAACTTGTTCGCATTAAACTCCATTTGCCACCCTTCAACCCAGCTCTGCAGCTTATCTATGTCTCACTGTAACCTACAACAACCTTCGTCACGATCCACAGCACCACCGTCCTTCGCATCGTCTGCAAATTAATTAACCCACCTTTCTACACCATCATCCAGGTCGTTTATAAAAATGACGAACAGCAGTAGAGCCAACACCGACCCTTGTGGTACACCATTGGTAATTGGACTCTAGGGTGATCATTTCCCATCAACCACCACCCTTTGTCTTCTTTCAGCAAGCCAATTATTGATCCAAAATACTATATCACCCACAATACCATTCTTCCGCATTTTGTGCAATATTCTGGATCAGTGGTGCTGGAAGAGCACAGCAATTCAGGCAGCATCCGAGGACAGGCAAAATCGACGTTTCGGGCAAAAGCCCTTCATCAGGAAGGGGAAATGACCTGGGAGTAGAAGTGGGAGAGAGACTCCCTGAGATTCTGGGCACCGTATGAAAGATGAAGACAAAGAACAATTAGAGAGAGAATAGGATGCGTTAAAATCCAAAATAGGCATGCATGTGTAAATTCTGAAGAAATGGGTAAGGTCCTCAATTTCCCCTCTGTGTTTACCATGAAGAAAGACATGAAGATCTGTAGCCTTTGGTAGGTTAATTGTCATATCTTTGTACTGTCCATATCACAGTAGACATACAGTAGTTACCTCTAAAGGTTGTGATGCTTCCCGCCTCAACTACTCTCTGGGAAAGGCGTTGCATGTCTCCACAATCATCTAGGTGAGACAATGTTTCCTGGTGTCCCTCTAAAACTCTCGGTTTTCATCTTGAAATCGTGCTATCCTGTTATTAGCTCGTTTACTAAGAGGACCGAGTGTTTTTGTTCCATGTTGGCCATCCCACACATATCCAAAATATCCCAGTCACCGTTCAAAATTAAACAAACCGAGCTTTTCCAGCCACTCTCTTCACAACTGAACTGCTAATGCAAACACAACATTTTGATGAATCACCTTTGCATGTCTTCTAATGCAATTGCGTTCTTCTTCTGCTGTAGTGACCAAAGCTTCAATTGATACTGCACCTCTCGTCCAGACAGCATCCTAATTGAGTTTCTTTTTTGAAGGCTTTTTCACAAATGTAGTCGAGGGCAGTGAAGTTGATTTTGTCGAGATGGACGTCATCCAGCCCTTTAACAGGTGCTTCCGGTAGGCTGCTGAGAGAACTGAAGTCTCACAGGATCTAGAGGCAGCTTGCCTATTGAACACAAAGTTGGTTTGATGCAAGAATAATGTGGATGAGCAGCTGTTGGGCGAGGGTGGGCAAATTGAAAAGCTAGAAACACTGGGTAATAGTCCAAGGGATTTATTTGGAATCATGAACTCGTGGAGCTCTGCTTCTTCATCAGGTAGTTGTAAAACGACCAGCACTCGGAAAGCTACTACTTCCACATTAACCTGATGGACTATAACCTGGTGTTTTGTCATTTCTAAAAGATGTGAGAAAACAGAGGGTGGACGGAGAGTGTTGGTTTTCAGACTGGAGGCATGTGACACTTGGTGTGCCATCGGAATTTTTGCTCGGTCGTCAAGTTATTCGTCATTTATGTAAATGATCTGGTGAGAATTGAGGAATTATGATTATCAAATTTACATATGACGCCTAAAGTGGTGCAAGAGTGGCCAGCGAAGAAGGTTTAGATTAGATTAGATTTCTTACAGTATGGAAACAGGACCTTCGGCCGAACAAGTACACACCGACCTCCATAGAGCAACCCACCCAGACCCATTGCCCTAGATTTACCCCTAACTCATGTACCTACCACTATGGACAATTTAGCATGACCAATTCACCTACCCTGCCCATCTTTTGAAGTGTGGGAGGAAATCGGAACACCTGGAGTAAACCCACGCAGACACGGGGAGAATTTTCAAACTCCACAAAGGCAATCGCCAGAGATGGGAATTGAACACGTATCCCTGATACGATGAGGTAGTAGTGCGAACCACTGTGTCATACCTGACAAGAAGCGAGACCTTCGTCTACTGAATAAGTGTACTGAACTGTAGCAAATGGGGTTTAATTTAGAAAAAATATCCAAAGCGTTGTATTGTGATGGGACAAGGACAAAGAATAAAGAAAATGTACAGCCGAGAAATAGGCCCAATGGCCCTCCCCGCCTGAGCGGATCCAAAACTAGTGTCTAAACCTATCGCCAAATTCCGAAGTATCTGATCCCCTCTGCTCCCCATGTACTCATGCATCTGTCCAGAAGTGAGTAACTTATTTATCGTAGTTTGATAGATTTAATATATAAGGAAATGAATTTTTGTTTGGAACTGAAGATATTGACTGGCTCGTTCCAAAATGTACATATCATAAGCAGAAATTCAGTTCTACCCAATTTTGTAGACCAATGTAATGACTTACCAGGAACACCAACTATCGCAAGGATGGGATAGTAACCACCTTGAATAATCCAAAGGATATCCTGGATCCGATATGCTGATGATATCCAAGGCTGAGAAAGCCAGTGAAGACCCAAGGATAAACTCCTGTCCATTGTTGGAACATTCCAATCCATGGTCCTCAGATTATGAACAATTTTTGTAACGTTCCTGTCTAATGTTCTCAGATTCGGATCTCTCCTCCCCCTCTCTCTCGAGCTGCTGATCCCTGTTAGTGCTGTCATTGATGTTCTTACTCAAACTATGGGATAACACACTGAATAGAGTCAATTTATCTTTCAACGATGGAAATTCTCGACTGTGATAATTAGGATCCACGGAGATGTACATTAATCACAGTCACTGAACAAATTGCTCCATTTAAGCCCTTTGAGTTCAATATTGATTTCATTAAAATCCAAACGAACATTTAAAAATTGCTCATTTAGCTTTGGACTTGTGGGGGTGGCTGAGGAAAGAAATATTGGAGATGGTATATTGATTGCATGTAATCATTCAATCTGCCTTGGATATGGGAATAATGTCAAAGGATTGTTAGAACATAAACAAGTTTCTAAATGGAAACATAAAGTCTGTAACTACTGATCAGTGATAATAATGTCAGTAAAATATGGAGAGAACTTTTCTAGTCCATAATCTGACAGGAAAATGTGCCTACGACAGCATGAGTTATAACAGACAAATAGCATGGATATGTTAACAAATAATATGAATTCAGATGGTTAGTCGAGGATCAGAGAGGGCAGGTGAGGGTCTTGCAATTAATGTTATCGATATCAATCAACTGCGATTAAGTACCATTCACTGGATTTCAATTGCAGTGTGACTATGATATTGAGGACATGGTTGCAGAGACTCCAGGGAGGGAACATGATATTTTCCAGTCATCAGTATTGGGATGTTACCCTATACATCTTATATAAGTTATAAGAAGATCAAATTCCAGGATACATCTCCAATGAGGAATGAGGAGAGCCAATATTAACCATACGACCAGAAGACATTAGAGCAGAAATTTGGCCTTTCAGCCCATTGAGCCTGCTCCGCCGTTTAATGATGGCTGTTAAGCTTCTCCACCCCATTCTTCCGCTTTCTATCCCTAACCCTTCATCTCCTTTACAATCAAGAACCTATCCATCTTACTCTTAAATATACTCAATTACCTGGCATCGATAGCCTTCTGTAGCAGTGAATTCCCTAGATTCACCACCCTCTGGCTGAAGAGGTTCGTCTTTATCTGTGTTTGAACGAGTCTTCTATTTACCCTGGGTCCTAGTCTCCCCTCCATTGAAAATATCTTCCCAAAATCCACCCTGTCCAGGTCATTCAATATTCTGTAAGTTGCAATTAGACCTCCTAACATCCTTCTGAACTCTATCAAATATAGACCCAGAGCCCGCAGATGTTCTCCATATGTTAAGCTTTTCTTTCCTGGGACCACTTTCGTGAATCTCATCAGAAAATGCTCCAGGGCCAGTACATCCTTCCTGAGATATGGAATCCAAAACTGTGCGCAATAATCCAAATGTAGCCAGACCAAAATCTTATAGAGCCTCAGAAGGACATCCCTGCATTTATATTCAAGTTCTCTTGAAATAAATGGAATCATTTTATTTGCCTTCCCAACTGCTGACAACCTGCAGGTTTACCTTTCATGATCCTTGGACTGGAACCACCATCCCTCCACAGTCTTCTGAACTTGCTCGCTCTTTAGAAAATGGTCCATGTCTTTATTTTTCCTGGCAAACTGCATGACCTCACACTTGCTCAAGTTATACTCCACCTGCCACTTCTTATCTCACTCCCCTAACCTGTGCAAATCCTTCAGCAGGAGAAAGTGAGGATCACAGATGCTGGAGATCAGAGTCAAAAAGTGTGGTTATAGAAAAGCACAGCCAGTCAGGTGGACTCTGAGGAGCAGGATTTTCGACCTTTCAGTCATAAAACCTTTATCAGGAATGAAGTGGGTGGGCGAAAAGGCGTTGAGAGTTGAATGGGAGGGACTGGGAGGAACGTGGCTTGGAAGGCAATGGCTAAATGAAGGTGAGTTGTGAGAGTTGAAGGTGGAGTGGATAGATGCGAAGGAAGATAGACACGTAGGACAGTTCAACAGGCGGTGCTCAGTTGGAGGGTTAGATCTGTGATAAGGTGGAGGGAGGGGAGATGAATAAACTGGTGACATTGCGGCTGGATACCATATGGTTGAAGGGTCCCAAGGTGGAAGACACTGCGCTCTTCCTCCAGACGTCTGGTGGCCAGAATGTGGCAGTGGAGGAGGCCAAGAACTTGCATGTCTTTGGAGGCGAGGTAGGGGGAGGTGAAGCATTCAGCCACAGGGAAGTGGGGTTGTTCGTTGTGTTCCCTGAACTGTTCTGCAAGTTGACGTCCTGTCTCCCAAGAGGAGACCAGGAGAAATCGACAGAGTAGATGAGGTGTTTGGATTCACAGGATCTCCACTGCCTGATTGGAAGGATCCTTTGGGGCCTTGGATGAAGGTGTGGAGGAAGTTGTTGGCACAGGTTTCATACCTCTTGCAATGGCAACCGAAGGTGCCGGGAGAGGAAGGTGGCTTGTTGGGGTGTGGGAGGGGAAACGTGTGAACCTAACGAGGGAGTCGTGAAGGGAATGGTCTCTGCAGAATGCTGATAGGGGTGTGGAGGGAAGTGTATCTCTGTTGGTGTGGTCTGACTCTTGGTGGCAGAAATGGCGGAGGGTGATGCGCTGTATCCTGAGGGTGGTCTGGAAGGCGAGCATCAGAGGGATGCTAGAGGGTGCGACTGCACACTCCTGCAGCCGAACCACCTCTTCGATGCTACCTCTCCCTCTATTCCCTCTTTGCACTGTTTGAAAACTTAGCCAGAATGCCCTCAGTTACTTATGTAGACCATTAATGCACAAAGCGAATTTTGTGGTCCCAACACGGAATCTTGAGGAATACTACTTGTCACTGGATGCCATCTGAGAAGGACACTTTTATCCCCACTCTCTGCTTTCTGTCAGACAGCCATCCATCTATCCAAGCTAGCACCTTGCCTATAACACCAGGGGCCCTAATCTTTCTCAATAGCCTCCTATATGGCACCTAATCAAAGGATTTTAGAGAAGCAGGTGGATAACACCTACTGGTTCTCCTTGGTCAAATCTGCTCGTTACTCCCTCAACGTATTCCAGCAGAATTGTCAGGCATGACCTCCCATTGATGAAACAATGCTGACTTTGCACTATTTTACGAAATACTCCCAAGTATTCAGAAATCCAATCCTTCATGATAGATTCCAGTATGTTACCAACAACCAAGTTTAGGCTAATCAGTCTGTAATTTTCCATCTTCTGCCTAACTCCCTTATTAAATGGAGTGTCACGTTAGGACTTCTCCAGACTTTCCTGAGTTTAGGCATTCCTGAAAGATTGCCACATTCACTTTCATTACCTCTTCAGCTATCTCCCTTACAATGCTGGTTATAGTCCATATGGATCAGGTGATTTATCCAGATTCAAGCCATTCAGTTTTCCAGCGTGTTCTTCTTGGTGATGACCAACATACACAGTTCTGCCCTCTCACTATCTTCAATTTTTGGGGAATTACTCGTGTCTTCCACCATGAATATTGATGCATAGTTCCTCATTCATTTCTTTGTTTTCCACTCGTGTCTCTCCAGCATCATTTTCCAGTAGTTCATATTCACTTTTGCCTCTCTTTTGCACTTTATATATCTAAAGAACCACTTAGAGTCTCCTTCTATTACTCGTTCGCTTACCTCCATTTGTAATCTTCTCTGTCTTTTATTTTGCCCGCTGTTAGTCTTTGTAAGTTTCCCAATTCTGTAGTTTCCCACTGCCCCTCACCACATTATACGCTTGCTCTTTTGCTTGTATGCAATCCCTGACTTTCCTCGTCATCCATGGCTGTCTCATCATCCCTGTACCATGCCTCTATTCCTCTGCAAAAATCTCTGCTGTGGCTCCTTAATTAATCTTGGAATCTGCTGCCATTGCTGTTCCCCTGTCTTTCATGCTTGACCACTCTCTCAGTCAATCCTACCCAGCTTCTCCCTTATGCTTCTGTAGTTGCCTTTATTCAGCTGAAATACTGTTACCTCTGATTCTACCTTCTCTCTCTCAAATTGCAGAATAAATTCAACCATGTTCTGATCATTGCTTCCAAGGTTTACCTTCACCGTAATCTCCCTTACGAATCCTGCATCATTAAATCCAGTATCATCTGTTCCCGAGTGGGCTCCACCAGAAGTTGCTCCAAAAGGCCATCTCATAAACATTCCTAAAATTCCTTTTATTGTGAACCACTACCAATCCAATGTTCCCAGTTCCCCTGCATACTGAAATCAGCCATGATTACTGTACTTTGCCTTTCCGACACATCTTTTCTATCTCCTGGTGTATCTTATGCCCCTGCTCCTGACTACTCTTTGGAGCCCTGTACAAGACTTCAACTGTGGTTGTTGTAACTTTTGTGGTTCCTCAATTCTACCCACGCAGATTCTACACCATCTGATCTTACTTCCTTTCTTACTATTGATTTAAAATCATTTCTTACTAATAATGCACATCCACTCCCTCTGCCAACCTGCCTATATTTTCGATAGGATAAATATCCTTAAATATTCAGATCACCTTGCAGCCACATCTCCATGATGCCCATCGCTTCATACCGTCCTTTTGGTTTATATCCTACCGACTCGGGAACCCAATGATCCACATATCGGAAGTGCTGCCATCCCGACCAGTTCTTTGATCGTGTATTTAACTGTGCTACCATACGATTCCTAACCTCACTCGCACGTGACATATTCTAATGTCTCCAAAATTCAAATATTCCTTTCAGCACAACTCCAGCAAGGCCTTTTCTTTAATCTGGATAGACTTGATAATAAAAACTTAAGTGTGACGTCAGGAAAGTGAGACCACTGAATCAGTCCAATGACCACCGGATCTGGTACCTATTCCCGCCACCAAACCTGTTTGACAAGGCATACATATGGGCCATCTATTTGCAGATGGACGAGGATAAACAGAAGATTAGAAAATGTCAGAGCAGATGGCTGTAATTCAGCCCGTTTACGCAGCTTTGCTATTCAATTGGATTCTAGTTTTTCTGTTCCTTTCAATGGCAGGGTCTTTACCCAGCAACCCCAGCGGGTCAGAAAGTTCCCAGTGTCGTTGTGTGCACAGTCCTGCGAAGGGGGTATCCAGTGCCAGGCAATGGGGTGTGGAGAGTCCCGGGGTGGCACAAGGAAAGGCTGCGTGCAGTGACGATGGACTGAGGGAACTGAGAGAGAAGGAATGGGCATCCAGGGACAATGCACTCAGACAAGTGGCCGAGCAAGATTCCTAAACACCCAGAGGAACCCGCGAACCACGGCTGCTTTTACGAAAACCTGTCACATTTGCTGAATTTCTCCATTGAACAAAAGCAAAAATACTATAGATGGTAGAAATCTGAATCAAACATAGAAACGTACTATGGAGAGAGAAAAGAGTTAACGCTCCCAATGCAGACACGGGAAGCATGTACAAAGTCCATACAGACAGGATCCAGAGATTGGAAATGAACCAAGTCCCTAGCACTGCGAGGCAGCATTGCTGTGTCACCACGTTGCCCAAAGATGGAAAATTGGGGATAGTATAGTTAAAAGCATAGATACTGTTCTCCGTGATCGGGATTAAGTGTCCTGAAGGTTGTGTTGCCTACATGGTGCTCGGGTTTGGGATATATCATCTGGTTTGCAGAACTTGGAGCGGGAGGGAAATGACCCAGTGGTCAGGGTCTGTGTAGGTACCAACGGCTGGACAAACAAATGACAATGAGAAGAGCGACGGGTAATACAGGACTGAACTATTATATCGGAATGCATGCAGTATAAGGAATAAGGTAAATGAGCTTGTGACTCATCCATAAATTGGCAGGTTCGACAGAGTGGGCATTACAGTGACATCGCTGCAAGAGGATCAGGATTGGGAGCTGAATATTCAAGGATATTCATCCTGTCGAAAAGATAGGCAGATGGGCAGAGAGATAGAGTTTTCTCAGTAGTAAGAATGGAACTGAATCAATAATCAATATTAAGAAATGAAATAAGGTCAGATGGTGTAGAATCTGTGTCGGTAGAATTGAGGAATCAAAAAAAGTGGAAAAATGCAGTTGGATTTATATATAGGGAGCTGTGGTGTAAGATAAAAAGGGAACTAGAAAGATCTGCAGGAAAGACAAAGTTACAGTGATCATATGGGATTTTATTATACAGATGGACTGGGAATTCAGATTCATAGTGGTTGGCAGGAAAAGGAATTTGTTGAATGTCTATGACATGGCTTTTTGGAGCAGCTTGTTCAGACAGACTAGATGAGGGGAGCTTAAGATGACAGTGATCATAATATGATTGAATTTAATCTGCAATTTCAGGTGGAGAAGTTAGAATCAGAAGTATCAGTATTACAGCTGAATAAAGGCCAGGAGTGAGGATCTGGGTAGAATTGACTGGGAGACGGGTCCAGCAGGAAAGACAGTATAACAGCAATGGCAAGAGATTTTTGGAGTAATTCAGGATGCAGCAGAGATTTATCCTGAGGAAAAAAGAGGCTTGTATAGAGAGGATGGGACAACCATAGCTGACTAGGGAAGTCAGATATAGCATAAAAACAAATGAAAAATGTTATAATGTGGCAAAGTGCAGTGGGAAACCTGAGGATTGGAAAGCTTACAAAGACAATACAGAGGGCAAACAAAATCAAATAAGGAGGGAGATTATTAAATAAGGGGGTAAGCTAGCCAGTAATATAAAGGAAGACTGTAACAGTTTCTTTCGATATATAGAGTACAAAAGAGCGGCAAGAGTGAACATTGGACTGCTGGAAAATGATACTGGAGAGATAGCAGTGGGGAACGAGAAAATGGCCAAGGGACTGAATAATTACTTTGCATCAGCTTTCATGGTGGAAGGCACGAGTAATACCTTAAACATTCAAGAGATTGAGGGGCCAGAGCTGAGTATGATGGCCCCCACCATGGAGAACATGCTAGAAAAAAATGTAATGGCCCGAAGGTGGTTAAATAATCTTGACCAGATAGACTACATCCCAGTATTATAAGGGAGATAGCTGAAGAGGGAGTGGAGGTAATCGTGGTTATCTTTCAGGAATCACGAGAGAAAGGAACGATCCCAGAGTACTGGAAACCCACTAACGTGACACCCCTTTTTAACAAGGGAGTAAGGAAAAAGACAAAAAAAAACCCACCATGAATAGTTTATCCTCTGTCAAGGGTAAGATCCTGGAATCCATTGTGAAGGATGACATTTCTGAATACTTGAAAGTGTTTGGTAAAATAGGCAAAGTCGGCATGATTTCATCAAGGCAGATTAATGCCTGACAAATCTATTGGAATTCTTTGAAGAGGAAATGAGCAACTCGACCAAGCACAGCCAATGGATGTTATCAACCTGGAATTCAAGAAGGCCTTTGACAAGGTGTCACACAGGAGATTACTGTGTATGATATGGGTCCGTGGTGTTTGAGGCAAGGTGGTGGCATGGATAGAAGCTTGTCTGTCTGGCAGAAAGCAGAGAGTGGGGATAAAAGAGTACTTCTCAGGATGGCAGCCGGGAAGAATTGGTGATCCACAATGGTTAGTGTTGGAATCATAACATTTTACTTGTTACATTAACAATCTAGATGAGGGAATTGCGGGCAATCTGGTTATGTTTGCAGACGATACAAAGATAGGGAGATGGTCAGGCCATATTGAGGAAGCGGAGAGACTGAACGAGGATTAGGACAGGTAAAGGGATCGTCAGATGCATTCCAACGTTGGAAAGTGTGAGGTCATGCACTTTGGCACGAAGAATAGAGGCATCGTCTATTTTCTAAATGGCGAGAAAATTCATAAATCTGAAGTGCAAAGGGACTTGGGAGTTCTAGTGCAGGGTTCTGTTCAAGGTCAGCTTGCAGGTTGAGGCAGTAGTTAGGAGGGCGATTGCAATTATGATAGAGAGCATTTACTCCGAAAAGAATTGAATATAAGAACTGAATGTATACGGCTCTGGCAAGACCACATTTGGAGTATTGTGCTCATTTTTGAGCTCCATACCTCAGGAAGGATATACTGGTCCTGGAGCGTGTTCAGAAGATTTTCACGAGAATGGTCATCGGAATAAAAAGCTTTTTGCATGAGGAATGTTTGAGTACTCTGGGTCTATACTTGAGAAAGTTTGAAAGGATGAGAGGGAATGTAATTGAAATAGACAGGATACTGAATGACCTGGAGAGAGTGGATGCTGATATGATGTTTCCATTGGATTAGAATCCGAGGGCACAGCTTTAGATGAAAGGGAACATTTTTTAGAACAGTGATAAGGAGAAAGTTATTTAATCATAGAATGGTGAATCTTTGAAATTTATTGCCACAGAAGGCTGTGGGGTCAGGTCATTGAGTATATTTGAGACGGAGATAGAAAGTTTTTGATTATCCAGGGGATGAAGGGTTATGGGGAGAAGGTCGGAGAATGGGTTTGAGAAACCTATCAGCGATGATTGAATGACGGAGAAGACTCGATGGGCTAACTGCCCTAATTTATGCTCCAACACCTTATAGTCTTCTGGCCTAAACCTTAAGGAAGTACCTTGCATCTCTGAGAATATAGATTCATGTCCTTCATTAATGTCAGTAGCTGGTGGGAATAGTTAACTGCTTTAGAATGAAGGTACTGTGGCTGCTGTCGAGGTGGTGGATAATATGATATTCAGTGCAGGATCACACACGAACTGCACTGTATTACTGTGGGGAGAGTTTATTCAAAACCTGGACCTCTCCGTCTCTCGCAACGGGGAGCAGAGATTGGGCTGGGTGCGTGCAACGTCCGCCCAGGCACTTAACCTATCCCGAATCATGCATCCTGAGTGAAATAGCAGTCATGGAATTTATCACCTTCCCATTGTCTGTTAAAATATAAGGAGTAATTGTCCATCCCTCTCAGGGTTCAATGCAATCACCTCTTATTCTCTCACGACGCTACAGATCAACCTTCACTCACTCCTCATGGTGACATCATCCCAGGAATTATCTGGTGGAACTCCTCTTCACTCTCTCTGTGGTAAGGAGATCACTCCATACAAAGGAAAGAAAATCTGTCCACAGTACCCCAAATACTGCCTCAACAACACTCTCAGGTTTGATCACAATAATTCCTTTCCCTCACTTAGCTGGCTCAATCTCTTTCGTGTGACACAGGAAACAATTCATTTACAATGCACTGCCACTGATGTAGAATTTAAAAACATCCTTACATCTGTAGGTCAGCATCAATACATCCAGCACCAGAGGTGCCATGCAGATGGACATCACTCTTGGGAGAGCCTTTAAACACAAAGAACACATCGAAAACAGTGAATGGCTACCTACCTGAATGGAAATGAGCCGTTGGAATATGGATGCAGGCAGAGGAAGGGAGCAACCATTCCTGTTGTTCTGCCCTCAAGGGATGTGTGCAGCCATGGTCAGGCTAGCATGTTACGCCGATCTTGAACTGAGTGGCTGTTTCAGCTGTTCCACAGGACAGTAAATAGTAAAAGAAATTGCCGTGGGTTTGCAGTTAAACAGGGACTTGACCAGAGAAGGATGACCCACTGCCTTCTCTAATGGGCTTAAGGCAAGCTGATATCAACAGATTATTATTCTGTGGTTCTAGAGTACGAGCCGATGACCTGACCCACCATACACTGTCTGCCCATCTTTCAGATTTTGTGCAGAGAACAAGTTAAACATCTGAAGTGCAATTATTTTGCAATGGACACGTGGTTAGAAGGGAGTTGAAACAGATGTATCTGGAATTAACAAAGGCAAAAACGATGGTTTATTCAGGAATTGAACTGAGGCGGAGGAGGAGACTGGGACGTCTTAATGGTGGTACTGGACAGGATTGGTATGTGGGGAGGATATGGAGATGTACAGTTTGCAGCAGAAAACGAATCAAAGAGGTTGAGAACAGTGTGTTTTACCCTCGCGTATTGGTGAGTAATTTGTAAATAATAGTTTGCTAGTTATAATTTCGAAGGAACGCAATCTTTGATTAGAGCTGAAAACGTTGGCTTGCACCTTTCCAAAATCTGCATATCATGACCATCGATTCAGTTCAGACCATTTCACTAAACAGACAGAGTGACTTACCAGGAACACCAAATATAGCAAGGATAGGATAGTAACCAGCTTGAATAACCATCAGTACACCTTCAATCCGCGATGCTAATGATATCCAAGGCTGAGAAAGCCAGGACAGACCATAGGATAAACTCCTATCCATTGTTGGAACATTCCAGTCTAATGTTCCAGATTCCCATTTTTCCTGCTCTTCTCCCTGATGCTGCAAATCCCTGTTACTGCTTTTGGCCATGCTCCCGCTGATACTATGGGATACAACACTGAAGGCATTCCCTTATTGATAGAAGAGAGGAACTCTCTAGGGATGGATACGATCCATGGAGTCTGACATCATTGAAATCGCTGAACAAATATCTCCAGTTAACCCCTTTGAATCCAATGCTACTTGATTAAAATTCAAAATAACGTTGAACATTTATGCATTCTGGGTGTGATATGCGAGTATGACTGAAGGAAGGAATGTTGAAGATGGTAGATTGATTGTGTGTAATCATTCAGTCAGCCTTGGATATGGAAGTAATGCCAGAAGTTTAACGGAACATAAACATGCTTCTCTGTTCATAAATACAGAAATAAGTCCCATAACTACTGATCAGTCATTGCAAAATCAGTAAAACATTGAGAAATCATCGATCATCCATGATCTGATAGCAAAATGTGCCAGTAAAAATGTGGGTTACAACAAACAAACGGCATGGATACGTTAACAGAGAATTGTACATGGCAAACACAGTTCAGATTGTTATTCCAAGATCAGAGAGGGCAGGTGTGGGTCATGCTGTTGATGTTATCGATTTTAAGGAACTGTCATTAAGTGTCATTGAATGGACTTCAATTACATTGTGATTATGATATCAGGGAAAAGACAGAAGACGGAGAAGACTGGGGGACATGGCTGATTCGACTGGGTGGAGGGACAGTGATGTTCCCCATTTACCAGAATTGGCATGTTACTCTTTATAACTCATAAGAAGAACAGATTCAAGAATACATCTACAATGAGGAATTAGCAGAGACAATATTAATGAAATGCGTTTATGCAATATAAAATACAGGAACAAAATGATTTTCTGCACCCACCAATATATGCAAAGTACAAAGAGATAAGGTTGTTAAAATACACTCCTGATATTGAGCTATATACATTGAAATTTGAATTACATAAATGGGTGAGTGGTGTGCTAACTTTATCAATCATTATTTGACCCACAGCTAAGATCGTGATTTCACCTGTCAGTGAGTCCCCTCACTGAGATTCTCTGGCCTCGTCTCTCATACAGTATCGGTGTGGGCGGGTGGGGGGGGGGGGGGTTCAAGGAGGCGGGGTGGTGGTTATCATTTCCTGCTACTCTTGGCACAGTCTATTTAAAAACTCTGCTTTCTCCATGAAACCAATCTATTGGCCTAATGGGTTCTGTTTCGCTGTCAGTAACCCAGCTTTGTCATATTGTTGGAAGTAAATAGTCTGGGATGACAGCCAGTATCAGCACAGTGCTCACAGTGGATGGCGCCCAGACGAAGGGCATGCCGTCCAGAGGAATTTCTAAATAAAGCTTCTAACTTCTGTCTGTCCATATTTATCTACCGTAATGCAGTTTTCTGATATATTTAACTTCACCCTCATCTAACACCTCTTCCTCTCACACTCAGTCAGTCGCTCCCCTTTCTATCCTCTCTCAGTTTATATCCCTTCACTTGCTCTCTCTCTCTGTTTATTTCTCTCTCACACAATCTCTCTTTACACACTCTCTCGATCTGCAATTGTGCAGTTGGAGAGCTTGTGACTCCACGAGGGGCTGAATGGCCTCCATCCATGCCATAATAATTGAGGTTTTCTGATCCTCAATAAATACTTCCTGGGCAGACATGCTGGTCCGGTGACAGCTACAGTGCACAATCACCCATTATAATTTCTTGCTCTTCTCTGGTGTACAGCTGCCTTGAAATGTCTGTTCAAACAAAACAGACTGAATGAAATCTGAGCAGTCGAGAAGAGGTTCATGAGTGTGTATTTCAATCAGGATTTAAAGAAGAATGAGATTCCAGAATAACATAAGCAATGAATGAAAAACAGGGTAACACAAGAAATGGCAGCTGAGTACAACATGTGGTTCCAAGTAGGTCTCATGCTATTACCAATAAATTATCAATCCAGAAAAATCAGCTTCTGTTCTGTGGATCCAGGTTGAATCCCGCCACTGCAGATGGTGTCAATTCAATTCAATAATGTAAAAATATCCCTGCAATTAAGAATCTACTGATGAGAATGAAATCATTGCCGATTGTCAGAAAAATCCATCTGGTTCACTAATATCCTGCAATGAAGGAATCTTCCATCCTCACCTGGTCCGGCTGACATGCAACTCCAGACCCAAAGCAATGTCATTGACTCCCAATCGCCCCCTGAAATGGTCTAACGAGTCATTCAGTTGTACTAATCGCTACAAAGTTTCAAACAAATGAAACCGGATGGATCACCTGGCATCGAAAGGGGCACCGGAAAAATCAACATTAGAAATATCACTGTATTACCTGCAAAGTCTTCCTTACGAACATTTGAGGTCTAGTGCTAACAGTGGAATAACTGCCTTACAGACTAGTCAAGCAACAGCCTGACATAGCCATACTCACGGAATCATACCTTACAGAAACAACAGAAATTAAACATGTACAAAGGAGGGTCTTACTGATTACCACGTCACGTCGTTCCTCAGCTGAATCAGTCCTCCTCCATGTTAAACAACATTTGGAGAAAGCATTGACTGTGGCAAGGGCACAAAGTGTATTTTGGCAGGGGGATTTCAAAGTCGACTGTCAAGAGTGGTTTGGCAGCAGTACTACTGATCATGCTGGTCGGCTCCTAAGGACATAGCTACTAGATTGGGTCAGCAGAAGGTAGTGAGGGAATGAACGAGAGGGTAAAAAACATACTTGACCTCATCCTTACCAATCTACCAACTGCAGATGTATCTGTCCATGACACTATCGGTAAAAGTGACCACCAAACTATCCTTGTGGAGACAAAGTCTATTGTGTCCAAAAACTCTATAGTTTTGTGCGACACTATCACCATGCTAAATGGCATAGACTTTTAGCAGATCTAGCAACTCAAGATTGACCGTCCATAAGACACTCTGGACCATCAATAGCACCAGAACTATACTCCAGCACAATCTGTAATGTCACGGCCCAGCATGTCCCCCGCTCAATCATTATCATCAAATCAGAGGATAAACCCTGGTTCAAGGGAGAATGCAGGAGGGCATGCCAGGAGCAGAACCAGGAATACATAAAGATAAAATGTTCATCTGCTGAAGCTTCCAAACAGAAATACTTGCGTACCAGATGGCATAAACAGCAAGAGCTAGTCAGAGCGGAGCGATCACAGAACAAATGCATCAGAATTAAGCTCTGCAGTCCTGCCAATCCGATCGTGAATGGTGGCAGACGATTAAACAACTCACCGGAATAGGAGTCTCCACAAATATCCCTAACCTCAAATATGGAAGATCCCAACTCATCAGTGCAACATATAAGGCTGAAGCTTTCGTTGCAATCTTCAGTCAGAAGTTTTGAGTGGATGATTCATTTCGGCCTACTCCGGTGGTCCCCATCATTACAGATAGCAGTCTTCGCAATTCAATTAACGTATTTCAAGGAACGGTTGAAGGTACTGGATACTGCAAAGGATATGGGCCCTGAAAACATGCCGGCAATAGTCCTGAAGACTTGTGGTCCAGAACATCCCGCTCCCCTAGCCAAGTTGTTCCAATATGTACAAACAGACAATGGGGAAAAACCTGCTCATGTATGTTCTGTATATAAAATGCAGGACAAATTCGACCCGTCCAAATACCGCCTTATCAGTCTACTCTCCATCATCAGTAAAATGATGGAAGGTGTCATCAACATTGCTATCAAGCAGCACCTGCTTAAAACTAACCTGCTCAGTGACGCCCAGTTTGGGTTTTGCCAGGGTCACTCAGCTCCTGAACTCGTCACTGCCTTGGTTCACACATAGAAAAAGGAACTGAATTGCAGCCCTTGACATCAAGGCTGTATTCTGACAAATGTGACTTCAAGGACCCCAAGCAAAAACGGTATCGCGGGCCAACACTCCATTATTGGAGTCATACCTGACAGATAGGAAGATGGTCATTGTTGTTGGAGGTCAGTCATCTCAGCTCCAGAACATTTCTGCAGTAGCCCCTTCGGATAATGTCCTAGGTCCAAACACCTTCAGTTGCTTCAACAATGACCTTCCTTCCATCATAAGGTCAGAAGTTGGGATATTCGATGATGACTGGACAATGTTCAGCACCATTCGCAAATGCTCAGATATGGAAGAAGTCCATGCCAAAAGCAACAATATCTGTGCAATATCCAGGCTTGAGCTGGTAAATGGCAAGTAACAGTTACGCAACGTAAATTCAGACAATGAATGTCATCAATAAGAAACAATATAACCACTTTGTATTCAGCAGCATTATCATCAGTAAACTCCCCCACTATCAATATCCTGGGGGGTATCATTGACCAGAAACTCACCTGGACTCAACACTGAATATAACAATAGGTCATAGGCGAGGAATACTGCAGGAGAAACTCACTTCCTGACTACCCAAAGCCTGTCCATCATCCACAAGGCAGAAGTCAGGAATGAGATGAATATCCTCACTTGCCTGAATGGGTGTAGTCCCAACAACACAAAGGAAGCTTTATATAATCCAGGATAAAACAGCCCATTTGATTTGCACCACATCCAGAAGCATTCACTCCCTTCACCATAGTCACCAAGGAGCAGCAGTGTGCACTATCCAAGACACAATGGAGAAATTCCCCAAAGATCCTCAGACAGCTCCTTCCAACCTCACAAACACTTCCATCTGGAATGACAAGGGCAGTAGACTTTTGTGAACACCACCACTTTCAAATTACCCTCCAAACGAGTCAACATCCTGATTTGGGAATGTATTGCTGTTCCTTCACTGTTGCTGGGTGAAAACCCTGGAATTCCCTCTTTAATCACTAGTGGGTCACCGCACAGCAGATAGATTGCAGCAGTTCGAGAAGGCAGCTCAGCACCACCTTCTCAAGGGTAACTGGGGACGGGCAAGAAATGCTGGGCACATCCAGCGATGCCCACATCCAAAAAAAACTTAAAAAAAAATAGTTCCAAGTTGAGCATCTCGATGGGACAGGTTATCTGATTTGAACACAAACAGGAAAACAGTGTTTCTAATAGTGAACATTTTAGACCTTTCTGTTATTAGAAGGATGTTCAGTATTCGATGACATATTGTTGCTGAGTGCTGTGATAAATTGCACCTGTTTTGTTAAAATCAACAATACTGGCGTAACAGGATTAATCCTTCGAAAATAACAGACAGAAAATGATATGAATCGTAGAGAGGATGTGCTCCCGTCAGATGAGACTCGCTGATAGCAGCTCATATTCAAAATATTAATGGAATACTGGCTGACACTGAATCTTCCCACCGTCCATATCACAGGGGTTACCATTGACCAGAACGTGAAGTCAAACCAACATACAAATACAAGGGTTACAAGAGCAGGTCAGAGACTTACACGTCTCTCCTGAATAATAGACCCTATGACCAAAACGGCATGAGGTATAGCAATAGATTTAGGCCATTCAATCCATTCCTTCACTCTGATACTGTGCCATTTTTTCTATGTCGCTATGAAAAGTGGAAATATCTTCTACATACTGACTGTATCAATCTTTGCAGTAATCCATTATTTTCAATCAGACCCGCTCCCCCGCCCCCCAGCCCCCATAATTCTTCTCAATTCCATCGAGTACACATACTGCCGCTCATAAGACAAGTCGTCATTCCCAAGATGGATCACCTCCAACACCAGCAGATCTTTCTCCAGAGATAGTGTCCAAAACAGCTCATAATTGGCCAAATGCCGTCTGCCCACAGCTCATTACATTCTCAGCAGTATGTCTCCCGTCTTGCGTTCTTAGTTTCTTGAAATGAATGCGAAGATTGCTTTTGCTTTCCTAACTGCCAACTGAACATGCACGATAACCATAAGAGAGGACGAGTGTTTCAAAATGCTTTTGTGCTTCAGATTTAATGGATCCTATTAGAACATTGAGTCTCCTCTATTCCACCTACCAAATTGCATATTCTCACACGTTCCCATATTATGTTCCATCAGCCACGTGTTATCCCACAGTCCTAAACTGTTCAAGCCTTTCTGCAGCTTCCCCACTTCCTGAATATTATCTGCAAACTGAGCAAAACTGCCCTCAAGTCGTTTGTTCAGTTTGTTCATATATAATACATTTCTTGGCTCCTTAAGGACCGTCCACCATCTATAAGGCACAACACTCAAGGTGCTTGACTCCATTCAGGTTGAAGTAGTGCCTTGACTTGAATTACACCTGTAAAGTCTTCACTCCCTACACCACTGACTCTCAGTAGAAGCACACACTACCCCCTTTTGTTGTGAGTTTACTTCATTATGGCGCACAGTCCCAGTCCATTGATGTCACTCCGTCTCAACACGAACTGAGTGGTGCTCACACCAACCATGTCACAGCATATTGATGACGATAGAGGGAGGTCGGCGATGGGAATTTCTATGATGAATAACTGTGTGACTGCCAGGCTGAAACCTGCCCTGACAGCCTCGGATGTATCTGTGCCCGCTGTCACCGTTGCTGTCATGATCAGTCTTCCTGCAGGTCAATTCAAGGAAAGCAACAGGCCTGGATAGTGTTCCTGGCTGAGCACTCAGATCCTGTGAGGACCAACAGGCAGAGGTATTCACATACAATTTCAGCTTTTCCCTCCCATAAGCTGAAGTCCCAACCTGCTTCAAGAATACCAACAACAACCTTGTAAGTGAGAAAGCTCATGCTTTAATGACTTAATGATTACCGCCCAGTGGCTGTAACCTCAATAAACATGGAGTGATTTGAAAGGCTGCTTATGGCCCACATCACCTCCAATCTCCCAGCCTGACTTGATACCCTATAATATGCCGACTGATGTAACGGGTCCACAACAGATGCCGTATCCCGAGCCCTGCACTCATCCCGAGGACATCTGGACAACAAAGACACCTACACCAGACTCCTGCTCATTATCGACAGTTCCACCTTAAACATCATTATCCCCTCCAGACTGATCTCAAAATTCCGTGAGCTTAGTCACCGCTCCATCCTCTGCAACTGGATCCCCTGGTTTCTGACCCACAGACCACAATTAGTGAAGAGAGGTATCTGCACCTCCACCACAATAACACTCAACACTGGAGCTCCTGGAGGATGTGTCCTCAGCCCCCTTCTGTACTCCCTGTACACACACGGCTGTGTTCCTCAGCCCCCTACTGTACTCCCTGTACACACACGGCTGTGTTCCTCAGCCCCCTACTGTACTCCCTGTACACACACGGCTGTGTTCCTCAGCCCCCTACTGTACTCCCTGTACACACACGGCTGTGTTCCTCAGCCCCCTACTGTACTCCCTGTCCACCCACGGCAGTGTCCCTCAGCACCCTACTTTACTCCTTGTACACACGTGGCTGTGTCCTCAGCTTCCTACTGTACTCCCTGTACACACACGGCAGAGTCCCTCAGCACCCTACTGTACTCCCTGTACACACATGGCTGTGTCCTCAGCCCCCTACTGTACTCCCTGTACACACACGGCCGTGTCCTCAGCCCCCTACTGTACTCCCTGTACCCCGACCGCTGTGCCTTCAGCTTCCTACTGTATTCCCTGTACACCCACGGCTGTACCCTCACCCCCGACCTTGCTCCCTGTACACCAAGAGATGTGCCCTCAGCCCCCAACTGTACTCTCTGTACACACACGGCTGTGTCCTCAGCTCCCTACTGTTCACCCTGTAGACACACGGCTGTGTCCTCAACCCCCAACTGTACTCTCTCTACACTATGACTGCGTCCCTCAGCCCCCTAATATACTCCCTGTACACCCATAGCTGTGTCATCAGCCCCCTACTGTACTCCCTGTACACACAAGGCTTCTACTGTACTCTGGCACACGCGTAGCTGTGTTGCCAAATTCCAAACAATGCCAACCGTAAGTTTGCTGATGACATCACCAAATCAGGAGGGATAACAAACAACGATGAGTCTGAACACAGAAAGGAGATAGTGGGTTTGGTGGCATGGTGCAAAGATAATAAGCTCCCTCTCAAATTCGGTAAAAGTAAAAAACTGATCATTGACTTTAGAACGAAAGGAAACGATCAAACCTCTATCTACATCAACGGTTGAGAGAGTGCAGAGCGTCAAGTCCCTCGGAGTGATGATAACTGGCAAGCTACCCTGGACTTCTCACATAGGTATAAGAGTCAAGATGTTTCAAAAACGTCTCTCCTTCCTCACTTGGCTCAGGATATTTAGCATGCACTACATCTACAGATGCACTATTGTGAACGTACTGTCTGGGTGCGTAATGGCCTGGTATGGCAACACTCTGCCCAGGACCATCAGAAACTACAGAAGATTGTGTTCGCAGCCCAGACTATGACAGACTCCAATCTCCCAACCATTGACTCTATTTACACGGCTCATTACCGTAGAAAGGCTGCTAACATCTATCCAAGATTACTGAGGGAAGGGAGGGAGGAAATAGTTGAGGCCTTAACAGATATCTTTGTAACATTCTTGAATACAACTGAGGTCCCAGAGAACTGAAAAGTTTATAATCCCCTTGTTTAAGAAGGGTAGCATGAATAATCCAGTTAATTATAGACCGGTGAGCCTGACGTCTGGGGTAGGGAAGCTGCGAGAAAAGATATTGAGGAATAGGATCTATTCTCATTTTGATGAAAATGGTCTTATCAGTGTTAGGCAACATGGTTTAGTGTAGGGAACATCATGTTTTCCCAACTTAATAAAATTATTTGAAGAAGTGACAAAGTTGATTGACAATGGAGGGGCTGTAGATGTCATGTACATGGACTTCAGGAAGACGTTTGATAAGATTTCCCATGGTCGGGTAATGGAGAAAGTGAAGTCACATGGTGTCCAGCGTGTGCTAGCTATGTGGATAAAGAACTGGCTTGGCAACAGGGGACAGAGCGTAGTACGGGCAGGGAGTTTCTCAAAATGGAGAACTGTGACCAGTGGTGCTCCATTTAAGATGTTTCCGGAAAGATACCTGAATAGACAGGAAGCATAGCGATACAGACCTTTAGAAGATAGGAGACAGGTTGAGATAGAGGATTTGGATCGGCGCAGGCTTGGACCGCCGAATGGCCTGTTCCTGGACTGGAATGTTCTTTGTTCTAACATTACCAAAGACCCATCATATGCCTGTAAGAACTCCCACAACCTCTTCCATCAGGCTACAAGATACAGATGCTTGAACACATAGAGCTGCAAGTTCAGGAACAGCTTCTGCCTCGCTGTTTTTAGTCTGATGAATGGTCTCTCTAATCTCAGATAATGCTGATTTTGTTCATATTGATCTCCCCGAGCGCACGCCCTGTGCAGCGTAACCTATATGCCACTCAGACATGTTTTACAGCCATTGTTCAGGACATTCATGCTTACCATGATCTTCCTGGTCATCTTGGCACAGGACAAAATAAATCCTCACCTCCCTACCCCCAGCTCCCTCCATTGCTCCCGCCCAGGTCTCTCCGATCCTCACCCCCAGCTCCTCCCTTTCCCTCCAGCTCCCCTTGACCCTAATTCCAGCTCCCCGTGGCCTTTGTCTCTCACTGTGTCACTCACACTGTCTGTTTCCCTGTGTTTTCCTTTTCCCTGTCTTCTGTTTCTTTCCCTGAATGTATTATCTTCCCTGCTCCCTGCACATGTGACTGTTTGTTTCCTTATTTTGTTTCCTTTCCCTCTTTGACTGACTGTCCATCTGTTTCCCTCGCTGTGTTCTCTCTCTCCTTCCCTTTGTTTCTGTCTCTTTCTCCTTCGTTGTGATAGTGATGGCTTCTCAATTAGTTTGAAGCAGATGATGGCTCATTGGTTCGATGTTGGCAATACAATACACTCAACAAGGTTTTGGTATAGAGGACATAATTTAACATTATCAGTTAAATTTCAATTGTCAAAACAGCAACAAGAACGTGGGTATCCATTTAACAGCCAATTCTGACGTCTAACTATTTTGAAACCGCCCGTCTCCCAGTGCTCTGTTTCCTGGCAACTCAAAGCATTCTATTCGGGTGCATAATGACCTCACATGGTAACTGCTCTTCCGAGGACCATAAGAAACTACAGACGGTTGTGTGCACAGTCCAGACCGTCAAGGAAGACTACCTTTCGTCCATTTGTACTTGTCATTGTCGCAGAAAGGCTGGCAACATCAAAGAGCTCTCCCGAACCAGTAATGATCTCCTACAAACTCTTCCAACAGAGGGGAGACACAGAGGCTTGAAAACCTGGACCATCACGCTCAGGAACACTTCCTTCTCTACCATTATTAGACTGACAAATTGACATCTCTCACTTTTCAAATAATATTGATCTTGTTAATGTCGATCTTACGTTGCACACCTCCTGTGAAGCTATAACCTTGTATGCCTCACTCTGTCCAAAGACCCTGTGATCTCTGTTTTCTTGTTTAGGTTCATGTGCCTGCACTACAATAAAAACAAACCTTTCCATTGTACATTTGACTAAAATAAACGAAACCAATCAGATCAAACACGTGGACTGCAGTGGCTCAAGGTCTTCTCAAGGGCAACTGGGAAAATGAACGAATGCTGCCCCAGTCAGAGATCCCCATATCTAATTAATGAATATAAGAAGATGACGACAGTTAGGGAGGACAGACAGAGGGAATCAAATCGCTTTAAACGTGATCTTACATATATCCAGTTTTCCCTCACTATTTGTAAGTAGAGTGTTCCTACAAAACCGTTCACAAGCGGATATGGTGGAAATTGCAGTAGCATTGATTTATATGGGAAACGTTTCGGCTTTCTTCGTAAAAGTGAAAATCCTTTTCGGATTTCTTTTGATTAGTGAAACAATATCATAATGTAAGTCAGTCGGAAAGAGAAGTGGCGAAAAGCGATCTTTTGAAAAACGGGGGATACCTGTATTTAAAGGGCATGATATTCAGGTAGATGGGAAAGGCGAAAAATAAATGAGGTGAATCTCACATTTTATTTCCAGCCCAGCTGACCATCATTCTCTTTGTTTCCTCTTTTTCTTCTATATCTCTCTTTCTGTATTGATTCCTTCTCCCCTTTAAAGCAGACTTCCCTGTCAACGGTATTAATCACACTCCTTTCCAGCTGCTTTCAGTTCAGGAAAGTTTCCCAGCACTTTCTGTTCGTTCCTTTGCATTTCTTTCTATAATTTCAGATTTTCAGCTACTTCTTTTATTTGATTTCACCTCCAATTTTGTGAATTCGTGGGATGTTGGCATCTCTGCCAAGGGCAGCATTCGGTGACCATCACTAATTGTTCTGATTGTGAGGCCATTTCACAAGCCAATATAAAGATAAGCACATTGTCATGGGTCTCAAGTCACAATTAACCCAGACCGGGTAATAATATTAGATTTCTTTACCGAAGGTGATCAGTGAAAGATGAAGGTTTTCAGACAAAATGTTGCTTTTATGTTTGTTTTTCTCGAAATTCACTTTTATTCGAATTCTTCTCATTTTTATTTAAGTTCTGTCATCAGCTGTGGTGGACTTGAAACAAATCACTTGAAACAATATATTTCGTTTAATAAGCTTTGCTTCTAAATTACATTCAGTGGCATTCCTACATTCATACATTGTCCTAGTCATGAAGTAACTTCCGAGACAAGAACAATTTTATGATTGAAATATTTGTAATCGGAAAAGTGTTCAGAAGAGAGCTTGAAACATTAAGTCTGAATTTTACCAACGTGCAGCCAATGGTTTGTTCAGCAACAATACTGATACAGAGATGAAGATTGTGGATATGAGGAACTGGGAGTGGACAGGTTTGGTGACAGAGAGAACTCGTGACATTAATCAGTTCAGGGCAAAAACAGATCTCGAGGTTGTGCACAGTTTTGTTCTCAGATATTTGTGATGGTGTGGTCTGCAATTCATGGTTAATGAATGGAGACTGCGATTGAAACTGTAGACAATAGGTTCTTTCTCTGACAAATATAGAAAACAGAATTTGCAACGAAGTTCAAACTTGTTTATAGGATTAATGAATGGAGAGAGGTAGAGAACACCAACAATAGCGATAATAGGTGAGTATCACACCGTCCACCCGGCCCAGAATAATCATCAGCACTGCTGATATCCGATATGGTAGAACTTCCCAAGAGGGGGAAATCTTGAAAAGACTCAAGGAAAACCTCCTCTCCATTGTTGTAATGTTCCAGTCCGCTATTCTCAGATTCAGATCTATGTAGCTGTTGATCTCTGTTACTGTTGGAGATGATGCTTCTATTACTACAGTGGGATAACGCACTGAATGAAGCCTCTTACTAATAGGAGAGTGAAACCCTCCAGTGACACAGTTGCATTGCATGGAGACTGACATCAATCACAGTCAGACCAATACAGCTTTCAATACAGCACATTCAGTTCACAATATATCTGGACTGGACTACATGTTGACATTGCTGGCTATTGGTCACATCTCCTATCACCAATCGCTCGAGTGAAGTCAGTTGTGAGGGAGAATAAGAATATTTTCCTTTCGTAGGCTCGATGATTCTGCTCTGTTGTCCGTTTACTATGCTGTAACCATCTCTCCAAAAATCCCTCCACCCCCAAAAGAATCGCAGTCAGGATGTTGTTACTGTGCTGATCTCTCCTCCACGGTAACAAACGCTAGCGAACAGATTGTCATTGGGCACAGGTGCCCTGAACATAGACAGGAAGTGTGGACTTCTCCGAATGTTCCTCTCACTGCTCTAAAAAGACAACTTTGGAACTTCCAAAGGGAATATGCTTCAGTAATTTATTTATATAAATTGACAGACTTCTAAATGCAGTTTCATTTGCTGTAAACAGTATTTTTTTTACAAATTTTGGCCTCCGTCCAACACTAAATGTGATAATTACAATGAACTTATTCATTTAGACTTATGAATTAATGAGTCAGGTTCGAATGAACATGTTATTGGCTGGGAGGTAGGGCGGAATTGGAGCAGTGGCTGTGGAGACTGAATGGGGAGTGTAATGATATTCCCCGGTCATCATCCCTCTTTCTGACAGACAGAATTAAATCTAATGCATAGCAAGGAAACAGCCAACATTTGGGAGATGCAATGCTGAATGCCAATGTGAACTAAAAGGATAATATTACATGTGATAAAGTGAACTATATTTTATATACATACCATTTAATCATTGGGAATACAGATTGAGTAGGGTCACCGGACCTGAAACATTCACTTTGATTTCTCTTCACAGATACTGCCAGACCTGGTGAGCTTGCCTTCTAAGTTCCGTTTTTCTTTTTGTTTGAGATTTATCATATTGTTCATATCTGTCAGGATACTTACAATTAAAAACAGACACTCGTAACAAAATGTGAAGGGTAATGGGGACAATACAGGAGACTGACAGTAGAGATATAGTCATTCCAAACTGGAAGAGACGATGGGCTGAGTTTCTTCCATTTTTGTTGTAAATAATTCTATGATAAGTAATCAACGCGTTTGGAGAGGGGGTAGACAAGCTCGTTCAACGAAGGACACAGAGTGATCCACCATCAATAATCTATTGCTATTATCTCATGAAATTTCAGCTGCCTCTAAAATGTCTTTTCAAACAAAGTGGAGTTCCTAAGATTTACAGGATAATCAGAAAAATATTATTTTTTTCCTTTGAATCTTAAAGAAGAAACAGATGTCGGCCGTACCACAGGTGTCACAGGCACACCAACTATAATAGGAACAGGAAAGGACTGCATTGTCCATATAAAACCAAATTCAGCATGTAGCCCTGTCAGGAAACCTGAAATATAGTGATACGGAACCATGAAATACAAACAGAAAATGATGGTAGAAGCGCAACAGATGAGCAAGTATCTGCAGAGAGAAACAGAGTTAACATATCGAATATGATGTGACACTGTTCTGAAAAAGTCATATTGAAATCAAAGGTTAATTCTGTGTATCTTTGCTCAGAGGGTGCCAGACCTGCTGAGTTTCCCTCTATCGATTGCTTTTTCTTTCTGAACTGTGGCAAATTGACTGATCTGAATGATATAAGCAAAACTGCTGTCACAGTTGAATCTCGAATATTTGTTTATGGACATTCAATGAGAAATTACAAAGTTCCTATGTTTGACAGAGCTCGAAATATCCATGACGTATTGCATTGTGATACAAAAACATTGTGAGACATTGTTGAAACAAAACCCGAAGTTGCTGCAAAAGATCTGCAGCATCTGTGCAGAGAAATCAGAATTAACGTTTCTAGTTCAGTGGCCCTTCCTCAGAACGGATGGTAGCCCTGAAAATGTTGATTAATATACAGCAGAGGCTGAATAGCTATTAATGGAGACTGTTAGTAGCTAACAATAGGGGGTGAGTAATGGAAGGCCACGTGAGAACTAGGCCTGGTGTATGGGTATGGGGCATTGAGGAGTTCAGTCCCTAAAAGTATTGAACATTATTTTGAGTCTGAAGGGCTGCTGGGTCCAACCGCAGAAAATGAGGTGTTGTTCTTCCAGCTTGCGTTGAAATGTCCTGGAACACTGCAGCAAGCCTGCCACAGAGATATTGGCCAGGGAACAGGATGGGGTATTAAACTGGCAGGCAACTGGAAACTCAGGGTCTTTTGCATAGGTACAACTTGGATATTCTGTGAAATAGTCACCCAGTCCAACTTTAGTTTCCCCAATGTAGAGCAGACCACAATGTGAGCAACGAATGTAGTAGACCGGATTGTGGGAAATGTTGTTAGGATACTGCTTCACCTGGAAGACATGTTTGGCCTTTGGTTAGTGACGAGGGAGGAGGTAAATTGGAAAATGTAACAACTCCAGCAGGGGAAAGTGAAGTGTACCTGTGATGGGGGCTGGGGGAGATGGTGGAGGGGGAGGTGTGGGCAGTGAATAACGAGCGGACCAGGGTGTCCTGGAGAAAATGGTCACTTCAGAAGGCGGAAAAGGGAGAGGAGGCAAATACGTGTCTGGTGGTGGCATCTCGCTGGAGGTGGGGGAATGCAGACTGATGATCTTCTGCATGTGAATGTTGGTGAGATGGTAGGTAAGGACAAGGGGAACTCTAACGCTGTTGCAGGACAGAGGAGAGAGGGTGAGGGTAGAAGTGCAGGAGGTGGGTCGGAACTGGCTGAAGGTCCTGTCAATAACAGTTCTGGGGAGTTCCCAGTTGATGAAGAAGGTGGACATTTCAGAGGCCACATTTTTGTAGTTGGCATTATCAGAAGCAATGTGGCGGAGACGGAGGAACTGGGGGAATGGAATGGAGTCTTGGCAGGAAACAGGGTGTGAGGATGTATACTCCAGGTAGCTGTGGGAGTCGGTGGGTTAATATGGATATCAGTGGCCCATCTATACCCAGAAATAGAAGCAGAGATGTCCAGGAAAGAAAGAGAGGAGTCAGAGGGAGACCAGGTGAAAGTGAGGGAGAGGTGCAAATTGGAAACGACGAACTTTCCCAATTCTGGACGAGAGAGGAGCAGCAGCGATGATATCCTCTACGCAACGGATAAAGAGTTGTGGACGGGGGCTGGAATAGAACTGGAACAAGGAATGGTCTACGTACCCCATGAAGGAACAGGTATAACTTGGGCCCACGTATGTATGCATGCACCTTCTCTGTATGGCTGGAGCAGGCTGAAGCAATGGGTCTGCATTTGCAGTTCTGTTTGTGGATTTTTAGGAGGAGATAAAAGCGAACTCTACTATCAGAGGACCATCAGCTTCGGGACTGTTAGGTAGGGGTGAATGGATGAGGGGGAGGTGGGCGAGTGAGTGGGAATCTCCAGATGAAATGTGATCATATTTAGTTAATAAAATAGCCTGATGTGCCATGGCAAGGTTATGGACCAGCGGGTGATATGTGAAGGTATTTGAGTGCTGGTACTCTGCCTCTGAGATGTAGAGATGAGTCCACCAGACTACAGCAGCACCATCCTTATCGGCACAGGCTGAATAACATAGTCAGTGTTGGATCGGAACATACAGCGTACAGTCTGTTCAGAGGGTGATAGGTTGGATAGAGTGAGGGGGATACAGAGAATTTAAGACAACCAAACTCCCATGGTTTGGAAATGACGGTGTTGGACTGGGTGTACAAAGTTACAAATCACACAACACCAGGTTATAGTCCAACAGGTTTAATTGAAAGCACACTAGCTTTCGGAGCGACGCTCCTTCTTCAGGTGATAGTGGAGGGCTCGATCGTAACACAGGATTATTACAAAAATTTGCAGTGTGATGTAACTGAAAATAAACATTGAAAAATTGATTCTGTTAAACCTTTCATCTGTTGGAATACAGTGATAGTTTCACTTCTTCCATGTGTAAATCACAAAACCTTTTTTTTTAAGTTGCATTCTCGGGTTAGCTGTTAACAATGGTGATAGCTAGACAATATGTTGGAGGTGTTAGCCCCCTGTGATCTCTGTCAATGATCTGATGTTTAGATTGATTCTAATCTAAAAAGTGAGATAACAGAGTTTTACATAAATTCATGCAGGTTTTGAGCTCAGAATTCTACATGAATGTATGCTAACCCGATATGCTAACTTTGTAAACTCCCATGGAGCGTTCTCAATGAACAGATTGAGTTCAAGTAAATGCCAGAGGAATGTATCCAGGTGGAGGGAGTGTATTGGAGCTGGGAGAAGGGTCTATGGGATGGAGAGTGAACTCTTGCCCAAAGAAATGGACACAGGGGAGAAGATGGTCGTTCCTGAAATACATTAAAATGGGGTGCAGAGGGATAAAGCTGAGACCTTTGCTGAGTACAGAACATTCAGTATTCGAGCGTGGAAGGTTAGGAGGGATGTTGAATACACGACAGGCTTGGGGGAGGGGATGGACTCAGATTGCAAGGCATGGGTGGGGAGGCAGGTTCCAGAGGCTCATAGGCATCTCTAAGTTATTCCATCTTGTTGGCCTCGTATATCTGGCGAGCATGGCAAATGAGCTGGAGAATGAAGTAGAATTGGAGAATGGTGCAGCCTTGAGCCAATGTGATGTGATGCTGTTGAACAGAGAAAATGTTGATCTCAATGGCAACAACACCGCACGACCAGTCCTCAGAAAGTAAATGATTGAAAATAATTGGACTCGTTATCTTATTGTAATGCTCTGATTTCATTGGGGTGACACTCAACCAGCAAGGTCTTACTTTTCTGAGACTTTAGACCAAACTGTGGAAACTGAATGTATCTTGATGTTATTAATAAGACAAATCCATCCATGGTTTTGGAAGGCACTAGCAATGGCAGAGGTTATTTGTCATTCCCAATAGCTCTGGGGAATGTGTCATTGTTCATTGAGGAAATTACCAGCACAGAATTTCCTCCGATTTCCATTAATCACAGTTTGCTGAGGGTGAATGATACTACATGAGTCAAATGCTACTTTAATGGCAAGGGAAGTTACTCTGATCTCACCTCAACTGACATTGGAAAATCAGTTAAAATATTAAAGAGAAAAAGGTTAGAACACGGCTTATTGAACAACGTGGTCACTGTCATCGCAACGTTTAAGGACACACAGATATATGGACTTCTGATTCTGAGGAGAGGTGTTTCCTATTTGGGATGAGGCTGCTTGGTTAAGCGCTGTGACAGAGAGACAGAAAAAAACGTTCCACTCAGTATGGGGAAAAAACCCACCCTATTCACGGTGCATTGGACAATGACAGACATACACTATTAGACATTGGGCATTGATCATCTCATTCTCATCATTCACTGATGACCAATACCAGCACAGAAGCCAGGAGCTCCCTTCACCCCAGTTGGAAAGCAAAAAGGGGTAAGGGATGGCCAGTGGAAGTGGGAGTAACTAAGGAATTGGTGTAGCTTACAGTGGGAGTGGCAGAGGAAGGGTGTGAAGAGCTATCATCAGTGGAAGAGTATGTGGCAGCAGAAGGGGTAGTGCAAGGGAAGCAGGAGGGTAAAGAAAGAGTAGGAAGGGGAGGAAGAATGGCTAGCGAAGTTTTAGTGACTGGGTAAAGATTGTTTTTGTAAAAGTGAGGTTGGGTGAAAACCAACACTGTTCAGGAAAATTGGGAACTGATTCCATTGAAAATTAAGATTTGATGTACTTCTTTTTCTATCACTTGATTCTTTATCAGATTGTACATTTACTCTGTGGTTTTGTAACTCCATCAAATGCAGGTGACGTGTTTTTTTTCTCCCCTGGTGTTGTGTCTCAATATTTTGAATTTTTTAACAGTATGTATTTGCTTCCAATTCAAGCTAGACATGAGAATATGATTTGATCCCCTGCAGTTTGTCCATAACATAGAATTTAATTGAATATTTATCCACATCACATTAGCTGATTCAAGCAATGAGTCTGTGCCCATCCTGCAGATGCAAATTTCTTCAGTTCTGACTATTGTTACAAAGAACAGTACCAGACAAAAGGTTAATGTTCCAGTGCAAGGTGCCAAACCGTAGTCCATCCTAAATTTGTTACAAGCTTTATGAATAAGACATGCTGAGGAACAGAGTGTAAAAGGTGAATTTAACTTTGTGTCGAAAATGGTATTTGCAGCTCCCTTATAATAGTTGTTAACTACATCACTCTGTAAATTTCCCAAAAGAAGAATAACAAGAGACTGGAATTCTGAATTCTTCTTCTGTGAATAAAATCTGGAGAGCAGGAAGGAAATCAAGGATTTTTTGTGATATTCATAAATGATGATGGTGAGAATGTGGAAGATGGATGGCAGTGGAATGATACCTAATGTTGGGGATGACACAAAGATTGGCTGGGTGCTTCACAGTGAGGAGGAAAGGGTTAGGCTACAGGACGATATAAACAGATGGTTTCTATAACCAGATCAATTGCCAATGAAGTTTAACACTGACAAATGTGAGATGATGCACATTTGAATGAACAAGACAACTGTGAAAAGCAATGGCTAAATTTGCTCCTTTTTTTCTTTGCAGAAGGGAAGGTTGAGTAGGAAACCTGCTACAGGTGAACAAAAACATAAGGGGTATGGACAGGATGAACAGACAGCAACTGTTTCCCTGACTCAAAGTTTCAATAACAAAGGGACACAGACTTAAAGCGAAAGGCAGATGATTGAGAGAGGATTTGTGGAGTCTGTATTGAACTGAGAGGGTGGCACAGACATAGTTTATAAAATGCCTACTGTGTGGAAATAGGCCCTTCAGCCCAAAAGATCCACACTGACCCTCCAAAGATTAACCCACTCAAACACGTTCCTCCTATTACCCCTGACTAATGCACCTAACCGACACATCCCTGAACACATTCGGCAATTTAGCATGGCCAATTCACTTAACCTGCATATCTTTGGATTGTGGGAGGAAACTGGAGTACCTAGAGGAAACCCACGCAGACACGGAGAGAATGTGCAAAATCCATACAGGCAGTCACCCGAAGCTGGAATCAAACCTGGCTCCCCAGCGCTCTAAGGCAGGAGTGCTAACCACTGAGCCGCCATTATGCCTCTGGTGACATGTGTCTGGAATGCATTTCCTAGGCGGGTGATTGATCAGGTAATCTTACAAACTTTTAGAAAAGTCTTTGGACATGCACTTGGTGGTGCAGACTCGCGTTTTCATTCAATGATTCTATGTGGTGGCAGCCACGAACACTCAGAAATATTCTGAAGCAATAGCTAATGGCAGTTCCTAGTTTGTTCCATTGACTGTACTCAGTAAGTGAGTCTCCAGTGAAGTGCTGGTGTTATTTTCCACTTTCTAGTTAAGTGTTTCTGTTTCCTTGAGTTGGTAATGCAATTTTCTATGTCGATAATGTCATTTCCGGCCCTTTTTCTCAAAGGATGGTAGATGCAGTCAAAATTGACGTGTTTGTTGATGGTGTTCCGGTTGGAATGGCATGTTTCTAGGAATTCTTGTGCTTGTCTCTGTTTGGCCTGTCCTAGAATGGATATGCATACCTAGTCAAAGTGGCGTACTTCCTCATCAGTACGTAAGAAATTAGTTTTGGGATCATGTCTTTTGAGGCTCGTTGATGTTCATATATCCTGGAGACTCGTTTTCTGCTTGTTTTCTGTGTAATGTTTGTTACAGTTCTTGCAAGGCTTACTGTTCCTGGAGCTGAACAGACAATGATGTGAATTTATTGCGGTGCTCAAAAGTATGAAAAAAAGTTGCAGAGCAGAAAAGGAATACTCTTATTAGTTGGCATTACCGCATCAAGGAATTCTAATTTCAAGGTTGTCAGCAAACGAGCTAGGAGTGAAATCAGGAAAAACGTCTTTATTTATGGAGTTGTTATGAATTGGAATTGAATGGCTGGGAAAGTTGTGGATGAAGATTCAAAAGAGAAGTGGATATATATTTGGAAATTATGAATTTAACGGGCAACAAAGAGAGTGCTGGCAAATGGGAGGTGCTTGGGAGACATTTTTGGAGCTGATGCATACATGGCCATTGGCCTCCTCCTGTACTTTACAGTTGTACTCAATCATGTGCCAGCTGTGAATACAAGTCAGTATGCAATTATTTCACAGTGTTAATGCTCGCAAATATCTGCTTATTTGGTACAGCATAAGCATTTAAAATGCAAGTATTGCAAGGTCAGCTGCATTATGAAGTCTAATTATTACACAGAACATGAATATTTTACATGTTGTATTCCAATTACTCAAACAAATATATCATTGCTTTGTCACAAAGTTCTTTGGAGAGCTCGGATTTTTCACTGACATGATATTATGTTCGTTGCTTTTGTTTTCACTCTCCACATTTCATATTAAACATCATTCATTCTAAAAATTGGACGTTATTGTTCACCAAACTTTGATAACACAAATAATTTATTTAGTTTAATATTCCCAATCCATTTTGAATTATTATCATTTTTAAATGCTGGCAAATAGCTGAAGACCGTACATTTCAGTGAGAAATTAAACTGATTGGGTATATATAAATGTATAAGAACGCTAATTCTATTTGTATGTTCAGTCGTTTGCTCATTCTGAACATGTAATCATTCAGAAGCCAACATTACTTTGAATCCTGACATTGAATATCTAATTCTGATCAGCACAAGAGTTATGCTGTTTCTTCGATAAAATAAAATGTTCATGCTTTATTTCTGTGTTAGAAAATCTTGACAGGAGTTTACATTTTAGTTCCATAAATATAGAATCAACATAATTGATTTAAGCGATTATAGTTCAGTTGAATGATTATCATTCACATCTTATTTTTTGCCCAATTCATGAAATATAGCATTCATCCGATTATTGTTCGGGTCAGTAAGCTCAACACCTTGCAATGAGCTACGCTGCAAATTGCTTCCAATCGATCTGAAATCATTTACAGTGTTATTGGCCCTCACAGCTGCCTGTGATATAGACAGTCTCAGTGGTCTATTCCAAAATCTGTGCATTGAGCTTCTAACTTGGTTCAGGGCAGTCAGTCAAACATTACTTCAAAACAAATAATTTGGAATCAACCTTGGGCAGTGGGAGAACGTGCCAACAGACTATCACTGTCTCAGTGTAGATATAAATGTTGCCCAGGTTAAATACTAATGGCTGACCAGCAACCAAGTTTTAAAATTCATCTTCAGTCAGAGCCTGGCCCAGAGACCAGACGTGTTGACATGGAGAGCAAGAATCACACCATACAAGTTACCAACGGTGATGAAATCTGACCTGCCTCCCAGACTCCATACATCTGCACCCCGGATCAGACATGGGTGAAGACGTTATCAAGTTGACAATCTATTGCAGTGCCTTGTGTTTCACAAAGAAACCTCTAAAAACATGTCCAATAAATGTCACCTTCACATTCTCCAGTATCAAAATAAAATTGTACATCTCTGTGAATGGTCAAAGATTAATACATGGATCACATAGTAGAATGTATGCGAAGTAACCAGCAGCAAACGGCAAGCCAAGAATCACATTAATAACTGAACTTGGCGGATTCTGTCTGGTCTAAGTAACCACACATATTATGCTGACTTCAGCTGACTGTAACAATGTACACCATAACTGGAGGCTTTGACCTTACACCCCTCCAAAGCTTCCTGGTCTCACACACATCACTCCCTCACACATTCAACAATTGATGAGAATCCACAAGCTGGCTGAAACTGGAAACATTGAACAGTACAACACATTGCAGGCCCTTCGACCTTTTATCCTACTCTATGTTCAGACTAACCTACATACCTTTCATCATACTATAATTCATGTGCCTATCCAATTAAGTATCCCTAATATAGTTGACTTTAGTACAACTGCTGGCTGTTCATTGCACACACCCACTACTCTCTGTGGAAAGAAACTAAATCTGACATCTCCCCAAACCTTTTTCCAATTACCTTAAAATCATATCCCCTCGAGAGCCATTTCCTCCCTTGGAGAAAGTCTCTGGCTGTCCACTCTATCTATGCCTCTCCTCATGTTGAACACCCCTGTCAAGTCACTTACCAATGAGGAAAACACCCTAGCTCCCTCAACTTTTCTTTGTAAGACATGCCCTCCAGTCCAGGCAGCATTTTGATAAATCTCCTCAGCACCCTCACGAAAGTTTCCACATCTTTCTTATAACGAGGCAATCAGAATTGATCACAATATTCTAAGTATGGTCTCACGAGGGCTTCATGGAGTTGCAGCATAAACTCGTAGCTCTTAAACTCAATCCCTCAGCTAATGACCACATCAACGCCGTCTTAACAACCTTATAAACCAGGGTAGCAACTTTGTGGGAGCTATGCCATGGACCATATGATCCCCCTGTTCCTCCACAATGTAAGCATCCTGCCTTTAACCCTGTATTCTGCATTCAAATTCGACATTCCAAAATGAATCGGATCCCACTTTTCCATATTCAACACCATCTGCCACTTCGCAGCCGAGTCCTGCATCCTGTCAATGTCCTGTTGCAAACTACAGCAGCCCTCCACAATATCCACAATTCCATCAACCGGTGTTACATCATCAAACTTACGAACTTGCCCTTCCACTTCATCATCCAAGTCATTTATCAAAATCACAAACAGCAGAGGTCCCAGAACCGATCCTTACGGAACACCACTGCTCACCTAGTTCTACACTGAATACATCCCATTTACCACCACCCTCTGTCTTCTCTGGGCTAGCCAATTCTGTATCCAGACAGATAGGTCTCCCTGTATGCCATGCCTCCTTACTTTCTGAATGAAATTACCACGGGGAAGCTTATCAAATACCTTGTTAAAATCCATGCACTCCACACTCACTGCTCTATCTTCTTCATTGTGCTTAATCCCATCCTCAATGAATCCAATAAGAGTTGTGAGGTATGACCTGCCCCTCACAAAGCCATGCTGACAATTTATAATCAAACTATGATTTTTCAGAATCCTCTCCAATATTTTGCCCAATACTGATGTAAGACTGACTGGTCTGTCATTCTCAGGACAATCCCTGTTTCCTTGCCTGAACAAGGGAGTAACATTTGCCACTCTCCAATTATCCGACGCGACTCCAATGATGAGTGAAAACGCAAAGACCATCGCCAAAGGCACAGAAATCTCTTCCCTCTCTTCCTGTAGTAACCGAGGGTGCTTCCCTTCTGGCCTAGGGGCTTATCTATCCTTATGTTTGTACTTCAATCAGTCTGTATTTCACCTCAACTTGTTTACTCCCTGTCCAACCAACTGATTGACTGGTTTCCATTTCAGGGCTCTGTACAGTGCTGCCTCCCTGAGCAAGTATGGTTCCCCATATCCTGTATATTATGGAATGGAAAACATGGGAATGGCAGATGCCAAAGCTTTGACTCTGCTACTCCTCAGATGCTGCCTGACTGGCCGTACTATTCCAGCGCCACAATTTTCGACTCTGATCACCAGGATCTGCAGTCCTCACTTTCTCCATTACTGAGGGCTGTCCCCTCTGCACACTCAACAGGAAACTAATCAGCAGAAACTCGTGGTATCTGGAGCTGACTGTTCAGTTCTGGAAAGTTGCATTTGATGAGCACATTTACTAAAAACGAAATTAAAATTCGACGAATATTCATTCAGTCCCAGTGTTACAGTTTAGGTACATGAATTGGACAGGTTGATAACGAACAATGAATGACTGAAGAACTCCGAGGTACAGAATATTCCAAGTTTATATTTCAAGTTGGATGTGCTTTACCTTAATACTGACAATATTAACAGACAGATATGATAAGTAAACGAGGTGACATGTGGAAGTGTGAAATGTTTGCCATTTCTGAAATGTGTTTGAGGGAGGTCAGGGCTGACAACTCAATATTCTGTGGTTCCAGAACTAAAGTCAGGACAGGAGAGAGGAGACGGTCTTGCCTTATTAATTATGGAGTCAGTTAATGGTGTAAGAAGGGACGATATCTTGAAAGGATCTTTTAATGACGCTTGGTGGTTAGAGCTCAGGATCAAAACCATAACAGAAACACTGCTAGGGATATATTATTGGACCCCCAGATAAAGGAAAGTACGGGAGAAGGTATATAACCAAGTTATTGAGGTGTTAAAAAACAATAATAGGATCATTATATTCAGGCATGTCAATTCCAAATATTCATTAGTTCAGTGATAACTTTTTAAGAGGGGACAGGTATTTTGAAATTTATTCCAGAGAACGTCTTATACAGATACAACAATGGGCAGTGCAGTGCTGGGCCTCACTGTGGGGAACGAAGCCAGTCAGCTGTTCCAGGCAGAAGTGGGAGAGTATTACAGGACCAGTGACAGTGATATCACACATTTTGACTTTGCTAAGGAAAGACCGAAAAATGTTAGAAAATAAAATATTTTTGCATTGGGGAGACAGATTTTATGGGAAAAAAATGACAGGATCTGGTCAAAGTGCAGTTGCTTCTGGGTGAAACTGTAGCAGAACAAGGTGGGGTGGGGATTGGGGGATTATTTGATTAAAATGGAATTGATGACAGTGTCGGCCCAGCATGTTCCACCGAAGATAAAATTTAGGAAAACAAGCCCAGAGAACCCCAGCTGTCGACACCAATTCCGAACAGGATGAAAAAGGAAAGAGAAGTTTAAAGCAGGTACCAAGTCAGCAGTCCAATGAAGGTCCTAAAAGAATATGGAAAGTGTAGGGCTAAACTTAAAAAAGTCAGTGGAAGAGCAGAAGGAGGGGTGATAAAACATTAGCGGGTAAGATTAGCAAGAATCCAAAGTCATTTTTGTTTTGGTTTATTAAGGGGAAGAGGATAACGCGGGATAAAAAAAAAAATCGGAGTATCAGGGACTAAGGGGACAGCGTGTTCACAGAGCCAGGGAATGTGAAACACATCCTATGAATCGGTCTTCAGTTTGGAGGAGCTGAGGAAGAATTGGAAGTTTATGCAAGATAGAGTGGACAAATCATTAGATTAAAGACCACCAAGTCTCACATCAGTGAGAGGGAAACAATTGTAGAAAATTCGGAGGAATGTTGAGGCTGGATCATTAAATATCTTCAAAGCTGAGACAGACAGATTTTTTTACAAGTCTTATGGGGAAATCGCACGATAGTGGAATGAGGGATTATCAAAATAAATATAAACTAATCGAAGGAAAAGCAGAGTCACTGAGCGGATCGACATATTGTTGCCCCTTTGTCTAATGGTATTCTTTTCCAATCGCCCTGTATTCACAAGAACATCAACTGTCTTGCTGTGGTGTGAAACACAGTTTGGAATGCTATCGAGGGATTCAAGGAATTAATAAACGCAATACTAATAGACAGAAAGTACCAGAGAACTGCAACGACACGGATTACCGATCGGGGGGAGGATTTGCATCGACACAGACAACACTACCAGAAGGAAGATCTCAGCAAGACACTCTACAAGACCAAGCAGTGATCTGAACTGGGCAGCAGATAGTCAGGGGCCAGTTGTCAAGGAGTGCTGAAAGCCCAACCACAACATCACTGTCGTGCCTTCTTCCTTTCCTGACCAAAACTAAATGTGGAGGGATAGAGAGACATGCCTTTGTAGCAGAATAAGCAATAAGGCTTTGACACGAGAGGCTTCGGACAGCTGCAGCTCAGCAAAAATTACTGTAAACCCAAATACAGTCCTTTTAACTTTATTGTTACATCAGTCATTTAAGGCAGCCGTATGCTCCTCTTGTGGGATGTTGTAGCTCAGGGAGATTTCCACCGGCCCTGATGGCTATACGTGTGGGCACTGCACCCAGCTTCAGCTCCTGGGAGAACGTGATAGGGAGCTACGCTGGATGGCACGGTGGCTCAGTGGTTAGCACTGCTGCCTCAGAGGACCAGAGTTCAAATCCTGCCTTGGGCAACTGCCTGTGTGGTGTTTGCATATTTTCCCCCCTCTGGATGGGTTTCGTCTGTGTCCTGTGGTCTCCTCCCACAGTCCAAATATGTGCATGTTAGGTGAATTGGGCATGCTGAATTGCCCGTAGTGTTGGGTGTAGGGGAGTGGGTCTGGATGGGCTGCTCTTCGGTGGGTCAGTGTGGACTTGTTGGGCCGAAGGGCCTGTTTGCACACTGTAGGTAATTTAATTTAGGATGCACTCAGTGTCATCCGAGATACTGAGAACTTCATAGATAAGTGCTTTAGTGTGATGGCTACAACCAAGACACGCCCCTAGTTATGTTTCTTTAATGACTGTAATATTCCAGTCTTACCTGTCAGCCCTGTTGAATTTAAATAAACACGATTTAATCCAACAGGCTTACCTTGCTTCCTGTCATGTTCCAGGGGAGAGTATTTGGGCGACAACCAGGAATAGCAAAGGGAGTAGGCAGGGAGTGCAGGAATCCCCTGTGGCCATTTCTCTCGAAAACAAGTAGACCGTTTTGGATTGTTGGAGGCGATGACCGTTCAGGGGAAAGCAGCAGTAGCCAGGTTGGTGGTACTACCACTGGCTCTGGGGCACAGCGGGAAAGGGTAAACATAAACAGGACGTAAAATATAGGAGGGTCGATTGTGAGACGGACAGATCGGAAATTCTGTGGTCACAAACGGGAATCCAGGATAGTGGGGTACCTCCCAGTGCTCGGGTCCAGGATGTCTCCAAGTGGCTGCAGAACATTCTCAAGGGGGAGGGGGGGCAGCCAGAAATAATTATGCACGTTGGCACAAATGATACCAGTAGAAATAGGGACGAGCTCCTGCAGTGTGATTATAGAAAGCTAGGGGAAACATTTAACAAAAACCTTGATAGTGCAATCTCCTGAGAGGGAGATTACCGTCAGAGACATGCACTGGAGCGAACACCAACACCTTGGCGGCCAGATTTGCTAGTGTTACAAGGGTGGGTTTAAACTAGATTGGCAGGGGATGGTGTCCTCAAGAGGAGGGAGGCAGGTGCGAGGCTGGAAGTTGATAAATAATCAGAAATAGTAAGGTTAGGCTGGAAAACAACAGAGAGAAAGTACTGCTGTTTGGATTAAATTGCATCTATTTCAATGCAAGAAGGCCGACAGGTAAGGCCGATGAACACAGGTCTTGAATAGGTAGGTGGGACTGTTTTATTATAGCCATCACACAAACATGCCGAAGTGATGGATAGGAATGACAGCTTAATGTGCCAGGGTATAGGTACTTTAGGCGAGACAGAGATGGTGGAAGGAGGGGACGGGGAGTTGCATTTATGATTAAGGGGAGTACCACAGCAGTAATCAGATATAAAATAACTGATAGATCACCCAGTGAGGCTTTGTGGGTGGAGTTAAGAAATATGAAGGGGTTGGTGAGGTGATTGGGGATGTAATATAGGCCCCCAAATAGTCAACAGGAATGAGAGTAACAAATATGCAGGTAGAGAGGGGAGACCTGCAGGAGCAATAATGTTATCATAATAGGGGATTTTCATTTTTCTAATACAGACTGGAACGACCAGAGCGTTAAGGAATTTGATGAGATAGACTCTGTCAAATGCGTCAGGAAAGTTTCCTCAAGCAGCATATAGAGTGTCCTACTCAGGAAGGAGCAAAACTCGAAATTTTCTTAGTAAATAGGGCAGAGTTAGTAATGGTGGAGCATTTTGGGACCAGTAACCATAGTTCTATTAATTTTCAAATAGTTATGGAGAGAGACGAAACTGGTCCTCAGGTTCATGTTCGAACTTGGGGCGTGGCTCAGGTACAGGCAGCTCGGATCAAGGGAATCCCTGGAGGAATATAAGAGAAACTGGAGTTTACTGAAGAAGGAAGTCAGTGGGGTGAAAAGGAGGTAACAAAGAACCTTGGCTGAGAAGATAAGGATGAAGCCAAAAAGGGACCTTAAATATATTAAAAGAAAAAAGCAATAACTGGAGGGAAAATAGGACCCCTCGAAGACCAAATCAGACAAGCATGTGTGGAACTATAAGAGATGAGTGATGTCTTCAACGAATATTTCTAGTCTATTTTACCGTGGAGAAAGACATGTTGACTTGAGAACTTGAGTGTTCGTGGTGATATCTTAGGGACGATCCATATCATAGTAGAGGAGATTTTGGACGTACTAGGAAGGGGATAAATCTCATGGTCCTTACCCAATATATCCAAGAACACCTCAAGGGGCTCCAGAAGAATTTGCGGGGACCCTGGATTACAATGTTGAGCATCATTAACCACAGGTTTCGTCCCGGAAGACTGGAGGATAGCAAATGGTGTGCCCCTATTCAAGAAGAACTGAACAAAAAAATCTTTGGAACTACAGACTAGTAGGTTTCACATCCGTGGTCGGTGAGTTACTTGAGAAGGTTCTGAGGGATAAGATGTACATGTATTTAGAAATACAGGGTTTGATTAGGAATAATAAGTGTGGCTTTGTGCGAAGTGCTTTGTGCCTGACAATTTTCTTAAAGTAATTGGATGATGTGACCAGGAAGATTGACTTGGGTGGGGCAGTAGATGTCGAAACATGTGCTGTTGGAAAAGCACAGCAGGTCAGGCAGCATTCGAGGGACAGGAGAATCTATGTTTCGGACATAAGCCCTTCATCAGGAACGTCCAAATCATCGATTCTCCTGTTCCTCTGATGTTGCCTGACCTGCCTTTTTTTTTCCAGTGCCACACTTTTCGACACTGATCTCCAGCATCTGCAGAGTTCACTTTCTTCAAGAGCAGTAGATTTAGTCAATATGGATTTCAGTTACACCAGAGCAGAATGAGGCTTTTAAGCCCCTGGAGCCTGATATACAATTAAAGGAGGAGACCAATAAGCCCCTAGGACCTTTAAAACTGTAACCAGATCATGCAGCACCAGTATCCAGTTGCACAGCAACATGATCCGTCTATTCAGCTACTTGAAGTCAGTATCACAGGAAATTGAAGAGACCACAAAGTGACTGGACTATGGGGTATACTGGAATAAAACCAGGCTACATAGTCCCTCAGACCTGCCCTTCCATTCAGTACGTCAGAGCTGATCTGCATTCGGCTGCAATTTCTCTTTTATGCCCAATTCTTTGTAACCCTCGACTCTCTGTCGGGTCAAAATTCATTGACACCCACTCGTATCCCCAAACATTTCAGTGATGTGGCCTCCCCAAACTGTCTTCTCCCAACCGTCACTACCCCCTGAGAGAAGGAAACACTCCCCACACATATACCTTGGCCAATTGACATGAACAAAAGATATGAACACAGCGTCAGAGTGATTGGCCCTGACATCACGACAGTAATTGATTGAGCAAGGTGTCAAGGAGACTGAACAAAATTGAACTTGATGGGAATAAGTTGTAAACTCCCCACTGGTCGGATCATTCAGAACACAATGTGGCTGGTGGAGATCAATCTTCCCAGTCCCTGGATATCCCTGTGGGCAATCCTCAGGATAGCTTCTTCGGCAAAAAAAAAAGTCAACGGCTGCTTCATCAATGTCTTTCCCTCTGTCATATGATCAGGGGTTGGGATGTTCTGTGAAGATTATACAATGTTCGGAACAATGAGTCACCTCCTAAGGTACTAAATTATCAAATCTGGAAAACATTTAATGTAAAGGTAACATGAATCAAAAGCACTGCTGGACACTAAACATTCCCACGGTTCAAAGAAAGAGGAATTCCTTCAGCAACTCGAGCTGGTTTCACAATAATATAAGAAAGCCATTCTGCCCATCTGATTTGTTGGATAACAAGAGGCGCAATGCGTTCACTCACTCCTGCCTATTACACAAGAAGACAATTTAAAATAAAAGCAGGATTTGGAATCCAAAACACACACGCAGGAAGCTGGAAGAACAGAATAAGCAATGCAGCATCATGACTTTGAGAAGTGAACGCCTTAGATATAACCCTTCGTCAGGACTGTGGATGTGAGTAAGGGGGTCTATAGAAAAAGTGATGGGTGAGGGAGGAGGATGCAGAGTGGCAGGCGGGGATAAGTTAACACAGATAAAGAGTATCAGCGAGTTGTTGATGCGAGGGCTAAATCCCATTGGTAGCTGGACAAAAGGTTGCTCGGAGGAATGGAAGGGACGGGAGGGCAAGGGAAGTGAGTCGGGGGATTGGAAGGGCGGTTATTTGAAATTGGATAATTCAATGTTGAGTCCCCGGGGTGTAGGCTGCACAGGTAACAGATGAGATCTTGTTCATCCAAATTATGGTTTAGTTCATTGTGGCAATGGAGGAGGCCAAGGATGGCCATGTGGAAAAGGATTGGGAAAGAGAATCGAAATAGGAAGTGATGTGGGAGGTCTTCCATTCCACCTAACAACCCTACCTTTCAGCTCGCAACCGAATTCATCCCTCCCATCGCCCAATCAGGTTGCACCCACCACTTGTGTCCACATAGCCGTAACTCACCATCCCTCTGGTCTCCCCACTCCAACAACTCCCTTCCTTCTTTATCTGCAGCTCCCCCTACCCCTCAACCCAGTTCTGTAGAATGGTTATATCTGAAATGTTGCCTTTCCCAGCTCATGATGCTGATTAGCTTGTTGTGTTCTTCCAGCCTTCTGTTTGTCTCCTATAACTCAGGAAGATAGATTCCAGTCCGCACAACGTGCTGGGAGGCATGAACCACGGGTTGCCCACTGAAGTCCTTGAACCTCTGTCCTCTGGCCAGGAGGAAGATATTCAGTTCCTCGAGACACTGACACATGAACAGAAGAGGCCATCCAGCCCCTCAAAACTGTTACACTGAAATAGGAGGATGTCATTGTTGCTGCAACACGACAAAGCAATGAGGCATAGACTGCACAGACAGACTGCTCCATGTTGTTCCTCCTGGCTCCATTGCTAATGGTACACACGTGCTATGTTAACGTCGTTTGCTGATCATGACGATGGAAAGTGATCGGTTTCTGCCAAGTCCCAAGGAGGCATCTTCTATCTCCGAGATGTTATGAACTAGGCTCGACTACTGAAAACACTTTTAAGCAGGCAGCCCAGAGCATATCTTTGCAATTTGTTTCGGTAAGTGTATAATGAAAATTAGCCGGTGTAATTTAGCTAGGTTGACTACTAGATTTTAAAACAGACAAAAACTTTATTCATAAAATTACACAATGAAACACAAAGAACAGAATAAAGAATCACGACAGACTTCAACCTATTCAGCTGGACTTCATTATACTATTCCGAATATACACAGCTGTCCCAATAAGCAAACTCCCAATAAAAACCAGTATAAAGGGAACACAAACTTCCAGGTTGAAGTTGAAGGTCAGAAAAGAGAGAGAGTTTCCACACAGCTTCCAGTTGAACTTTTCAGTTTAAGACTCAACTGAAAACTGCTCAGCTCAGCTAGTTCAGCTAAAATAGCACACCACTCTCCGTTCATTATACTAGTCACTTATAAAGCATGACCACTTTCGCCTGAAGTCTCATCTGTTTCCATATAAACAAAAGGCCTCTGAAAATCCTTTTCATCTCTGTACCAAACCACAATGATCGGAGCTTGGCCCCGCTTTATTGTACCTCTGAAACAAAATCAAGGACAGAGCCAAGGAACAGCTTTTAGACAAAAAAGTGACTTGCTTTGTGACGGGTCTCTCTCCCCCCCCCCCCCCCCCCGCCATAAAAAAGAACCATCAATGCTAAAAGGTGGCTGCACTTTTAACCCTTCAAACCCAGTTAGTAGTCACAAAACTGACAGATACACTATATTAATTGTAAACATTCAAACATGCACAAACCATGCAAATTCAGGCCGCGGTGTAGCCACCACCGAACACCTCCGTATCTCATTCTAGTCTCAATAACTCATCAGCTTTCACGTTTTCGCGATCTGCCATCTGCACAATGGTCGGATTGAATGGCTGCAACAACAAGCTCCATCTAAATAGTCTGACATTTTTGTCTTTCTTTTCTTCCACAAATGTCAATGTGTTGTGATCAGTGTATACGATTGTCTCAGATGCATTGCTGGTAATATAAACACAGTTATGGTGTAATGCCAACACCAAGTTTAAAGTCTTTTGCTCCACGGTTGAACATTTCTGTTGATGAACGTTCGAATTCCCAGAATAATACCCGATGGGTCTTTCTATTCCCTCATCATCCCCCTGCAGGAACACCGGACCTACACCCACATCTCTGGCAACGATAGCCACCTTGAAATTCTTCGTGTCATCTAGTGTAGCTAATTCTGGGAGCAGTGGCTAACATAGTTTTTACGCTGTAAAATGCCTTTTGACAGTCCTCTGTCCACTGAGAGTTCTTGCCCTTGACAATTCGGTGAGTGGAGCAGCCACACTGCTTAAAGATTGGCACAAACTTTCAATAAAATCCAGTCAATCCGTAGTATTACGTATTTCTTTTTTGTCGACGGTGTGGAATATTACCCAACTACTTTTGTTTTTGTATCTCATGGGGCCATTGGGCAATGTCCAATAGCGTGACTCAGGAACGTGAATTGGGCTTTCTCAAATTCACTTTTAGCTAGGTTTACCAACAAGCCTGCCCTCTGAAGTCAATCAAACAAGTCTGATAAATGCTGTAAATGTTCCTTTCATGAGTGACTAAAAACCACCAGTTCATCAATGTACACCACATAGTTGGGCAATCCGACAATGACCTCATTATCAGTCTCTGAAATGTGGCTGGATCGTTTTACATACCAAATGCCACAACGTTGAACTGATATAGTCCATTTAGCGTTATGAAAGCTGAAATTGCCTTTGCTCTCTCTGACAGAGGTCCTTGCCAGTAGCCTCTGAGCAAGTCCAACTTAGAAATGTAAGTAGCTTCTCCCACATTTTCGACACAGTTTTCCAAATAGGATATGCATCAGTCTTTGGAACGAAGTTGAGTTTGTGATAGTTCTCACATGTCCACTGGGTAACATCTAGGTTTGGCGCCATCACTATACATGAGCTCCAAGCACAGTAATTCATTTCGATTATGTCATCTTGGAGCATGTGCTCTATTTCCTTCTGAACCTGTGCCAACTTTAGAGGATAATGCCTTTAAGGATTTTATTTAATCAGAACAGCATCTCCTGTGTCTATATCATGCACAATTATGTTCGTATTTCCCAGTTAATTTCCGCATATCTCTCCAAGATATCGTAATAACTCTTTCAGGTCACTATGCTTTTCTCGTGGAAGGTAACTCAATAATTTATCCCAATTTTTGACAACTTTCTCATTGTTCAATTTGATATTAGGAATGTCCAATTCAGAATCCTCTGAGCGTGGGTCTTCCTTCTGTGCTTTAATCATTAATACCTTCTCCTCTTGCTTTCCTTCCCTATCAAAATACCTGTTGAGCATATTTACATGACACACTCTGTGAGATTTCTTCCTGTCTGGAGTCCGTACCAAGTAGTTCACCTCATTCAATTTCTTCCTAATTCGATAAGGTACACTAAAACCTGCTTCTAAAGGCTCAACTGTTACTGGACGTAACACCAATACCTTATTCCCAATTGCAAAATTGCGAATTTGTGATTTCTGATCCACTTCCTGTTTCATTGTATGCTGCGATACTTTTAAATGCTGTCTAGCCAACTCTCCAGCTCTATTTAATCGTTCCCTAAAATTTGACACATTGTCCAAATGGGTGGTCTCTGAATTCTGCCTTAGTAATTTCTCCTTAACCAATGTTAACTGTCATTTTACTTCATGCCCAAAAGTTAATTCAAATAGTCTGAATTTGGTCGATTCATTCTGTGCATCTCTGATCATAAATAGTTCAACAGTAATTTCCTTATCGCAATCATCTGGATTCTCCTGACCATAAACCCTCAACATGGTTTTCACTGTTTAATGCCATCTCGCTCATGCTCACTGTGATTCCGAATACTGCGTAGTAGATTTGAATTGCTTTATTCCCAAGTTATCCATCACCTGCTTGAATAGTTCGGATGTGAGGTTTGATCTGTCTGAATCTCTATCCGTAGTCCGTACCTACGTAAACAATAAGTATTTTTTTTCTGCAACTCTTTTAGCTGTGATGCTGCATAATGGATCTGTCTCGGGAAATCTCGTCGACACATCCATTATTGTTAAGAAATACTTATTCCCACTTAGTCTTTGCGATCGGGGATCTACACAATCTATCAAGACTCTTATGAAAGGTTCCTCAAATGCTGGAATCGGTATTAAAGTTGCAGGTTTTATTACTGTGTGTGTGACATGTTTGAGACATTTGGAAATATTCACTACATCTTTGTGTAGTCCAGGCCAGTGAAAATATCTTTGTATTTCAGCCTGTCATGTCCTCACCCCGAAATGATCTCCAAGTTGTAGCTCATGTGCCACTCGCAGCACCTCCTTTCTATGCCCAACAGACAAAACAATTTGATGAATTTCTGTCGACGTCTGATCTGCTTCAATGTGTGCTGATCTCCATATCCGCATTAAAACATCATTTGTTAAGTAATAACACACAGGAATGCATTCATTCTCTTTCTTGCTAAATATCTTTTGATATAACTTCTGTAACTCCATATCTTTCTGCTGTAATTCAATCAGCTTAGCAGAGCTAAAAATACGTTCATGTTTTCCTACTTGCTCCTTCTGTTTTCCACTTATCTGATCAAAAAGAAACTTACGGATAACTCTAATTCAGCTTCGTTATCTGTGCCTTTATCCTGCTTAAACCTGTGCTTCTGTTATCTTCTGGTGATGCAATCAGGGGAAATTCCTGGATAAAAATTCTCTAGGTCTTCAGTTGCCTGCATCTCCACTGGCATTTCAACTAGAGTAGGCAGCACGCCTACCAGTGAATCACCTATATCATTTGCAAGGACAAATTTTATTCCTAGAGCTGAGAGTTAGGGGTCTAGTACACCTACCGCACATGGTCCAATCTTCTCTGGACATTCGAGCCTCACTTTACATAACTAAACACTTTTTGCCTCACTATGAATTCCTGTTACCAGCACATTTTCTGGAAATAGTCTCTCAAGAGTGCATAAAGCCTCACCCCTCAGCATTACAGACTGAAAATTTCCTGTGTCAATTAATATTGAAAACATTTTTCCCATTACTCCTGGCCTATATGAATAAACTTTACCCTTTCATGTAAGTTTTGTTGGCAGATTTGGCTCGTCCACTGATCATCTTGTACACGCTGAGGCAGTTGCCTAACTTCCCTTATGCTTTTTGTTACGAGTCTAACAAAACTTCCAGGCTTGTCTGGTTATCCTACATCTGGTTTTCTCCCAGCCCACCAACACTGTGATTTTGTGTGGCCCTCTTTTTTACAATGAAAACACGACAGGTTTTTAACTTCTTTGTCCCCCTCAAGGTTTTCTTTATGACTGTGGTAAATTATCCTTACGATCTACACTGTGATCTACCTTTTCCTTTGCACGTGAGGATATCTGTTTGCTCCAATTTCTGTCCCTCAGAGACCAGAACTGGTTCTGGAAGCCAAACCAAGTTTATGGGCCAGTTCATAATCATCAGCCATTCCAGCAGCTAACCTTGCTGCTTACACTCTCTGCTCTTCCACCTGAGTTTGCATTACTTCAGGCTGTGAGTTTTTGAATTCCTCCAAGTCCTAACCTCTCTAAGGGCATCATAGCTTTGCTTGAATTTTAAAGCTCTTATCCAACTATCGAAATTAGTCTCTTTGATTCTTACAAATTCAGTGTAGGTTTGCCCAGGATCCCTCATTAAATTCCTGAAAGGTTGCCTAAGCAGATAAAATGTTTTTTTTTAACCTCCTCGTACTCCCCAGATCCCTCCTCTGACAAGGATGTGAATACCTCACCAGTCCTACCATCAAGTTTCGTTTGGATCAACAAAACCCACATTGCCTCTTGCCACTGCATTGTTTAGACAACTTTTCAAATGAGATGAAAAGGGCATCACATTCTTCTCATCAAATTGAGGCAATGCTTGAACATACTCAAACAAATTCTCACTCGGCTTCTGACTACTAGGGGCTTGCTCATCCTCACTCTTTTCCTCAATAAGCGCACCCTCAGCCGTTATCTCCGACCTTTTACACTGACTTTTCTTTTTAATTGTCAGTTTTTGTTCTTCAAAAGCTCTCTCTTTCTCTCTCCCCTATTGCTCTCTCTTTTGCCATTCTTTCTTTTTACTCTCTGTTCTGCTGCTTTCTTTTTCCCCCTCTTCTGCATTTTATCGAAAGCCAAATGTTTCATTTTGGGCATTAGTTTGATTGGGTTGAGAAAACTTAGAATGGTAATGGTTATTTCAGTCGCCAAACGTTTTCTGGATGTGCATGCAGTGGCTTTGGAAATTTTACGAAAAATGAATAAGACCAAGTTGCAAGAATTAATGGAGAAGGTGGAATTGGAACTGACTGCTTCTGTGAGGAAAGGAGAGATAATGACAGCAGTAGTTCGTCAATTAAACTTGCTGGAGAAACCAACAGAATCAGAGATGGCAAGAATTCAGTTGCAAATGAAACAACTTGAGCTAACGGCGAGAGGTAAGGAAAGGGCAGCCAAGTTCCTTCACACTGTCCTCATGATACCATCACCGCAGGGATTAGTCTGGTGAAACTCCATTACACCGTCTGTCTGTAGCAAGGAGATAATTGATTATAAATGAAAGAAAATACTGTCTTAAGTACACTCCACAAATGCAGGACGGTGTCTTCATTCTTATTCTTTAATCATTTTGTATTGAACGATACTACTCAGTTATTGTGCTGATTACTTGCTGAGTCATCGAGTCATAGAGATGCACATGATGGAAACAGATACTTCGGTCTGACGCGTCCATGCCGACTAGATATCCCAACCCAATCTAGTCCCACCTGCTAGCACCCCACTGCTCCATAGGAGTCCTGTTAGTGCCTCATGATCAAGGGCATCCAGCTCCTTTTCACCAAGAGCACTTCCCATCATCTCGCCTTCTCATAAATACAAAATGAGAAGGATGGCATTTTTTGCCAATCATTTATTTGCCGTATGAAGCAAAGTCACACCAACCACAACATCACTGTTGGCATTGGAGTTGATTGGAAATAGTGAGGAGGCGATGATCTAGCTGTATTATCTCTGAATATGAATCCAGGGAATCAGGTAATGACCCAGACACCGGATCCGAGTCCCACAACGGCAAATGTTGGAAATTAAATTCAATAAAATATCAGGAATTAAGAATCAAATGAAACAGTGAAACCAATGTCGATTGTCATACCTTGCACCCTCATGCCCTTCAGGAAAGGAAATCGACCATCTTCAGCTGGTCGGGCTTGCATGTTACTCCACAGCAATGTGGTTAACTCACAGTTGCAGTTTGAAACAGCCAAGCCAGCCACTCAGTTATATCAGTCACTTCAAAGCTTCAAAGAAAATACACCGCATGGACCTCAGCACTGACTACTTACAGCTCACGGACTGCAGTGGGTTAGGAAGGCAGCTCAACAAAACCGTCTCAAGGACAATGAGGAAAGGGAATTAAATACTGAACAAGCATCCCATTACTGAATAAAAGACGATGATCACACTCAGGGAAGTGAGAACAGACATAAATAATTTTAAGCAGGGAATTTGACTTATACCGTACATGGTCATGATTATCAATAATATGGGAACAGGAAAAACATAAGTAATGTTTAATTTCAGTTTTTATTTCCATCCCAGCTGACCATCAACAATCTCTTTGTTTGCTTCTTTCTTTCTATCTCTCTCTTTCTCCATCTATTCAACTCAGTCCTTCTCCCCTTCATAACAGATGTCGGTGTAACCAACATCAATCACGCTGTTTCCCAACTGTGTTCAGTTCTGATGTATGAATCGAATTGCCAATTCTATTTTTCTCTCGACCCGAAGAAGCTGCCGAATCTGCTCAGTTTGTCTGGCACTTTCTAGTTCTTTATTGTTTCTGATCTGTTGCATCATTCTTTGCTTTATATAACCTTTAATTTTGTTATTACTTGGAATGTCTGCATCGCTGACAGGGGCAGCATTTGTTGACCTAACCAAATGTCATTTACTGCGATGTCATGCTTTCAGGTAGTACAGAACCAAGCACCTTGCTGTGGTTCTCACATCAATCTTAAGCCAGACCAGATCATAACGCAAGATCTATTTACCAAAGGACATCAGTGAAATAGATAAACGTGTAGACAAAATGCTGGAGATGTTATGGTTGTTATTAGTAAAACTTGTTTTTTTCCCCAATTCCTGTCTTGTGTATTTACTCTCTGACATCGTCTGTGGTAGGATGTGGAACAGTGTCTTTCTGTGTAATAACCTGTGCATCAGAATTACATTTCTTCCGACATTACTGCTCTGAGAGAGTGTTCCTGTCATTAAGTTATTTTAGAGACAAGAAAAACGTTGTGATCGAAATATTTGCAACTGAAAGAGTGCTTAGAAGAGGGTGGAACCATAACGTCTGAATGTTACCGAAGCATAGATAATGGATAATTAAGCGTCAGCATTGAAGCCAAGATGGTGACTGGGCATATAATCGAATTGGTAGTGGATAGGTTTTGTGATGGACAGAATACCGAGACATAAATGAATTCAGGGAAGAAAGGTACTTCGGTATTGTGAACAGTCTCGTTCTCAGATGTTTGTGAGAGCGGGGGCGTGGGCGGTTCTGAAATTTGTGGGTAATTAATGGAATTTGCATTTGAAACTGAAGACAATAGTTTTCGTCTTTGTCAAATATAGATAACAGAAATAGCAAAGAAGTTCGCCATAGTTGAAGAGATTAATAAATGGATAGAGATGAAGAAACTTACCAGGAACGCCAACAATAGCGAGGATAGGATAGTAACCCGCCTGGATAATCATCAGTGCACCCCATATCCGAAGTGATAATGTTGACCAAGGCCAGGAATAATAGAAAAGTCCCAAGGATAAACTCCTGTCCATTGTTGCAGTTTTCCAGTCTAATGTTCTCAGATTCTGATCCATTAATGGATCATTCCAGACTATTCTCAGATGTTTAAATTTCGTTTTTGTGTCTCTGAAGCTGTGTCCCTTTGAGCGTTGTATTTGATGCATCTGCTGTTACAATGGCATAAACCATTGCAAGAGGCCCCTTACTAATAGGAGACGGAAAACATCCAGTGACACAACTAGGATCCATAGAGACTGGCATGAATCACAGTCACTGAACAAACAGCTCCATTTAACCCCTTTCAGTATGGTTCCTTCAGTTCACAAAAGCTACTGGACTGGATTGAATGTTGGCACCGCTGGCTATTGGTTACATCTCCCATCAGCCATTGCTCTCGTGAAGTTAGTAGTGAGCGAGAAAGATGCATGTTTTCTTATCGCAGGCTAGATGATTCTGCTGCATTGTCCGTTTGCAATACTGTAACTGGCTGGACCTCCCACCACCACCACCCTCAAAAACCACAATCTGCACCGTGCAGATCTCTCCTCGACGAGAACAGGCACCAGCGAATATATTTACAGTGGATATATTTGCACTCCAGTACATAGGAAATGTGAATTTGCCTGGGCTTTCCTTTAATTAATCTAATAAGGCAATTTTGTATCTTCAACACTCAATGTGCTTCAGCATTTTTTAAAATATAAACTCACAAGCACCTTAACACACTTTATTAAGCACAAGTTTCTTCACTTTCTCCTCATGGCAACATCATGCCCGGGTTTTGTCTGGTGAAACCCCTTTGAACTGAATCGCTGACAAGATCATTACCTATAAAGCTGATTCAACCTGTACACAATACACCTAACAGTCTCTCAACAAAACACTATAATTGGGAAAGATACATTTACTCTGATACTTTAATCATTTTGCATGAAGAGCCACATATCATTTACTTCCTGCTGCGTAAAAATTCTGTTTGTGACTTATGACCAAGCACATCCAGGTCTGTTTCAACAACAGCACTTCCCAACCTCTCACTATTTAATGAACATAAATGTGAATGATGATATTTGTTGTTCATATCTGAAATATTTTATATTTTGCGAAGAGCTATTGCCCAAACACTGATCCTTCTGATACCCCAAAGCCTTCACTCCAGATAATTATACTACTCTCTCCATTCTTTCGACTATCCAACTTTTAATACATTCGGTGTATTCCATCCCTACCTCCCCATGGAATCTCACATTCTCTCCTCACCTGTAATCAACCATGTCAAACGTCTGCTGAAAATTCAAATACTTCATTCCTACTGGTTCTCAATTGTCGATTTCACAAAGGACAACCTCCACAAACTCCAGCAGGTTTATCAAAGATCAAGATCATTTCCCCTTCCTGAATCTAGATTGACTCTACCGAATCATGTCATTATTTTCCAAGGGTCTAGTTGTCACATTCTTCACAAAAGGTACCAATGTTTTTCTCACTGCTTACATCAAGCTAACCACTGTTTAGTTTGCTGTTTGCTCTCTCCGTCCTGTTTTAAATATTTAGGTTTACAATCGCTGCTTTCCAGTCTGGAAGATCCTTTCCTGAATCTAACCAGCTTTTAAGAATAATCAGTAATTCTTTCACTAGCTCTACTGCCACCTCCTCAACACTCTGGGATGTAGCTCATCAGATACAGCAATATAGAAACCATAAATTCAATGAGATTTTGAAAGACGTACCTTTTATTAATTCTAATTTCCTGCTGTTCCCCATTTTCGCCAGTCACTCTGTTCCTTTGTATTTTTGGAAGTTACTTTCTGTAACTTCCTCAGGGAGATGGACACAATATATTGCTCTCAGCGGACAGATGGGTTCTGTCAGCCAGTGAATATATCGGAGGACTGCACTCCGGTGATGATGGATATGTTACTCACTCCTGCCTGGAAAGTTCCAGAATTAATCCAGTTTAATTCATGGTGAGCATCAGTCCTGTCACTGGAGTGAGACGACACAGTATACTGAAGGAGGGGGAACAGCTCAGTAACAACCTCAATTTTGAAACAAACTGGTTTCATACCTGACACCTGGTCCAGCTTAGACAAATGTCCAGGGAAATCCCAGGAAAGATAATGCACTGTCCTGCACTTCCCTATTTATAGAGTTTCCCTTCTACGGAGCCTCATCTCCATTTGTTTACCATGGACTCAGACACTCTGTAAATGCAGTGTATAGAGTGGTCCCACCAGACCCCACAGCTGACAATACAAACCCGAGATAATCATCCACAGAAACTCCACTGATTTTCCAATGACAGGAACAAGTCAATTCCCCACACGGAACGTGCACGCGCTCAGTGTTGAAAACTATTTCCACTCCTGAGTTTCTCTTCCTGGCTGAGAAAGCCGTTGCATCTCTGCACACTCCCACAGTAACTGTTTCTCTCTCCAAAGAAGTAGTTGATAATGTAACATTACCTTTCTCTATATCTCAGCAACTATAAGGGCAGCACCAACATTGCTAATGGATTTTATCATCACACTCACAGGAGAGAGATACAGGGAATCTATCTCACTTTAATCAGGGACAAATCTAAATGGATTCGATATTCAGGAATATGTGAAAATGGGGAAATGTGAGAATATCTTGCCATTTTGTTTTCCTTTCAGTTCATCATCAGCAATCCCTTTGCTCATTTTTCATTTCTTTTCCTCTCTTTTTCGGCCATTTCTCCATCCATTCAATTTAAATCTGGCCCCCACCTCTCTCTCAACCCCAACCATCCATGATACCAGGATAAATAATATTATTTCCCAGATTGCTTTCAGTTGTGAAGCAGGGTCATTTGACTCAAATCGTTATCTGCATTTCTCCTGACAGAGGCTGCCATACCTGCAAGATTCTCCAACATTTTCAGACGCTGGAGAATTTTATTTTTGATCTCTAGCACTCACCGTTCCTTGGTTTATTTCACCTTTAATGCTGTTGTTTCACGGGATGCCAGCATCACGAGCAAGGGCAGCATTTGTTGTCCATCACTAATTGTCCTTGACTACGCGGCCATTTGTCAAGACAAAATGGAGCCAACAATTTTGTTGTGGGCCTGAAGTCACACTGAGTTCAGACTGGGTAATAATGTTAAGTTTCTTTAGCAAAGTCTATCAGTAAAATGATAAAAATAAATCTTAAAGGTTTCTGGTTACCATGAGTGAAATTAAGTTTCATTCCAATTTTTGTATTCGAATTTAAGCCCTGTCATCGGCTGTGGTAGGATTTTAAACACTGCCTTGGAGTCACAGACCGTGCCTCTGAATTGCCCGTCCAGTTACATGATCACTCTGATTCATAGCCCTTATTGGCAATCCGTATTCCCTAGTTCCTGCCAGAGAGAGATGGCGATAAATCAGTTTAACTACCAACAATAAAAAGGATTTTGGGGGAAAAAGCGAAAGGGAGATTGAGAGACAATTTCATATAAGATCACAGGTTTCAGAATGCTGAAATGAAGGCATTTCGACAGCATCCTACAATATGAGCCAGTATTCCCAGGATAATACGTGAAGGGGATATTGGCGTCAATAAAGATGAGGGAGAGTTTTAGATGAAAATTTGTTCTGCAACTTTGTAACTGGGTGTGTGGTCAGCAGAGTCTTCGACTCATTGGGCTGAATCTAACAATAGTTTGTCTCAGTAACATTCTCATTGAGTGTGACAGAGGGATTGTCTGTAGGAGACTGAACTAGTTTCATGGTGCTATCTTATCGAACTCACCACATTAACTACCCACTCAATCTCATAGTGTTCCTCGCATTCAATGCCACCCCAAATCTCCAATCCAACATGGCTGGACGGACTCACCATCGCACTCATGCCCCTGGCTATTCTATGATCACTGACACTGGTGCCATCTTTCAAAGGCCAATGGGCACACTGTTGTACTTCCTCAGTTTGAAGCCATCCTGCACAGTTGACCCCGAGCATGGCAGGTAAGGGGAACTAACACCACGGTTTTTCATAAGAGGCATAGAGATCCTAGTGGATGGGCTAGTACAGGGGGGTCCATTCTCTTCCCAGAGGAGGCCTCACCACCAGCCCCACCGAGCATGGTCTGAGCTCACCACCCAGCTCAGTGCCGCATCTGCAGTCTCTCTCTCTCTCTCTCTCTTTCTCTCTCTCTCTCTCTCTCTCTCACACACACACACACACACTTTGAATATGGAAAATTCCAGATAGCGTTCCAAAGAATTCCCATTTTCAGGTACAGGGACTTTCAGTCATTCAACCCCCTGGGTTCCTGCAAAAATATGCACTTATTTTATATCCAATCACAGTTAGTAATTCTGGCTATTTCACTTTGTCTCTCTTTATTGTATTCAGCCAAACGCTGCTTCTCAACACTTGTCGCGTTATGAAATACAATTTTGAGCAGAGAACATTTTATCCTCAGCTGTTATCTTGACCGTTATCTGAATTATACCATTTTCTTGTAATGAAAGTTTCTCTTGCCCTTTGCCTGTGCCTCTTTCTGTCTGTAACAGTTACACTGTCTCCCACTAAGTTGGCTGGACGGTTGGTTTGTGATGCAGAGGCAGGCCAGCAGCGCAGGTGAAGTACTCCCCACACTGACAGGGGTTACCATGAAGGGGACGCTCTCTCAACAATGGGCAATCGAGCATGGCAAATACACTCTAAGCTGCACATCTTTGTACTCTGGGAGGAAACTGGACCATTGGGAGGAAACCCACACAGAGACGTGGGGAATGTTCAAACACACCTGAGGTTAAAATTGAACCCAGCTCCTTGGTGATGTGCGGCCGCAGTGCTAACCACATTTCCATCATACTCCTCAGTTAGTTCTGTTAATTACTTGTAGCCGACTGAAGAAATCCAACTGGCTTGTTCTGATAACTGAACCTGACCCAGTATTAGACATTTATCATCGGCCATATCGCCAACCTGGTTACATTTCAATTTTTTTGTGAGCAGTGGAGGAGTGGGACTAGAAATGGAAACAGTGACACCCTCCAACCTCAGTCAGAACCGGAGTGAAGAGAAATTCACAAAGTGGGAATTAATTCAAGTGGGAATTCTCTCACCCAGAAGATTGGGAGGCTGAATCTTCATATTATATCGAGGCTGACTTTGTCTGATTTTCCATAGACAGGTGAATTAGGAATCATTGTGAAATCAGAGAAAAGTGCAGCTGGGAACACAATGCGATGAGCCATGACCTTATTGACTGGTAGGATAGTGTCAAAGTTCTGAATGGCCCAGTCGTGTCCGTTCCATTCAGCCCTTCGGTCCTGCTGTGCAGGAGTAGGTTGAGGCCACTCCGATGGTTTGGTGTTGTTTGGCAAATGTATAGGAAATTCCTGGTGACCCCCCTCCCCAATCCCTCTTTTCAGGCTTCTCCTCTCTGTAAATTCTGCTCCTGATGTAGGTCATGTTACTGGCCCAGATTCGCACTGAATACAACCCCTATGCCCCACAAAAAGTCAACTCAGACAAATCCTCTGCTGCCTCTGAATGCAACATTTTACACCATGACTTCCAGGAAAATAATCAAGTATTTTCCATAAACATAAATAAGAACGTAAGAAATAGGAAGCTGCGCTGTCATTCAATAAGAACATGGCTGATCTACTCCACGGCTCAACTCCACTTTCCTGCTAACCCCTTGCATCCCTCAATTCGCTGAAATGTCACAAATGAATCCACCAGTCTGTAAATACAATCCACAACTCTCGGGGTTAGGAAATTCCAGCCATTCACTACATTCTGAAAGAAGACATTTCTTTACATCTCAGTTTGAAATCGATATCCCTTATTCTGTGTCTACATCTCTGACTTCAAGACTCTGTTCTGGTGTGGAATCACATTCTCAACACCGACCTTGTCAAGCCCCCTCTGGATCTTATCCGTTTCAGTAATGACACTCTCATTCATTAAAACCACAATGAATAATCACCTCAGCATTTTTGATGTATTCAATAATTCAATACTTTCATCCCAGGAACCAGTCTAATGAACCAACATTTCTGCATCAACATGCTAACGTAATGTTTCATATACAGGAACAGTCCAATTCGTTGAAATGCTTCTTTTTTGGGAGTCCTCTCCATTTAATAACAGCCTGTCTTTTGGTTGTCAGTGTCATCCTCAAATTCGAATGTATATTGCACTCAGCTCCCACCGTCAGGAGCTGAGTGCAGCTCTTGTAAGCAGCTCTTGCCATCGGACTGATATTTGTGGTACTCCAGTAGGTACATTTCTTTTTCATAAAGATCGATGAATCATGACTCTCCGATTTGTAAGTGTTTACCAAGTGTCATCCCATGCTAATGCATTATCCGTCAGACTATGAGCTTCTGTCTTGTGTAAGAACCTTTATTTTGTGATACCTTGTGGAAAATCTCTGGCAAGCCTCATGTCGACCAGTCTCCATTTATCAAGGCCACTTGTCACATTCTCATGGATTTCCAGAAAAGCTTTGCATGATTTTACAGGCAAAATGTAGTTCGCCTTTAACAAGACCATCCTGACTCTGTGTGAAGCTTTTCTAATTGCTCTGCAGTCCCGTCCTTAATAACAGACTCTCACAGATTCCCAGCAATAATGGTTAGGCTAAGTGTTTCATGCTTTCAGTCTCGTTCGTTTGTGAAAACAGGCGCCACATTGGAGGGTCTCCAGTTTCACTGGATCACTCCTTTAATCCAGAGAGCTATGGAATATTTCACACAGTGCCACCAGCCACTCTGTGACCACTTCTTTTAAAACCCGCTCTGAATTGTTGATGATCTGTTTACCCTTGGTCTAATCTGTTTGAGAATTGCCTTGTTCCTTCTGTTAGAGACAGCTCAAGATTTTCCCTGCTGTTACCATTTTGCTTATACCATTGAAATATTTACAGCACCTTTACCTGTGAGGAACGATGTAAAATGCAGATGTAAATTATCTGTCTGTTCCCTGTATCCAGTTCCCCAGTCACACTCTCCAAATGTCCTCAATATACTTTCCTGACTTCCTTTTTATCAAAGATCACACACACACCTCTTTAACTCTTCTGACATACATGGAAAAGCTCGTGCTGCTTGGTTTTATATTTCTTGCCAATTTACTTACATCACATCTTTTCTTCCCTTTTCTTCGCTTTCTATATTCATACAGTCATAGCGCATACAAGCACAATCTTTGGTCCAACTTGTCCATGCCGGCCAGGTTTTCCAAACTAAACTATTCCCATCTTCTTGCATTTGGCCCATATGCCTCTAAACGGCCCCCATTCACATGTTCGTCCAAATGTCTTTTAAATGTTGGAGCTGTACTTGCATCTGCCAGTCTTCCTCTGACAGCTCATTCCATAAACACATCACACTGTGCAAAAAACAGTTCCCTCTTCCTCCCTTTTAAATCTTCCCTCTTCCACCATAAACCAATGGCTCTCTGATTTGATTTTCCTATTCTGTGCAAAAGACCTCGGCTTTTCACCCTGCTCAAACCTCCCCTGATTTTGTAAATTACGATAATGTCACCCCTCAACCTCCTCCAAACCATCTAATACTAACTTCAAGAACAAGCATTTAAAGATCAGCACTGTAAATTTGAAACAATGTTAAAAGTAGCAGGGAAACAATGCTCAGCCCAAACTTTATACTGTTATTTGTTTTCTTTTTTATGTTACAATACTAAGGCAGCATGAAAATCTTACTACTGCCAATAACCCGGCAAGCACCTGAATTCCTTTGCCTGACGGCAGTGATCTCTACAGTGAAAATGTATCTCTAGCCAGATCTATATAATACCACATGTTAAACATTCTCCCTCCTGGCCTCCGAATGACCTTATGTAGTTGTGTCTTCTTTATCTTGCACTCAATAGAGAGAACCCCTTTCCCCCATTAACATCTTAATTTAAACTCATTTTATACCATCGTCTCTTTTCACCACTGCTAAAAGCCTGTTTATCTGTTGTCACACTCTCTTTTCCCTGTCATCTACCCCCCACCTCTGGCAAGGAACAAAAATGCCCAGTTTCCAATCATTTTCAGTTCTGAAGGGTCACACTGGACTTGAAACGCTAACTCTGTTTCTCTGTCTCTGCAGATGCTGCCAGATCTACTAAGTTTCTCCAGAAATGAATAGGCACAGCACAAATTTTCAATTAACCAAATAATTATGAATACTAGAAATAAAATGCACAAATTGCTGTAGAAAATGAGAGCTTTGTCGAAGGGTCACTGGACACGAAAGATGAACTCAGCTTTCACTCCACAAGATGCAGCCAGACCTCCTTAGTTTCTTCAGCAGTTTCTGTTTTTGAACATTTTCCAAAGACATGTGTCGAGTCTGCTCAAACGCCCTGTCCAGCAGAGAGTGCTGTACATTAGGAAGTGAATAAAAACGCAAAGTGCACAAGTTCATTGGCTCTGAAACGACATAAGGCTGGCATCACTGACACGACCGAGGTCTTAATCATGGTCAGGGCGAAAAACAGAGGAAAAAACATTCACTCCAAGCATAGAAGATGTTATGATGGGAAAGAAAATGATTCAGATTAATATGTTAAAGGATCTGAGTAATGTAACAAATTGGAGGCGTGACATCAAGGAGAGACCCTCAGCAGAATGAGATTATGAAACTGGAAGTGTTCGCACATCAGAAACCAGGTTAGGTTACTGAGTACAGGGCTGATGGGTGAATGGGTCTCGGTGTGAACTGGGGGAAAGTCAGTAGAATTGATTTTCAGATATTGCAGCTCACACTGGGTTATCATGTGATGCTGTAGATCACAGCAGCAGTCGCAGCAGAATTGCATTCAAACACAATCCACAACTTTTCCCCCAGGGTAATGTATCGGCCTACCATTATCATCAAGCCGAGTATTGGTTCAGTGACGAGTTTGGGTGAACATGCCAGAGTCAGAGCCATGTGTATCTAAACCTGATGACAACCCATTAAAGCTAACGCATTTGACTGGCTACATTACAAACAGCAGAACTACCATCTGGTGGAGAGGGGGAAATGATTCCAAGACAAACAGATAAAATCGAAACTCTGCAGTCAAGGCACATCCAGTCGTCAATGTCGATGGACTAATAAACGACTTACAGGAGGAGAGAGCTCCATAAATATCCCCAGCCCTGTACATCAGTGTAAAAGACAAGGATGTAGTATCTGCACCATCCTCAGCCAGAAGTACTGAGTCGATAATCCACCTTACCCTCCTCGTGATGCCCACAGAATCCCAGATGCCAGTTTTCAACCAATTCGATTCGCTGCACGTGACATGAAAAACAGCTGAACACGGTAGATATGACAAAGGCAATGGGCCCTGTCACCATTCTTGCTATAGGACTGAAGATTGTGCTGCACAACAATCTGTGACGCTGGGGAAGCTGTTTCACTCCAGCTCCAACTCTGACATCTGCCTGGCCACGTGAAAGGTTCCTCATCTATATCCAGTCTATTAACAAGGGAATGACTATAGTCTCGTCGGGATAGTCGCATTGGTGGGAGTTCTTTTTGACAGAGCTGACCAGCAGCAGAGGAATAACATGCTCAGTGTGGTTTCTGATAGGTCCCCATGTGGAGATGGTGCTGTTGTGCAAATATCACTGGATTACTGATCCAGACCAGGATAATTCTGTGGCAGCTAGTGGAAGTTGAAAACAATTGACAAAATATCGAGACATAAAATCTGTTCCAGTAATATTGACCTTGAATCTAATGTCCATTGTAAACATTTTTTCCCTCTCCAATGTACTTTCAGGAAGTGAATCCCACGTGCTTCCCGGTCTGGCCTACAAGTGTCTCCAGACACACAGACATGTGCGAAACTCTAAAATGGTCTCTGAAACGGCCAAGCAAGACACTCAATTGTATCAAATTGCTCTGAGCTCTTAAAGGATAAAACCAGACAGAACACCCACAACGAGCTTTGGAAAAGGGAACAGGAAACACAGTCCTTTCAACCAGACAGATCCTGCCTTCCTAATGTTTAAGAGCTTGTGACAACAATGACAGAGCTTTCCTACAGACTGCACAGAAGCATCAGGAAAGGAGCAGGGCATTAGACACGTTTAGCTTCCCTGTTCTAGTACATGGAGACAAGTTTACTTTTATAACCCTGGTTAATACGTTCTTCAGAAACTCATCAATTCCTGTCTTATGCTGCTCAATGATTGACCGTCCAACCAATACAATCACAGAAGCACTGACTCTGTACTGTCATAAATACAGCACGATCTACATTAGTCCCACTTCCATATACGAGGCCCATAGCCATGTATGTTGTGGCACTTCAAGGGCACGACCATGTATTTATTAACGGTTGTGAGGTTACCTGTGCCAGCTGTCCTCTCAGGAAGTGCATTCCTGACCCCAACAGTATCTGGATGAAAACCAATCCTCAAATCCTCACTAAACATCAAACCCTTCACTTTAAAATGGTACTCCCTTCTTCTTTGACATTTGACTGGAAGGAAAAGCTGCTGTCTATCCATCTTGTCCATGCCCCTGGTAAGCTTATCCTTCTGAAGCACGTCCCTCTCAGCCTTCCATTTGGCCTAACCAAAGTTACACATAGCTCTTATAATCTGTGCCTCCATGAATAGAGGCTATGTTTATGGTCGCTATATTTTGTCACCTTGTGCATTAACCTGTTAAATCATATTCAGGGATATTAGATTAGATTACTTACAGTGTGGAAACAGGCCCTTCGGCCCAACAAGTCCACACAGACCCGCCGAAGCGCAACCCACCCATTCCCCTACATTTCCCCCTTTACATAACACTACGGGCAATTTAGCATGGCCAATTCACCTGACCTGCACATCTTTGGATTCTGGGAGTAAACCGGAGCACCCGGAGGAAACCCACGCAGACACGGGGAGAATGTGCAAACTCCACACAGTCAGTCGCCTGAGGCGGGAATTGAACCCGGGTCTCTGGCGCTGTGAGGTAGCAGTGATAACCATTGTGCCACTGTGCCGCCCAATAGGTGGTGAAGCACCCTCTGAGCTTCCTAGTGTGCCGCTATTCATTGAGTCCTACCCTGTCTGGTTGCTTCTTCCAAAGTTCATCACCTCATATTTATCAGGGTTACATTCCATCGGCCATTGATCCACCCATTTCATCATTCCATCTGTATGTTCCAGCAATATAAGGCCTTCCTCGTCACTGCCAACCAACCAGCCAAACTTGTGTCAAACGCAAACTGATTTATCACACTTACCCCAATCCCTTCCATATTCATAGCTGCATCATTTATGAATACTACAAATAATAAGGTTAAAAATCATAAAATACCAGTTTATAAACCAACAGATTTATTCGGACGCACTAGCTTTCGCAGCGCTGCTTCTTCATCACGTGATTATGCTCTTCGAAAGATCGTGCCTCCGAACGAACTGTCGGACTATCATCTAGTGTCCGTAACTTTTTTAACTTTGCCCAAGCCAGTCCAACACTGGCATCTCCGAATCACATATAATTTGGGACACAGCATTGATCCCTGTGGTACACGATTGGATACTGGTCTCCAGTCAAACAAACAGACTTCTACCAGCAGACCTTCTGTCAACTGCCACTAAGTTGATTTGGATGCAACTTGGCAAGTCACTAATGATTCCTACCTGTTCCCTGGTTATTCTGTTCCACTTGACGTACCTGCAGAATATCTGAGGATTCTCCCTAATCTTGCCCTGCCAGCAGGTTTCCATGTCGCTGTGTTTACCTTTACATGCCATTATTTGCCTTAAATGTAGAGTAGACAGCCAGAGAAAAATCCTGTTTATTTCCACCTTCTCATATGTTTAGTAACTTTTCTAAATTTCACTGTGATCACCTCTCATTCTTTGAAACTCTAAATAACACAGGCCGAGTTTCCACATCAGGCAATCTCACCATCTGAGGGATTAGTCTGGAGACGGTCCATTGCACATCCTCCGTGGTCAGTATATTCTTTCTCAGATTGGGTCACCAACACTAGACTCAATACTCTATGTACAGTTTCATTAGCAAGCTGTAAAACTGCTTCAACATGACCTTCCGACTATGTTCTGATTCATTTAAATGAAGACAAACCTGACTTTAACTTTCAACTTCTATATATTTCTCCAATTACCATTTACATTACTTTATTTATGAATTCACTGCATGAGTTCTGATAAAAAAAAAGTCTTCTGAAAATCGAAATATGCTATTTCTATGTTGCAATAAACAAGTTCAAATCGTTCTGAAGTTTGTCAAATATGAACACTGTGTCAGACTCTGCCAGTGCATACTGATTCTCTCCAATGTTGCTGTTAATTTAGAAATATCCAATATCAGACCCTATATAATAGAGTTCATCGGTTTCCCTACAGATGTCAAGTTAATTGGTCTGCAATTCTCCACACTATCTCTTCTTCCCTTTGCAGATGCTTGAATCCCTTCCATTTCTCGACAATGCTTGGAACACATTTACTAACTTCCAGCCTCTGCAGAATGTACAGGGGAAAAAAAGTCATCGACAGGACAATTAATGCGTCTATTGCTGAGTTATTTCTAATATTTTGATATGAAGTACAATTGGCTCATCAGATTTAGCAATGCTCAATCCAGCTACAATACTACTATGCTAGCCTTCAACTACTACCTTGTTACTGATATGAATTGACTTTATGTCTTTAGTTCCACAAGTTCCATGTGATCACTTCGTATTTCTCAGCGAGTTTCCTCCGCGATGACAGATGCAAAGTAACTGGCTGCTTTCTTCGCCATTTCCCTGTTCACCACAATAACCTCTCCTCTCCCCATTACAAAATTCCACATTTGACATTGCTTTTATTTTGTTTTCTTTGCAATACAGATTGTAGATTTATGTAAACTTTGTGTTCTTCTTTCACAGAATCATTAAAAGCACACAGCGTGGAAAAGGCCCTTGGGCCCAACAAGTCCATCCTGCCCCTCCGAAGAGTAACCATCCAGATCCATTCCCGTCCGATTCTAGTTTTGCGACTGATGCAGCTAAGCTACACATCGCTGAACACTTTGGGCAAATAAGCATGGCCAATTCACCAAACGTGTAAATCTTTGGACTGTGGGAGGAAACTGGAGCGCCCGGAGGAAACCCACACAAACATGGGAGAATATGCAAACTCCACACAAACAAATTTCTGAGAATTCTCCGGTTTCCACAATGTCTAAAATTCTTCTGAAATCACTTCCTACGATTAATAAAATCTTTAATTTATCATGTTAGTATTCATTAAGTCACTTGCCCTTTCCTTAGTGATTCTACCTTAAAGAAATAGACTTTTATTCAGACATTGCAGTATTTATGTAGATCTTCTGGTCTTGACCAGGTGTATCCAAGAACACAGCAAAAGACGAGAGAAGATATTGCAGGTGTCCTGGCTGATCTTTTTGCATCATCGCTGGCCAAGGGGGAGGTCCCAGAAGACTAGAGGGTAGAGAACGCTGTGCCCTTGTTCAAGAAGGGCTGCGAAAACGAACCTGCGAACTGTAGACCAGTTAGCGTAACAACTGTGACATGTAAGTTCCTTGAGAAGGTTCTGAGAGATAACATATACATGCATTTGAAAAGACACGGTTTCATAAGGAGCAGTCAGCACTGCTTTGTGCATAGGATATCATGGCTCACAATTCTTTAGCGTTCTTTTGAGGAAGTGACCTGGAATGTTGATGAGGTTAGGGTGGTAGACGTAGTCTATCTAGATTTAAGAAAGGCCTTTGATAAGGTTCCACAGGATAGGCTGCTCTCAAAGGTTCAATAGCATGGAATCCAGGGGACTGTGGCAAATTGGATACTCAATTGGCTTGATGGTAGAAAGCAGAGGCTAATACTGGAAGGATGCTAGGTGGACTTAAGGCCTGCGACTAGTGGAGTGTCTCAGGGGTCGGTGCTGGGCCTATTACTCTTTGTTATCTATATTAATGATTTGGATGAGAATGTGTACAGCATGATTAGTAATTAGGCTGATGACAATAAAATAGGCAGGACTGCGAACAGTGAGGTTATCAGAAATTGCAGCAGGACCTTTATCAGCTGGGGAAGTGGGCCGAGTAATGGCAAATGGAGATTAATATGTGCGATGTTGCTTTCTGAAAAGTCTTATCCAGGTTGGAATTTCTTGGTGAATGTTCGACCTTGAAGGATTGTAGTGGAACAGAGGGACCTTGGTGCTCAGATCCGTGGATCTCTGAAAGTAGTTGCACGTAGACAGGGCAGTGAAAAAGGCTTTTGGCACACTGGCCTTCATCAGTCAGGGCATTGAGTAGACGTTCGAGAGTTATATTGCAGTTGGACAGGACGCTGGTGAGGCATGCACTTGGGGTATTGTGTTCGGTTTTGTTCACTTGCCATAGGAAGGATGTGATTAAATTGGAAAGAGGACAGAAAAGAATTACAAGGATGTTGCCAGTACTCAATGGTATGAGTTGTAGGGAGAGTTTGGACAGACATTTTCCTTTTAGTGGAAGAAACTGGGGAAATCGCATAGAAATGTATAAGATCATGAAATGCGTCGATAAGCTGAATGCACGCATTCTTTTTCCCAGTTTTGGGAATCAAAGACTAGATGACATCAGGTTAGAGGTGAAAGAATAAAAAGGATCCTGAGCGCCAACTTTTTTACGCAGAAGTTGGTGCCCATATGGAATGAGCAGACAGCGGTTTGGTTGAGGCACGTACATTAACAACATTCAAAAGGCTTTTAGACAAATACGTGGATAGGGAAGGTTTAGAAGGATAAGGGGCAAGGGCAGGGAAATGGAATTAGCAGGATGGACATTTTGGTCGGCACGGACCACTTTGGTCCAAAGGACCTGTAGCCAAGCTGCAGGACTCCATGAGTCTAATATTCTAACAACCATTGGATGTCTACCACTTCGTGTTCAAACATTCGAGATTGTATGCAGGCGCCGTGTAAAATGCAGTATATTAACGTCTCTAGTCCTCAGAGCAAAGTTATTAATGAGTCCTTCTGACCACACAACGCCAAATCTAAATTAACCTGCTCTCTTGTTTGAGTCACAACATTCTCTTCAACCAACCTGTTGTACGCTTATGGAATTTATTTTTCACAACATTAGCAGTCACTTAGTTAACGCAGTTTAGATGCAATTTGAGATCATGCAATAATACTGCAGCACCCCACAATATTTGCATCTCTAATTTACAGAGCATATAATGCACAGAATTTGCCCGGGAGCAAATAATACACTAATACACTAATGCTTGCTTCTCATTCCTATTTGTAAGATCCACCCAAACTGATTCTGTGGAATCTGAGGGATAGGGTCAGTGGCGTTATTAGTGATAGACGTGAACAAGACATTCGGGGAGGGTCACCTCGACGCTGACATGGTCTGAAGAAATGACCAGCATCACAGGACAAACATCACTATCCTCCCCACTCTGCCAGGTTAACTTTCACCGTACTAGCTCTGCGCCCTCACACTCACTACTTGTTATAGCACCTACCCCCTAACAAGGCTCATACCTTATCCCCAAATAAGGCTCAGGCACTACCACTCTCACTATTGAATCCAGTACCGACCATTCTGTCTGTTCTCACAATTTTCTCCCTCCAAAAACAGCAAATATCACAATGCAGAGCGATACAGACACAAAAATATTCAGAGACATATGTAAATACGCTAGTATACTGTCTTTCACAGTACATACACGGAGATAGAACCGCACAGAAGTAGTGGCATACGGAGACATATACAGTCACACACAAATAGACACAAGCACAAGTAAAACGCACAGGCTAATACGCAGATAAACCAATGTCAGTACATAAATGCACAAACACACAGACACATGAACAAACACACACAAGTGCACATATGGACGCACAGAGACACAGACACTAGTGCTTATAAAACAGAGATAGATAGGTTTTTGATGAATAAGCATGTCAGGAGTTACAGAGAGTAATCAGGAGAATGATGTTGAGAAATCTCTAAGTCGATGGGCCGAATGTCCTACTTCTGCGTTTTTAATGCCCGTGTGGTGTCATGCTATCAGTTATTATCTTCCTGGGACACGAGCAGAGAATGAGTTTAATGCATATTTGATTGAAAAGAGTCAGTGGTCCTGTTGGACAGGTTTAGAGGGTTGATTGGTTTATGTCTCTGCCTAATTATTCTGTCCTTCTGTTTCAAAAGAGGTGGCGATTTCATGTTAGGTTAACACAGTTTAAAATAACAGGGTCCACGCTGAAATAAGGTCACCCCTTTCACTTTAGTGTTGTACTATCTGTAGGGTCCTCATCCTCAGGGAGCAGTGAAGACTCGGATTTTGAAGATATTCAAGGCTGAGCTCGAGTGATCTTTGCTGGACAGGAGAGTCAATATTTATTGGGAACAGGCAGGAGACGGATCGTCAAACGCAATCGGTTCAGTCATGAGCATTCTGACTGGTGGCGAAGAATGGCCAACTGCTGCCCCTACCCCATGTGTTGTTCCCCCAATCCACCCTCGAGGCTGTTACAGAGACGTGCTGCTGCCCCTATGTCATGTCTTGTTCTGGTAATCTACGCTTGATGCTGTTACAGAGATATACTGCTGCCCCACCCCATATGTCGTTCCCTCAAGCCACCCTTCAATGCGGTTACAGAAATATACTGCTGGCCCTACCCAATGTGTTGTTCCCTCAATCAACCCTCGATGCTGTTACAGTGATATACTGCTGCCATTACCCCATGTATTGTGCCCTCCATCCACCCCTCGGAGCTGTAACAGAGATAGGGGGGCACCTCATTCAGCCAGTCATTATCGTTACCATGAGACTGGAGGAGACCATTCTGCCTATTTAATGAGTTATAGAGAAAAATAGAACGCATCATTTTAGCTCATTGAGTGCATTTTACTGCACAGGACGTCATGTAAACATCTGAGCTGCTACAGAGGAAGCTGTTGCTAACAGGAAATAGAGAGTAGAGATAAATACTTATTTTCACATTACAAAGCTGTAACTGGTTGGGTGCCTCAGAGATCACTATGGGATCATCAACGATCAGTATCTGTATCAATGATCTGGAGGAAGGGACTGAATATATCAAAGACCAATTAGCTTAAACACTAAGCTGGTCATCCAGTATGTCATCAAATGGAGGTCGTATGTCATCAATGTGATATAGGCAAAGGGAGGTTAGTGAGCAAACCTTCAGAAGATATAACCTAATATGAGTTGGATATTTTGGATGGAAGGATAAAACAATGATAAACAATTTAAGTGGAGAGAGATTGCAGAACTCTGTGATACAGACAGCATTCATGATCCTGGTACACGAATCACATGTAGTTACTCTGCACTTGCTGTAAGTCATTTGGAAGCTAGGTGGAATGATTGTGTTTCTGGAAAAGGGTACCAGGTTTAATCAGGAATGTTTTACTGCATCTGTACCAGTAAAGGCGAGGAGTGCAGATGCTGGAGATCAGAGTCGAACAGTGTGAGGCTGTAAAAGCACAGCCAATCAGGCAGCATCTGAGGAGCAGGAGAATTGGCGTCGCGGGTATAAGTCCTTCATCAGGAATGTGCCCAAAACATCGAGTTTTCTGTTCGTAGTGTGCTGCCTGACCTGTTGTCCTTTTGCAGCATCACATTTTCCGAATCTACATCTGTACAGGGCGTAGCTAAGACCAGATCTGACACATCATGTGCAGTTTTGATCCCTTAACGTAAAAAAATGTTTTAGAAGCTTATCAACAATGTTTTGGTTACACTTTCCTAGAATGAAGGCCTTTTGTTCTGAAACGTTATCAGTTTTGGACTTGGATGAGAAATCATTTTGAAGCATACACGATTTTGAGAAAAATCAGTTGGATACATATTTTCTCTTCTCAGGGAGACAAAAACTATGGAATAAATTTTAAGAATACAATGTATTGATTTTAGCACAGATATTATAAAGGCATCAAACGATTTTTAAAAATTAGGCATATGCGTACCAACATATCATCAAATTATAAAACAGGAATTTTCTCTTTTGCAAATGAAAGACACTGTGTATAAGAACAGCAATGATGAACTTGCATATCATCCATTATGATCCATTTCAGAGAATGTTCACGACGAGCGCACACGGTCCAGTTTGGTGTTCAGTTGACATGATTGCTTGTTTCAACACAGAGAGGGAGAACAATGCTCCCTCCCTGAGAAGCAGCAACCGATTGATCCCTGTGTCTTCTTTTGTTCCACCTGACAACAGTAAATTTCTGACTCACCTCTACTTGATGAGTCGTGGAGAATCCCTGATGAGAGATTCATTGGAATCTCCCTAACGTCTGAAGCAAAGGGCATTCAGTTAACTCCAACTATTCTGGGAGAAATCACATCACAAGTAGCTTATCTGAGCAAAGTGGGCGGTATGGCAGCTCAGTGGTTAGCACTGCTACCTCACAGCACCAGGGTCCCAGGTTTGACTCCAGCCTCGGGCGACTGTCTGTCTGGAATTTGCACATTCTTCCCGTGTCTGCGTAGGTTTCCTCTGGTTTCCTCCCACAGGTCAGAAAATGTGCAGATCAGATGAATTAGCCATGCTAAAATGCCCATAGTGTTCGGTGCATTGGCCAGAGGGAAATGGCACTTGGTGGGATAATTTTCGGGGGGTCGGTGTGGACTTGTTGGGCCGAAGGGCCTGTTTCCACACTGTAGGGAATCTAATCTAATAACTTCAGAGGATAGAATAACATTTGGGACAGTCTTTCGTCTATCTACTTGTTATGAGTTCAACTGTTATGAAACTCTGAAAAGCTTTCATGTTTCTGTTTGGTCTTAAGTTTTGTGTGTGTGTGTGTTTCACATTTTTCTAGAAGACGAGCCAGGCTGACATTTATATCATTATCCACATCACTAAACTTTGAAATTTGTTTTAAACAGTGGAGCAGTGTGACTGCAAAAGGAAATACTGACCCTGCAACATTGATTGGAGCACGAATGACAAATTCTAAAAGGGTTGTTCAAGTGGGAATTCCCTTCCCCAGAGGTTTGTGGTGCCTGGATGTTTACATTTATTCAAAGTTGTGCCTGTTAAATATTTGATAGACAAGTGAATGTAGGACAATAGTGCACGTACAGAAGAAGTACTGCTGTGACCACAATCAGATCAGCTACGATCTTAGCGCGTGGCAGAGCAAAGACAAAGTGCCTAATGGCCCACTCCAACTCCTCAGTCCGATGTTCCTATATTCCATTCAGCCCCTCACAGCTCCTGCACAGGATTGGATGGAGGTCACTTGCTGGAAATACCTGGTCAATAGTAATACAGGATCTCCTTCTGTCCCTTACAATTGTCACACACAGTTTGGCGTGGGTTGAAAACTGTTAATTCAAAACCCAGGCTGGGCTCAAAAGACGGCACTGGTCTATTTATGGAGTGTCTCCTCTCTGCAACTTGTGCTTCATTTGTTGGTTATGGTGCAGACCAAGATTCACTGTGAATACAGTCCCCATACCTCACCCAGAGATGACTCATAAAATGCTTTGCTCTCTCTAACTGTAACGTCTACAAACGGAATGTTCGGGATAATTACAAACATTAACTTTTTAATTACAGAATATGACAACATAAGGAACAGGATCGGATGTTAATTCAGAATGTCAGGCTTGCCATGCCATTGTATAAGATTATGGATGATCCACTGTTGTTATCAACTCTGCTTTATTTCCCAATTCTTCACATCCCTCAATTCTATGTCAGGTGAAAAACCCACCTATTTCTTCTGTAAATACTTTCAGTGATCTAGATCCCCGAACTCTCTCGACCAGATAATTCCTGACATTCACTATCCTCTGTGAGAAGGTTACACTCCCCAACCATACACTATAACCTATTTGTATGTTCTAAAGAGGTGAACATAGCAGCACATGTAAGAGTGACAGACCCTGATATCAAGGCCGGAGTTCACTCAAGATGGTATAAAGTATCGTTGACTAAATTAAATGTAATAGGAATCAGCCACAATCTTTCCACTGGGGCGTTCAGAGGAAGATGCTCATGGTTGGTGGACATCAATTCTTTCAGTCCAGGGACATCCCTACAGGAGATTCTCAGGGTAGCTTCTTCGACACAATCATCCTCAGCTGCGTCATCAATGTCCTCCCCCATCATCACGTCAGAAATGGGGATGATCACTGAAGATCACATAATGTTCAAAACATCTTCCCCCGTCAGCTCCTGAAGCAGTCTGTGTCCATGTGCAGCAAGACACGGACAGCATTCCAGTTTGTGCTGTTAAAGTATCAGTAACATTCACGTAACAGCACGGCCAGACACTGCACATTTCCACAATAAAAAGACGAGCATCTCAAGTGCGTTACACACGAATGTGAGCTAGCATTCAGCCCATCGAAACTACTGAACGGGAAGAGTTGCAGTACATTCAATACTCAAGCCTATTACGTAAGAAGAGGAGGGGTCTGGTCAGCACATCGAACTGTTAAAGGAGGAACAGTTGGAGCCCAAACAGTCTCTCAAAACTGTTAGACGTAACCAGGAAGCGGCCATTCAGCCTCGCAAAGGCTTATACAGGAACAGGAGGATATCACTGATGCTCCAACATGGCAAATCACAGGAGCAGATCATGATGTTCATCGTGGCTCCATTGTCTGTGTAACATGTGCTACTTTAACGTGGTTTGCTGGCAGTGAAGAGGGAAGCGAGATGTTTTCTGTCAAGTCTCAAGGAGACATCTTCCATCTCCGAAAAGGCAGACCCATGTTCTGCGTGGGGGTCAGAAGTTGGTGGGAATAGTTAACTGTTTTAGATTGAATGTGTTGTGGCTGATGTTGGGAATGTGGATAACATGACTTTCAGTGCAGGATCACACACCAAATGCACTGCATTAATATGTGGAGTTTTTATTCAAATTCTGGATTTCCTGCTCTCTCATTGATATGGGGAGTGTGGTTGGTTGAGGGGAATGTTCTCAAAGCTACTAAACGAATCTAGAATTTCATAAACTTAGTAAATAAAGAAACCGTGGGATGCATCACCGTATCAGTGTCTGTTTAGAACATCATGTGAGATTGTCCATCCCCCTGAAGGTCTAATGCAATCCCATCTTATTCTCTCACAGTGCGACAGATTAATCTTCACTCACTCCTCATGGTACCATCATCCCAGGGATTAGTTTGGTGGAACTCATTTGCACTCTCTCTGTGGTAAGGAGATCATTCCTTATAAAGGAGAGAACATCTGTGGACAATACCCCAAATACAGCCTCAACAACACTCACAGGGATGGTCACATTAATTACTTTCCCTCACTTCACTGTCTCCATTTCTTTCTTATGATGTTAAAAGCATCATTCTCTATGTATTGCCACTGATACAAAAATTTACAACTTCCTTACATCTGTATGTCAGTGTCAATAAAACAAGCACCAGAGGTGCCTATCGAGATGGACATCACTCTCGGGGACAGACGCAATGAGATGGAATACACCTAAAATAAGGAATAGTCGCCGACCTGATGGAAATGAGCAGCGGGATTATGGGAAACAGTAAGCAGAAGGGAGTTATCTTTACTTTTGTTCTTTTTCACGAGGCATATGAAGCCCAGGTCAGACCAGTATGTTATCCCTATCTTGAAATGAGTGGCTGGTCCAGCTGTTCCAGTGGACAGTAAAGAGTAAACCACATTGCTGTGGGTTTACAGTTACACGGAGACCTGACCAAGGAAGGATAACCCATTTCCTTCTCTAAAGGACATAGTGCAAGCAGATGGGCTTCTGTTTATTACAAATAATGATGGTTTCTTGTAAAGTCCATCAATTTGCTTCATGAGACATTAACAGATTATGATTATGTGCCTCTACATGAAGAGTCAATGACTTGAGTATCACACACTATCTTCCTGTCTGACAGATTCTGTGGAGAGAACAAGTTAAACATCTCAAGTACAATTCTTTTCACAAGGGCATGTGGTTCGAAGGTACTTGAAACAGATGAATCCAGATTTCAGAGCGGCACAAATAAAAAGGTGTATTCAGAAGTTGCACTGAGGCTGACGATTAGACCGGGACATCACAATGGTGGTGCTGACAGGATTGGTGAGTGGGGATATTATAGAAATGTAGATCTGCGCAGGGCTAGAATGATAATGGAGTTTGAGAACAGCCTGGTTGTTTCTCGTATATGAGTGAGCAATTTATAAATAGTAATTTGCTTGATAGAATTTATCACGAAAGGAATGTTTGATTGGAAGTGAAGACACTGATTATCCTTTTCCAAAATTGACCTAACATGAGTAGAAACGCAGTTCTGCCCGGTTTAATAGACAAAGAGAATGACTTACTAGGAACACCAACTAAAGCGAGGATGGGATAGTAACGACCTTGAGTAATCCAAAGGATATCTTCGATCCTTGTTGCTAATAATATCCAAGGCTGAGAAAGGTAGTAAAGACCCTCAGATAAACTCCTGTTCATTGTTGGAACGTTCCAGTCAAATGTTCTCAGATTCTGATACATTGTTGGAACATTCCAGTTTATTGTTCTCAGATTCTGATCTCTCCTTCCCCCCTCTCTGGTGCTGCTGATCTCGTTATTGCTGTCGGTGATATTCCTGCTTATACTATGGGATATCACATCGAACCAGTCCTTATGTGAAGAAGAGGCAAATACTCCAGTGACACACTTAGGATCCACAGCAACTGACATTAATCACAGTCGCTGAACAAATAGCTCCAGTTGACCCATTTCAATTCAATAGAGTTATTATTAAATTTCAAAATAACGTATAAAAGTTACACATTCGGAGTGGGACATGAGAGGATGACTGAGGGAAGGAATGTTTGAGATGGTAATTGATTGTGTGTTATCATTCACTCTGAACTGGGTATGGGAGTAATGACAGAGGATTGTCAGAACATAAATGCGTTTCTCTGTTTATAATTGGAAACATACAGTCAGCAACTGGTGATCAGTTATTACAATATAAATAAAACGTTAAGACAAATTTTCTAGTCGATAATCTGACTGGAAAATGTGCCTAAGACAACATGGGGTTATAATAGACAAACGGCATGGATATGTTAACAGTGAATTGTCCCTGACAAATGCAATTCAGATTGTTACTCCAAGATCAGAGAGGGCATGTAAGGGTCATGCTGTTGATTTATTAATGCCAATCAACTGTGATGAAATGTCACTTACTGGACTTCAATTACAATGTGATTGTATCATTGGGGAGGAGATAGAAAACATTCAGATTTGGGGGACATGGCAGCTGAGACGAGAGTGAGGGAACATGATGTTGCCAATTCATCTGTATTAGAACGTTTCTCTTTATAAGTCGTTTGAAGAGCAGATGCAAGTATAAGTCTGCAATGAGGACTGAGGAGAGCAATTATTATGAAAGACCGTACGACGTGAAGACATAGGAGTAGAAACTTGGCCATTCAGCCCATCCAGTCTGGTCAAATATCAATCAAAACTGATAAATTTCTCAAACCCATTCTCCCCATAACTCTTGATCCTCTTTACAATCGAGAAACTATCCTACGCAGGCTTAAATATACTCAATGACCTGGCCTCCACAGCCTTCTGTGGCAGTGAATTCCATAGACTCACAATGCTCTGGCTGAAGAAGTTACTCTGTTCTAAAAGGTCTTCGCTGTGGTCTTTGCCTGTGCCTCGGATCCTCGTCTTTCCCACCAATGGACACAATTTTCAAAACTCCACTCTGTCCAGGTCATTCAGTATTCTGTACGTTTGAATTAGATTCCCCCTCATCTTTCTAAACACCATCGTGTATCGACCCAGGCCCTCAAACGTTCTTCATATGTTAAGCTTTTCATTCCTGGAACCATTCCAGTGATCCTCCTCTGAACACGTTCCAGGATCAGTACATATCTGCAGAGACATAAAATCCAAAATTGCACACAATAATCGAAATGTGACCTGACCAGAGCTTTTTAGTGTCTTGTAAGTACATCCCCGCTTTTAACTTCAATTCCTCTCGAAATAAATCCCTTCATTGTATTTGCCTTCCTAAGTACTGACTCAGCTTGCAAGTTTACCTTGTGTGACGCATGTACGAGGATTCCCAAGTCTCTTTGCATTTCAGACTTCTGAATGTTCTCCCCATTTAAAAAATAGCCCATGCCTCAATTCTTCGTACCAAAGTGCATGACCTCAGACTAGTCCATCTCCCACTGCTTTGCCCATCTCCTCACCTGTCCAAATCCTTGTGCAGCTTCTCTGCCTCCTCAGTGCTACCTGTCCCTCAACATATCTTTGTAATATCTGCAAACTTAACCAGAATGCCCTCCGTTCCATCATCTAGATCATTAATGTACAATATAAAAGGTTGTCCCAACACAGAGTCTTGCAGAACACATTATATCACCAGCTGCCATCCTAAGAAGTACCATTTTATCCCCGCTTTTTGCCACGCAACCAAACTTCTATCCATGCTAGCACTTTGCCTCTGTCACCATGGCCCCTTATCTTAATCAATAGTCTTCTGTGTGGAACTCGTCAAAAGCCTTCGTGAGGCCCGGGTAATAACATCCATTGGCGCTCCTGGGTCTAAGCTGCTCGTTACTTTCTCAAAACATTCGAGCAGATGTGTCAGGTATGACCTCCTTTAGATGATACCATGCTGACTTTGCCTTATATTACTATACAGCTCCAAATATTCAGAAATCTTATCCTTCCCGATCGGTTCCAAAACCTTTCCCACGACTGAGGTTAGGTTATTTGGTCTGTAATTTTCAATCTTCTGCCTTATTCCCTTTTTAAACAGAGATTTTAAATTACCGCTATTCCAGTCCTCTGGGACATTCCCTGATTCTAATGGTTCCGGAAAGATCACCACTAACTCTTCCTCTACCTCTGAGCTTTCTCCATTAGAACTCTGTGGTGTAGTCCTTCTGGTCCAGGTGAATTATCCATCATCAGCCATTTAGTTTTTCGACCCTGTTTGCCTTTGCGACGGGTGACATACTGAGCTTTGCCCCTTCACATTCTTGAACTATTGGGAAATTATTCGTGTTCCCAGCCATTTCTTTGTTCCCCACTAGTGTCTGTCCTGTGCTATTTTCCAGCAGTCCAATGTCTACTTTTGTCTTGCCTTTGCCCTTTTTATATCTAAAGAAAATCTTACAATTTTCCTTGATTTAACTGGCAAGCTTACCCTCATATTTAATCTCCCACTTCCATACTTATTATTTTGTTGTCCTCTGTTGGTCTTTGGGAGCTTCCAAATCGTCTGGTTTTCCTCTGTCCTTCGTCACCTTATACGCTTGCTCTTTTGCTATTATTCTGTCCCTGACTTCCTATACAAACACCTGTTGAAGGAGCCGCACTCTGAAAGCTAGTGTGCTTCCAATTAAACCTGTTGGACTATAACCTGGTGTTCTGTTTTTTAAACTAGTCAGCCATGGTTGCTTCATCCTCCCCTGTACCACCCTTCTTTTTTCTCGGGAAGAATCTCCTTGTGTCTCCTGAATTACTCCCAGATACTCCTGCCATTCCTGTTCTACTGTTTTTTATGCCAGACCCCATCCCACTCCATTCTACCCAGCTCCTCCCTCATGCCTCTGTGGTTGACTTTATACAGCTGAAATACCATTACCTCTGATTCTATCTTCTCCATCTCAAATTGCAGAATAAATTCAATCTTATTATGATTATTGCTTCCTTCGTGTTCCTTCACTTTAAGTTCTCTTAAATAATCTGCCTCATTGCAGTACACTAAACCCAGTATTGCCTCTTCCTGAGTGGGCTCCACCACAAGCTGCTCCAAAAGCCCTATCGAAGATACTCCACAAATTATTTTTCCTGTGAACTACTACCAACCTGATTTTCCCAGTCCCACCGTGTATTGAAATCTCCCATGACTACTGTACTTTGCCTTTTCTGTGCATCTTTCCTATCTCCTGGTATATATTATGCCGCAGCTCCTGACTATTTTTTGGAATCCTGAACAAAACGCCATCTATGTTTCTTTAATCAACCTTTCTGGATACTCTATTCGACCCACACTGATTTTGCGCCATCTGACCCTACTTTGTGTCATTCAGTCAGAAAGTTATACAGTCAGAGAGATGTACAGCATGGAAACAGATCCTTCTGTCCAACTCGTCCATGCCGACCAGGTTACCCAAGCTAATGTAGTCCCATTTTCCAACACATGGCCTATATCCGTCGTACCCCTCCTAGTTAGATACCCATCCAGATGCCTTTTAAATATTGGAATGGGACCAGTGTCCATCACTTCCTCCCACAGTTGTTTCCATACACACACCATCCTGTGCATGAAGAAAACTTGCTGTTTTGGTCCCTTTAAAATATTTCCCTTCTCAACCAAGACCCATGCCATCCAGTTCTTCCACCCCACCAAGGAGAATACTTTGTCTATTTATCCCATGCATCCCCCTTGTGATTTTCTAAACCGCTATAAGGTCACTTCTCAGCCTCTGACGCTCCAGGGCAAACAGCCCCAGCCTATTCAACTTCTCCATGCTGCTCAAATAGTCCAATCCTTGTAAATCTTTTCTGATTACTTTCAAGTTTCACAACATTCTTCCAATAGTAAGGAGACCAGGATTCTTACGATTGATTTATTTTTATTTTTTCTCCCCCCACCAACCTATCTTTTCGATAGGATGCATGTCCTTGAATATTGTCAATCCTGATCCCCTTTCAGCACGTCTCTGCCAATTTCAGTCTGCGCTACAAGCTCATTAACTTCATTACTTATACGGCGTGCTTTCAGATATAACACTCTCAATCCTGTATTAACCGTGCCTCCTCTCAATTTTATTTGTCTGTCCAGTGTGCTTGAAGTTTAATTGTTTACACTTTCAATACACTCTGTCCTATTTGTGCCTGGGCTGGAGATTTTAATAAACTCTCCTGCGTTCTGCACTCTTACTTCCGCTTTGAATTCGAGTTTTCTAATTTCCTCTATAACTGAAACCCCATCCAAACCTAAACATTTGTTGGAAGATCGGATCGCAGCCCTAGTTATGTGATTTGTTAGGACTCTGGTCCCAGAATTGTTCAGATGAAGGCCATACCATCAGAACAGGACGCTTCTTCCTCAGTAATACAATATGCTTATGCAACAGAAAATACAGGGACAAAATGACTTGTTGTACATTCCAAAATATGGAAAGTACAAACAGATAAGATTGTTGAAATACACTCATGACCTTGAGCTGTATAAATTGAAATGTGAATAACAAAACCATGGAAGTGCTGTGCAAACGTTAGCAATCATTATTTGGCCCATAGCTGAGATGTTGAATTCCCCTTTGACAGTGTTCCTCATCACTGACATTCTCTGGTCCAGTCCCACACACAGTTTTTCGGGGGGTTATCAGTTCCTGCTGCTGTTCGCCCAGTCTATTGAAGTTAATCCACCTTCTCCCTGGAACCAATCAATTTGACTATTGTATTCCATTTAACTGTCAGCAACCTAGATGTTATTGGAGATAAATGATCTGGGATGACAGCCAATATCAGCATAGTGCTCACAGGGTATGGCACCAGATAAAGGCCTTCATTCCAGAGTAATATCAAAATAAAATTTCCATCTTCTGTCTATTTTCCTCATGGTGCCTCCTGATCTATCCAGCTTCTCTCTCTTCTGACACCCGTTTCTCCCACTCAGTCAGTCGCTCCACTTTCTACCCACTCTGCTGATCTCCACTCACATTCCTTCTTTCTGTTTCATCTCTCTCTCTCTCTCTCTCTCTCTCTCTCTCTCTCTCTCTCTCTCTCTCTCTCTCTCTCTCTCTCTCTCTATCTCTCTCTCTCTCTCTCTCTCTCTCTCTCTCTCTCTCTCTCTCTGTGTATCTCAAATAAGTCTCTCTGCTTTCGGATAGTGCAGTTGGAGAGCTTTTGGATGTAGGATGGTCTAAATTGCCTCCGTCTGTGCCTTATAAAATCTGAAGGTCTCTGACCCACAATAAAGACTTTCAGTGCCTGGAGAAACAAGCTGGTCCTGCGAATGACACAGTACACAATCATCCATTATCTCTTCCTGTTTTCTGTCATGGAGTGTCCTTTTAATATCTGTTCAAACAAAATAGACTGATATTCGAGCAGTTGGGAGGACATTCACAGGACGATAGTGAAATCAGGATTTAATAAACAGTTCCACCGTGCAAAATGTGGATTTCCCTGATAGCAGCTCCTCCCAATTAACAGCCCCTCGCCTCTGCCCGATGCGGATTTGCCTTCCACCAATTTATTAACTTCCTCAAGGTCCTGTCTTATTCCATGATCGTAGCTATCTCAAACCTGAGGGCATTGTGATCACTGTTTCCAAAATGATTTTCTACTGAATGGTCAGTCACCTGGACAGACTCATTTTCTAATACGAGGTCCAGTATGGCTCCTCCTTGTAGTTGGACAAGCCCCATACCGCTGCCAATAACTTTCTTGGATGCACTTAAGAAATTAAACCCCGTCTAAGCCTCTTGATCCAATGGACTCCCAGTCAATATTGAGGATGTTAAAGTCACTCACTATGGCAACTCTGTTTTTTATACACGTTTCCATAATCGGCCGACATATTTGTTCCTCAAACTCTCGGTGGCTGTTGGAGGGACTACGGTACAATCCTAACACATGCATCCATCATATCTTGAGCTCGCTTCATGTTGCCTCAGTAGATGAGCCCTCCAATACGTCCTAAGTGCAGATGTAACAACCTCCCTGATTAGTAATGCAACTCCTCCGCCTCTTTTAGCTACCCCTCTACTTAATCTAAAACAACAAAACCTTGGAAAGTTGAGCAGCCAGTCCTGTCTCTTTCTCAACCAAGTCCCTGTAATGTTTGCAACATCGTAGTCCCATTCAGACTCTAAATTCATCTGTTTACCCATAATAATACTTGTAATGAAATAGATACAGTTCAGCCAAACACATCAGACACTGACCTGCTATTTGGTTTGAGATACCCTGAAGTATTATCTGCTGCTATTTTCCGGTGACAGGAGATTACAAAAGACTATCAGTAAAGCAGAAAATATTGTAGACAGACAATTCCAGTTTCCTCCTTTGTCACTTCAATCTGTACATTGCATTACACATGATCCGATTTCGATAGAGGGCTGGATAATAATTTCACTTTAAACGACGGTCTCCAGCCTACTAACCCGGGAATCCCAGTGATCCACATATCAGAGATTGCTGCCAGTTCAGGTCCATCCCGTCCTCCTTGGGAATATCCTACCCAGTCGGGAATCCCCATGATCAAAATATCAGAAGTGCTACCAGCTCTTTGGCCGTGTATTTAACTGTACTACCTTCCTATTCCTAATCTCACTCGCACGTGACATATTCTAGGGTCTCCAAAATTCAAATATCCTTTCAGCATAACTCCAGCAAGGCCTTTACTTTAAGGTGGGTAGACGTGATAATAAAGACGTACGTGTGACCTCATTAACTAGGAAGGTGGAGCCCACTGACTCAGTCCAATGGCCTGAGGATCTGATATCTATCACATCCACCAAAACTGTTCGACAAGGTAGGCATATGGACCATTTATTTGCAGCTGGACGAGGATAAACAGAAGACTACAAAATGTCAGAGCAGATGGATGTCATTCAGCCTGTTTACTCTGCTTTGCTATTAAATTGGATTTTAGTTATTCTGTTCCTTTCAATGGCAGGGTCTTTACCCAGCATCCCCAGCGGGTGAGAAAGTGCCCAGTGTCGTTGTGTGCACAGTCCTGCAAAGGGAGTGCCAGGCAATGGGGTGTGGGGAGTCCCAGGTGTGGCAAAGGAAAGGCTGCATGCAGTAAAGATGGACTGAGGGACTGAAAGAGATGGAGTGGGTATCCAGGGACACTGCACTCAGACAAATGGCCGGACAAGATTCCTAAACACCCAGGGGAATCCGCGAACCACGGCTACTTTTACAAAAAAACTGTCACATTTACAGCATTTCTCCATCAAATAAAAGAAAAAATACGGGAGATTGTAAAAATCCGAAACAAATACAGAGACATACTGTGGAGAGAGAAAAGAGTTAATGCTCCCAATGCAGACACGGGAAGAATGTACAAAGTCCACACAGACAGTTTCCAGAGATTGAAATTGAACCCGAATCCCTATCACTGTGAGGCAGCATTGATGTTTCACTGTGCTGCTCAATTATGGATAACTGCGGGTAGTATTGTTAGAGGCATAGATAATATTCTCTCTTGTGGTTCTGTTTGCCAAACTGAGAATTTGTGTTGCAGACGTTTCTTCCCCTGTCTAGGTGACATCCTCAGTGCTTGGGAGCCGCTTGTGAAGCGCTTTTGTGATCTTTCCTCCGGCATTTATACTGGTTTGAATCTGCCGCTTCAGGTTGTCAGTTCCAGTTGTCCATTGCAAAGGCCGGTATATTGGGTCCAGGTCGATGTGCTTATTGATTGAATCTGTGGATGAGTTCCATGCCTCAAGGAATTCCCTGGCTGTTCTCTGTTTGGCTTGTCCTATAATAGTAGTGTTGTCCCAGTCGAACTCGTGTTGCTTGTCATCTGCGTGTGTGGCTACGAAGGATAGCTGGTCGTGTCGTTTCGTGGCTAGTTGGTGTTCATGGATGCGATCGTTAGCTGTCTTCCTATTTGTCCTATGTAGTGTTTTGTAAGTCCTTGCATGGGATTTTGTACACTACATTGGTTTTGCTCATGCTGTGTATCGGGTCCTTCGTTCTGGTAAGTTGTTGTCTGAGAGTGGCTGTTGGTTTGTGTGCTGTTATGAGTCCTTGTGGTCGCAGTAGTCTGGCTGTCACTTCAGAAATGCTCTTGATGTGTGGTAGTGTGGCTCGTCCTTTGGGTTGCGGCATGTTCTCGTTCCGTTGTCTTTCCCTTAGGCATCTGTTGATGAAATTGCGCGGGTATCTGTTTTTGGCGAATACATTGTAGAGGTGTTCTTCTTCCTCTTTTTGCAGTTCTGGTGTACCGCAGTTGTGGCCCTTTTCAATAGTGTCTTGATGCAACTTCTTTTGTGTGTGTTGGGGTGGCTGCTTTCGTAGTTCAGGACTCGGTCTGTGTGTGTGGCTTTACTGTATACCTTTGTGGTGAATTCTACGTTAGGTGTTCTCTGTACCATCACGTCTAGGAATGGGAGTTGCCTGTCCTTTTCTTCCTCTCTAGTGAATCGGATTCCTGTGAGTGTGGCGTTGATGATCCGGTGTGCGTTCTCTATTTCTGTGTTTTTAATGATTACAAAGTTGTCATCCACATATCTGACCCAGAGTTTGGTTTGAATTTGCGGTAATACTGTTTGTTCTAATCTTTGCATTACCGCTTCTGCTATGAGTCCAGAGATTTAGATGCATGGAATTCCTAGATGCTAGCCACTAACATAAAAGAAGTCTGTAAGATCTTCTTTCAATATATAAAGTACAAAAGAGAGGCAAAAGTAGACATTGGACTGTTGCAAAATGATACTGGAGAGATAGTAGTGGTGAACAAGAATAGGCCGAGGAACTGAAAAATTTGGTCACGGTGGAAGATACGAGTAATACCTTAACATTCAAGATAGTGACGGGCCAGAGCTAAGTATGCTGCCCAGCAGCATGGAGAGCATGCTAGAAAAAACTGAATGACCAGCAGATGGTTAATTATCCTGGACCGTATGGACTACATCCCAGAGATATAAGGAAGATAGCTGAAGAAGGTGTGGGGGGATAGTGGTGATCTTTCAGGAATCACTAGAGTAAGGAACGATCCCAGAGCACTGGACACCCACTAACTTGACACCCCATTGTAACAAGAGAGTGAGGAAAAAGACAAAGAAAATCAACAATTAATGGCTTAACTTCGGTCGTGGGTACGATCCTGGAATCCATTGTGAAGGATGAGATTTCTGAATACTTGGAAGTGTTTGAAGAGGAAATGAGCAGGCTTAACCAAGCACAGCCACTGGATGTTATCCACCTGGATCTCAAGAAGGCCTTTGACAAGGTGTCACACAGGAGATGACTGAGTATGATAAGGGCCGGTGGTGTTAGAGGTAAGGAAGCGGCATGAATGGAAGCTTGTCTGTCTGGCAGAAAGCAGACAGTGGGGATAAAATAGTCCTTCTCAGGATAGCAGTCAGTGACAAGTGGTGTTCTACAAGGCTCAGTGTTGGAATCCTAACTTTTTACTTGTTACGTTAACAATCTAGATGATGGAAATGAGTGTACTCTGGCTACGTTTGCAGACGATACATAGATAGGCAGATGAACTGGTCGTATTGAGGAGGCGGAGAGGCTGAAGAAGGAGATTGGCAGATGCATTCCAACGTTGGAAAGTGTGTGGTCATACACTTTGGCATGAAGAATAGAGGCACGGTCTATTTTTTAAATGAGGAGAAAATTCAGAAATCTGAAGTACAAAGGGAATTGGGAGTTCTCGTGCAGGGTTCTCTCAAGGTAAGCTTGCAGGTTAAGGCAGTAGTCAGGACGGCAATTGCATTTATTGTTGATGGCATTTATTACGAGAGGAATTTATTATAAAACAGGTTGTATAAGTCTCTGGTCAGACCACATTTGGAGTATTCTGCGAATTTTTCAGCCCTATATCACAGGAAGGATGTTGTGGCCCTGGAGCATGTGCAGAATATTTTCACGAGAATGTTCATAGGAATGAAAAGATTATAGTATGAGGAATGTTTGTGGGCTCTGGGTCTATCCTCGGTAAAGTTTAGAAGGATGAGACAGAATTTAATGGAAGCACAGAGTACTGAATTACCTGGACAGAGTTGATGTTGGTAAGATTTTTCCATTGAATGAGAGCTCAAGGGCAGAGACTTAGATGAAAGGGAACATCTTTTATAACAGTAATAAGGAGAAATGTATTTAACCAGAGAATGTCGAATCTTTAACATTTATTGCCACAGAAGGCAATGGGGGCCAGGTCATTAAGTCTATTTGAGACTGTTTTAGATAGGTTCATGATTATCCAGGGGATGAAAAATTACGAGGAAAAGGCTGGAGAATCAATTTGAGAAATCTATCAGCGATGATTGAATGATGGGCAGACTCGACAGGCTAACTGGCCTAATTTCTGCTCCTGTGTCTTATAGACGTCTCTGAGTAGATGGATTCATGTTCTTCTTGAATGTCAGAAGCTGGTGGGAATAGTTAACTGTTTTAGAATGAAGGTACTGTGGATGCTGTCAGGGTGGTGGATCATATGACACTCAGTGCAGGATTACACACCAACTGCACTGTATTAATGTGGTGATAGTTTATTCAAAACCTGGACCTCTCTGTCTCTCTCAGTCACCTTGGGGAGTGGAGATTGGGGTGGGTGGGCGTAACGTCCTCAGAGGTACTTCAATTATCCAGAATCATGCATCCTGAGTGAAACAGCAGACATGGAATTTATCACCTTCTCATTATCTGTTTAGAATATAAGGAGTGATTGTCCCTCTCCCCTCAGTGTTCAATGCAATCACCTCTTATTCTCTGAAAGCACTCCAAATCAAACTTTACTCACTTCTTATGATGCCATTATCCCAGGGATTACTCTGGTGGAACTCCTCTTCACTCTCTCTGTGGTAAGGAGATCACTCCTTACAAAGGAGAGAAAATCTGTCCACAATGCCCCAAATACTGCCTCAACAACACTCTCAGGTTTGATCGCAATAAATCCTTTCCCTCACTTAGCTGGCTCCATTTCCTTCATTTGACAAAGGAAACCATTCATTTACAATCCATTGCCACTGATGTGGAATGTAAAACATCCTTACATCTGTAGGTCAGCATCAATAAAGCCAGCACTAGAGGTGCCTATCGAGATGGAATCACTCTCGGGGAGAGACTCAATGACAAAGAATGCACCTAAAACAGTGAATGGCCACTTACTTGAATGGAAATCAGCTGTTGGATTATGGGAAAAAGGCAAATGAAGGGATTTGCCTTCACTTTTGTTCTTCCCTCACGGGATGTGTGCAGCCATGGTCAGGCCAGCATGTTATACCGATCTTGAACTGAGTGGCTGGTTCAGCTGTTCCACAGGACAGTAAATAGTAAACCAAATTGCTGGGAATTTGCAGTTAAACAGAGACCTGACCAGGGAAGGATGACCCACTGCCTTCTCTAATGGGCATCAGGCAAGCCGATATCAACAGATTACGAGCATCTGATTACAAGCCAATCACGTGACCACCATACACTATCTTCTCATATTTCAGATTCTGTACAGAGAACAAGTTAAACATCTCAAGTTCAATTATTTTGCAATGGACACGTGGTAAGAAGGGACTTGAAACATATATCCAGAATTAACAAAGTCGCAAACAATGATTTATTCAGGAGTTGCACTGCGGCTGAGGAGGAGACTGGGACGTCTTAATGTTTGTTCTGGACAGGATCGGTATATGGGGCGGATATGGAGATGTAAACTCTGCAGGAGAAAATGAATCAAGGAGGTTGAGAACAGTGTGTTTCATCCTCGCAAATTGGGGAGGTATTTGTAAATAATAATTTGCTTGTTATTATTTGTAAGGAATGGAATCTTTGATTGGAACTGAAAAAGTTGATTTCCACCTTTCCAAAATTTACATATCATTAGTATCAATGCAGTTCAATCGACAAACTGAGTGACTTACCAAGAACACCAAGTATAGCAAGAATAGGATAGTAACCAGCTTGAATAACCAGCAATACATCTTCAATCCGATATGCTAATTATATCCAAGGCTGGGAAAGCCAATAAATACCATAGGATAAACTCATGCCCTTTGTGGGAACATTATAGTCTAATGTTTTCATAGACTGATCTCTCTTTCACCTCTCTCTGGAGCTGCTGATCCCTGTTACTGGTGTGGGTGATGCTCCCGCTCATACTATGGGATAAAACACTGAAAGCATTCCCTTATTGATAGAAGAGAGAAATTCTCTTGGGACGCTTAGGATCCATGGAGACTGACATCATCACAATCGCTGAACAAATTGCTCCAGTGAACCGATATGAATTCAAAACTGTTTTATTAAAGTTCAAAATAACTTTGAACGTTTGTGCATTCTGGATGTGATATGTGAGTGTGACTGAAGGAAGGAATGTTGAAGATGGCAGATTGATTGTGTATAACCATTCAGTCTGCATTGGATATGGAAGTAATGGAAGAAATAGTGTTTAACGGAACATTAACATGCTTCTCTGCTCATAAATAGAGAAATAAATCTTGTAACAACCGATCAGTCATTGCAATATCAGTAAAGCATTGACAGAACATCCATGACCCGATGGCAAAATGTGCCTAAGAAAACGTAGGTTTGACAAACAAATGGCAAGGATATGTTAACAGAGAATTGTACGTGACAAACATAATTCAGATTGTTATTCCAGAATCAGACAGGGCAGGTGTGGGTCATATTGTTGATGGTATCCATGTTAACGAACTGTGATGAAGTGTCATTTAATGAACTTCAATTACATTGTGATTATGACATTGGCGAAAGACAGAAGATGGAGAGGACGGGGTGACATGGTTGTTTAGAGTGGGTGGAGGAACAGTGATGTTCTCCAGTCGCCAGTATTGGAATGTTACTCTTTATAACTCATATGAAGAACAGATTCCAGGATGCATTTACAATGAGGAACTGGCAGAGACAATATTAATGAAATGCATTCATGCAATATAAAATCCAGAAAAAAAAATGATTTTTTGCACATACCAATATATGCAAAGTACAAAGAGATAAGGTTGTTAAAATGCACTCCTGATATTGTGCTATATAAATTGAAATGTGTATTACAAAACTAGGTAAGTGGTGTTCAAAATTTATCAATAATTATTTCACCCACAGCTGATGTGCTGATTTCCCCTCTGTCAGTGATCCCCCTCACTGTGATTCTCTGGCTTCTCAAACTGTGTGATCTCTCACATAGTTTGGGGGGGGTGGGGGGGGTGGTGGGTGTGTCATCATTTCCTGCTGCTCTTGGCACAGTCGATTTAAAAACTCTGCTTTCTGCATGGAACCAATCTATTGGCCTAAGGGGTTCTGTTTATTTGTCAGTAAATTCTGTGATATTATTGGAAATAAATACTCTTGGATGGCAGCCGGTATCAGCATAGTGCTCACATGGTATGGCTTACAGAGGAATTTCTAAATAAAACTTCTAATTACTGTCTGTGCATATTTATATACCCTAATGCGGTCTCCTGATCTATATAACTTCACCATGATCTCACACCTTTTCCACTCAGCCAGTCACTCCCCTTTCTATCCTCTCTCAGTTTATCCTTTCACTTTCTTTCTCTCTGTTTATTTCACTCACACATCATCAATCTCCACACAATCTCTCTATCTCCGTTTGTGCAATTGGAGAGCTTGTGACTCCTCGATGGGCTGAATGGCCTCCATCTGTACTCTAATAGTTCGGAGGTTCACTGACCCACAATAAATACTTTACGTGCCTGGACAGACACGCTGGTCTGGTGACACGTAAAGTGCACAGTCAGCCATTCTTACTTCCTGGTACTTTCCGATGGGCAGCTGTCTTGAAATGTCTGGTCAAACGAAACGGATTAAATGAAATTCAAGCAGTGGAGAGGACGTTCATGACTGTGTATTTCAACCAGGATTTAATGAAGGATGAGATTACAGAATAACATAAGCAGTTAATGAAAAACAGGAAATGGCAGTTGAGAACATCATGTGGTTCCAAGTAGGCTTGATGGTCTTACCGATAAAATATCAATCCAGAAAATCAGCTCCTGTTCTTTGGACCCAAGTTCGAATCCCACCACTGCAGATGGTGGAAATTCAGTTCAATATCCCTGGAATTATGAATATACCTATGAGAATGAAATCATTGCCGATTTTCACAAAAATCCATCTGGATCATTAATATCCTTCAATGAAGTAATCTTCTATCCTCACCTGGTCTGGCTGACATGCAACTCCAGACGCACAGCAATGTCATTGACTCTCAATCGCCCCTGAACTGGTCTAGTGAGTCATTCAGTTGTACCAATCGTTACAAAGTTTCAAAGAAATGAAACTGGCTGGACCACCTGGCATCAAACCCTGCACCGGAAAAATGAACAATAGAAAGATCACTGTAGAACTTCCAAAGTCTTCCTTACTATCATCTAAGTGGTAGTGCCAAAACTGGGACAACTGCCTTACAGACTAGTCAAGCAACAGCCTGACAGAGTATTTCTCACGGAATCATACCTGACAGAAATAAGCCAGACACTACCATCACAATCCCTGGATATGTCCTGCCCCAAAGGCAGGACTGATCCAGCAGAGGGGGCAGCTCAGTGAGGTACTTCAGGTAGGTTGTTGCTCTGGGAGTCCTCAAAATTGACTCCAGAGCCAATGAAGTCCCATGGCTTCTGATTAAACATGGACAACGATGTGTCTGACTGTTTACCACGTAATGTCGTTCCTCATATGAATCAGTACTCCTCTATGTTAAACAACACTTGGAGAAAGAACTGACTGTGGCAAGGGCACAAAGTGTATTCTGGCTGGGAGATTTCAAAGTCGATCACCAAGAATGGTTCGGCAGCAGTAAGTACTGATCAGGCTGGTCGGGTCCAAAAAGGACATAGCTACTAGATTGGGTCTGCAGCAGTTGGTGAGGGAAAGAACAAGAGGCAAAAAATCATATATGACCACATCCTTACCAATCTACCAACTGTGGATATATCTGTCCATGACAGTATCGGTAAAAGTCTCACGCTGACATTCAAAATAAACTCTTCTGTGTTGTGTGGCACGATCACCATGCTAAATGGTACAGACTTCGAAGAGATCTAGCAACTCAAGACTGAGCGCCCATAAGACACAGTGGACCATCAATAGAACCAGAACTGTACTCAAGCACTATCTGTAATGTCACGGCCCAATATATCCCCAACTCAACCATTACCATCAAGCCAGAGGGTCAACTCTGGTTCAATGGAGAGTGCAGGAGGGCATGCCAGGAGCAGAACCAGGAATATACAAAGATGAAATGTTAATCTGCTGAAGCTTCCAAACAGAAATACTTGCGTACCAAATAACATAAACACCAAGGGACAGACAGAACTGAGCTATCCCACAACGAATGCATCAGATTTAAGCTCTGTAATCCTCCTAATCCGACTGTGGATGGTTTTGGACGATTAAACAACTCACTGGAGTCTCCACAAATATTCCCATCCTCAATGATGGAAGAGCCCAGACATCAGCACAAAAGGTAAGGCTGAAGCTTTCGCAGAAATCTTCAGTCAGAAGTTTCGAGTGAATGATCCATTTCGGCCTCCTCCTGTGATCCCCTTCATTACAGATAGCAGTCTTCAGCAAATTCGATTCACTGATGTCAAGAAACGATTGAAGGTACTGGATACTGCAAAAGCTATAACCCCTGATAACATGCCGGCAATCGTCCTGAAGACTTGTACTCCAGAACTTCTCGCTTCCCTAGGCAAGCTGTTCCAGTACAGTTACAAACCGACAATGGGAAAAAAAACTGCTCAAGTATGTTCTGTACATAAAACGCAGGACAAATTCAAACCGACCCAATACCACCTCATCAATGTACTCTCCATCATCCGTAAAGTGATGGAAGTTGTCATCAATCGTGTTAACAAGCAGCACCTGCTCAGCAGCACCTGCTCAGCAATAACCTGCTCAGTGACGCCCCTTTTGGGTTTTGCCAGAGACACCCAGCTCCTGACCTAATCAAAGCCTTGGTTCAAACAGAGAAAAAGGAACTGAATTCCAGCCCTTGACATCAAGGCTGCATTCTTTCAAATGTGGCATCAAGGAACCCCAGCAAAAAGAGTATCGCAGGCCAACACTTGTTATTGGAGTCAGACCTGACAGATAGGAAAACGGTCATTGTTGTTGGAGGTCAGTCATCTCAGTTCCAGAACATCTCTGCAGTAATCCCTCAGGATAATGTTGATGCAGGTTTGCACCATGAACTGGTATGTTCATTTACAGACGTTTCATCACTATGCTACGTAAAATCTTAGTGGCCCTCCAGATGAAACCTAGGTCCAAACATCTTCAGTGGCTTCATCAATGACCTTCTCTCCACCATAAGGTCAGAATGTGAATATTCGTTTATGACTGCACAATGTTCAGCAGTATTCGCAAATTCTCAGATATTGAAGCAGTTCATGCCTAAATGCAACAAGATCTGAACAATCTCCAGACATGAGCTGAGAAGTGGCAAGTAACGTTTGCGTCACACAAATGTCAGACAATGATCATCACCAGTTAGAAATAATATAAACACTTGGTATTCAGCAGGATATTTGTCACTACATCCCCACTCCACACCCCCTATCAATACACTTGTGGTTACCATTGACCAGAACTTCAACTGGACTCGCCACATAAATATAAGAGCCGATCAGAGGCTAGGAATTCTGCGTGAGTAACTCACCTCCTGTCTTCCCAAAGCATGTTCACCATCTACAAGGCACAAGTCAGGAGTGAGATGGAATACTCCCCACTTGCCTGAATGAGTGCAGCCACAACGACACTGAAGAAGCTTGACACCATCCAGGACAAAGCAGCCCATTTGATTGGCACCACATCCACAAGCATTCACTGCCTTCACGACCAACGCTCAGTAGCAGCAGTGTGTACGATCTAGAAGATGCACTGCAGAAATTCTTCAAAGATCCACAGACAGTACCTTCCAATCCTACAAGCACTTCCCGCTAGAATGACAAGAGCAGCAGGCTTTTGCGAACACCACCACATTCAAACTCCCCTCCAAACCAGTCAACATCCTGAGTTGGAAATATATCACAATTCTTTCACTGTTGCTGGGTCAAAACCCTGTAATCCCCTCCCTCATAGAATTGTGGGTCAACACACAGTAGTTGAACTGCAGCGGTACAAGAAGGTAGCTCAGCACCACGTTCTCAAGGGGGCAACTAGGGACGGTCAAGAAATGGTGGGCCCATCCAGCGATTCTCATATCCGAAAAAAGGTCCAAGTTGAGCGTCCTGATGGGGGCACATAGTCTGATTTGAACATGAACAGGAAAGCAGTGTTTCTGATGATGAACATTTTAGACCATTCTGTTATTAGAAAGGTGTTCAGTGTTCCATGATGTATTGTTCCTGAGCGCTGTGATAAATTGCACCTGTTTTGTTAAATTCAACAATATTAGCGTAACAGGATCGATCCTTCAAAGATACCAAACTGAAAATGACAATCATCGTAGAGACAGTGTACTCCCGCCAGACGAGACTCACAGATAGCAGCTTATATTCAACATATTACTGCGCTACTGACTGGCACTGACTTCTCCCACCATCCGTATTACAGGGGTTACCATTGACCAGAAAGTGAAGTCAAATCAACGTACAGATACAAGGGTTACAAGAGCAGGTCTGAGACTTTCAACTCTGCATTAAATAATAGACTGTATGACCATAAGGGCACAAGATATAGCAATAGATTTGGGCTATTCAGCCAATCTCTTCACTCTGAAACTCTGCCATTTTGTCTTAGTCTCTCAGACGAGTGGAAATATTTTCTATACTCTAACTGTATCAATCTTTGCAGTAGTCGGTCAGTTTCAACCAGATGCGCCCCCCCCCCCCCCATTCTTCGAAATTCCATTGAGTACAGGCACAGAGCCCTCAACTGCCGCTCATATGACAAGCCATCATTCCCAGGATAAATCATGTCCAACACCCGTAGATCCTTCCCCAGAACAGCTCACAATAATCTAAATGCCGTCTGACCATAGTCCTTTACATTCTCATCAGTATGTCTCCGCTTTTGTATTCTCACTCTCTTGAAATGAATGTTAACATTGCATTTGCTTTCCTAACTGCCAACTGAGCCTGTGAATTAACTGTAGGAGAGGAAGAGGACTCCAAACTCCTTTTGTGCTTCAGATTTCATGATGGCTTTTAGAACATAGTGTCTGTCTGTATTCCGCCTACTGAAGTGCATAATCTCACATGTTCCCATATTGTGTTCCATCAGCTATGTGTTTTCCCAGTGTTCTAAACTGTCCAAGTCTTTCTGCAACCTCCCCACTTCCTCAATATCACCTGCCTATCCAATCGTCATTGTATCATCTGCAAACCAAGCAAAACTGCCATCAGGTCAGATGGTTCACGTAAATGGCACCTCCTGACGACCTCAGGACTGTCCACCATTGAAAAGATGCTTGATCCCATTTAGGTTTAGGCAGTGGTTTGACTGGAATTACACCTGCAAAGTCTTCACTCCTTGCACCACTGGTACTGGTACCCTGCACGCTATTTTATTATGAATTGACCCCATTATGGTGCCACAGAACTTGATCGTGCATGATCCCAGTCTATTAATGGAAATCTGTCTCAATGCTGACTGTGTGGTAATCAGGCCAACCAATGTCATTGTGTGTTGAAGACGACAGAGGGAGGTGGGGGGTGGAGATGTCGATCATAAATGACTGTGTGACTGTCACTGAGGGCTGACACCTGCCGTGAAAGCCCCAGATGTACCTGTGTCTGTTGTCACCGCTGCAGACATGGTCAGTCTTTCAGTGAGTCAAATCAAAGAAAGTGATGGGCCTGGAGAGTGTTCCTGGCTAAGCGCTCAGATCCTGTTTGTATCAACTAGCAGAGGTATTCACATACAACTTCAGACTCTCCCTCCAGAAGCTGGAGTCCCAATCTGATTCAAGAAGGCCATCATCATCCGCGTAAGTGAAAAAACACATGGAACGTACCCTTATAGACGACCACCCAGTGGCTCCGACCTCAATAATCATGAAATGCTTTGAGAGGCTGGTTATGGCTTACAACAACTCCAGTCTCCCAGCCTGACCTGCTGCACTATAATTTGCTGACTGATGTAACGGGTTCACAACGGATGCCATATCTGAGCCTGCACGCATCCCTGGAACATCTGGACAACAAGGACACCTACACCAGACTCCTGCTCACTGACTAAAGCTCCACCTTCAAAATCATTATCCCTTACAGACTAATCACAAAACTCCGCGACCTTGGTCTCAGTTCGATCCTCTTCAACTGGCTCCTCAGGTTTTTGACACACAATCGTGAAGATAGGTAAAATCACCTCCTCCACAATAACAATCAACACTAAAGCTGCTGACGTATGTGTTTTCAACACCCGACAATACGCCCTGTACACCCACTGCTGTACCCTCAGCCCACTACTGTCCTCCCTGTACACCCACGGCTGTGGCCTCAGCCCTCCACTGTCCTCCATGAAAACCCACGTCTGCGCCCTCAGCCCCTTACTGTATTTCATGTACACCCACGTCTGTGCCCTCAGCCCCTTACGGTACTCCAGCAACACCCACGGCTGTGACGTTAGCCCCTTAGTGTGTTCCCTGTACACCCACGGCTGTGCCCTCAGCCAACCACTGTACTCCCTGTACACCCACGGTTGTTTCTGCAGCCCCCTATTATCCTTACTGTACTCCCACAGCTGTGTACTCAGCCCCCTAATGTCCTCCCTGTACAACCACAGCTGTGTCCTCAGCCCCCTACGTACTCCCTGTACATCCATGGCTAAGTTTCTAAATTCCAAACAACGCCAGCTACAAGTTCGCTGATGACATCACTATAGCAGTACGGATATTAAACAACAACGTGTCAGAATCTAGAAAGGCAATAGCGAGCTTGGTGGCATGATCTGTTGATAATGACCTCTCTCTCTAATCCAGCAAACGTAAAGGACTGATCACTGACTTTAAGAAGAAAGGGGGAGGGGGGAGGGGGAACATATCCCATCTACATCAACCGTTTGAGGGAGTGTAGAGCATAAGGTGTCTCGGAGTGATGATAACTCACAAACTGTCCTGAACTTCTCACATAGGTCCAACGGTCGGGAAGGTTCAACAATGCCTCTCCTTCCTGAGGTGATACAGGAAATTCAGCATGCGCTACATCTACAGATGCACCATGGAGAGCATATTGTCCCGGTGCATAACAGCCTGGTATGGCAACTGTTCTGCTCAGGACCGTGAGAAACTACAGAAGGTTGGGTGCACAGCTCTGACCAACGCGGACTCTAACATCCCAAACATCGATTTTGTACATGGCTCGTTGCCACAAAAAGGCTGCCAACATCTACCCCAGATTACTGAGGGAAGGGAGACAGGAAATAGCTGAGGCTATAACAGATATCTTTGGAGCATCCTTGAACGCGGCTGTGGCCCCGGAAGACTGGACAATTGTTAATCCCCCTGTTTAAGAAAGATAGTAGAGATAATCCAGTCAATTGTAGACCGGTGAGACTGATGTCAGGGCTGGAAAACCTGCTAGAGAAGATACTGAGGAATAGGATCTACTCTCATTTGGATGAAAGTAGTCTTATCAGTGATAGACAACATGGTTTTGTGCAGGGAAGGTCATGTCTTACCAACTCAATAGAATTCTTTGAGGAAGTGACAAAATTGATTGATGAGGGAGAGACTTCAGGACACGGACTTCAGGGAAGCGATTGGTATGCTTTCCCACGGTCGGGCTATGGAGAAAGTGAAGTCACATGGTGCGCTAGCTACGTGCATAAAGAACTGGCTGGGCAACGTGAGACAGAGAATAGTAGGGGGAGGGAGTTTCTCAAAATGATGAACTGTGACCAGTGGTTCCATTTAAGATGTTTCTGGAAAGATACATGAATGAGAAGGGAGCAAGTGGATACAGATCCTTAGAACATAGGCGACAGGTTTAGATAGAAGATTTGGATCAGCGCAGGCTTGGACCATCGAATAGCCTGTTTCTGTGCTGGAATGTTTTGTTCTAACATTATCAAAGACCAATCATACCCAAGTAATGGTCTTCCCACAACCTCTTCTATCAGGCTAAAAGATATGGAAGCTTGAAAACACAGAGCAGCTGCTTCATTAAAAGTTTCTTCCTGACTTCTCATCTTCCTCCCCCCAGCTCACTCCGAGCTCTCTCTGGTCCTCACCCCCAGCACCTCCCATTCCCAATCCTCAGCTCACTGTGTGCTTTGTATCTCACTATTTCTCTCACGCTGTCTGTTTCCTTGTATTTTCCTTTTCTCTGTCTTCTGTTTCTTTACCTGAACTTACCATCTCCCCTCTCCCTGTCCATGTGACTCTTTGTTTCTAGTTTTGTTTCCTTTCTCTGTTTTACTGACTGTCATTCTGTTTCCCTCGCTGTCTTTTCTCTCTCTCCTTATACGTGCCTGTCTCTTTCTCCCTCGTTGTGATGGTGATGGCATCTCTATTCTTTTGAAGCATGTGACGGCTCATTGGTTGGATGTTGGCAATAAAATAAACTCAATTGCGTTTTGGTATCTTGGACATAATTTAAATTTATTGGTTAAATTTCAACTGTTGTCAAAACAGCAAGCAGATATTGGATACCCATTTAACAACCAATTCTTACATCTAAATATTTTGGAACTGCCTTCTCTCAATGCTCTGCCTACTGGCAACTGAAAGCATTCTATTCACGTGCATAATAGTGTGACGGTAATATCACTTCCCAGGACCATAAGAAACTACAGACGGTTGTGTGCACAGCCCAGACTATCATGGAACACAATCTTCCATCCATGTAGACTTCTCATTGCCAGCCCTTCGCTGGCATCAACTATCTCTCCAAAACCGGTAATGGTCTCCGACAACCTCTTCCAAAAGGGAGGAGATACAGACGCTTGAAAACATGGACCAGCATGCTCAGGAACACCTTCTTCCCCACCGTAATTACACGAGCGAATTGAAGTCTCTAACTTTTCAAATAATATTAATCTTGCGAAAGTCGCTCTTGCTTTGCACAGCTCCTGTGCAGCTGTCACCTTGTATGCCTCACTCTGTCTAAGTGCCATTGAGGCTCAAGGTCTTCTCAAGGGCAATCAAAAAAGTGAACTAATGCTGGCCCACCCAGCGATACCTATATCACATTAATAAATATAAGAAGCTGACGGCACTCAGGGAAGATAGACAGTTGGGATCAAATCGCTTTAAACATGATCTTAGATATATATAGTTTCCCTGAGTATCTGAAAGTAGAGTGTTCCTACAAAACCTTTCATAAGCTGATATGGCGTAAAGTGAAGTAGCATTAATTTATGTGGGAAAAAAATCATCTTTCTTGGTAAAAGTGAAAACCTCTTCGGATTTCTTTTGGTTAGCGAAAACAAGACGTAATGGATGTTTTTCGGAAAGGGAAGTGGCAAAAAGCAGATTTGTGAGAAGCGGGGTATGCATGTACCGGCATGGGGAAGATATTCAGGAAGATGGGGAAAGTTAAAAATAAATGAAGTGAATCTCACTTTTTATTTCCATCCCAGCTGATCACCATTCCTGTTGTTTGCTCTTTTTCTTCTATCTCTCTCTTTGTCTATTGATTTAGCTCACTCCTCCTCCCTTTCAAAGCAGACTTCCCTGTCACCAGCATTATTCACACTATTTTCCAACTGTTTTCAGTTCAGAAAAGCTCCCAGCATTTTCTTTTCTTTGTTTTGCATTTCTTATGCAATTTCAGATCTCCAGCATCTCCTTACATTTGGTTTAATCTTCAAATTTGTTATTCCATGGGAAGTCGGCATCTCTGCCAGGGGAGCATTTGTTAATCATCACTAATTGTTCTGATTGTGAGGCCATTCCACAAGCCAATATAAAATCAAGCACATTGATATGGGTCTGAAGTCACACTTAACCCAGACCGGGTAGTAACATTAGATTTCTTTAACGAAGGTCATCAGTGAAATAGGAAAGTTTTCAGACATAATGTGGGTTTTATGGTTGTTTTTCGTGAAATTCACTTTTATTCGAATTCTTATCATTTTTATTGAAGTTCTGCCATCAGCTGTGGTAGGACTTGAAACAAGTCGCTTGAAACAATGTCTTTCGTTTAATAAGCTTTGCTCCTGAATTATATCCAGCGACATTCCTACCCTGATACATTGTCCGAATCATGAAGTAACGTCCGAGACAAGAACAATTTTGTGATTGGAATACTTGTAACTGGTAAAGTGGCTAGAAGAGAGCTTGAAACATAAAGTCTGAATTTTACCAACGTGCAGACAATGGATTGTTCAGCCACAGCACTGACGCAGAGATGGAGTTTGGGGATATTATGAGCTGGTAGTGGACAGGGTTGGTGACAGAGAAAACACGAGACATAAATCAGTTCAGGGCAAAAAGGGATCTCGAGGTTGTCCACAGTTTTGTTCTCAGATGTTTGTAAGGGAGTGGTCTGCAAGTCAGATGAATGGAGATAGCAACTTGAATTGAAGATAATAATTTATTTCTTTGACAAATAGAGATAATAGAAATTGCAATGAAGTTCAAAATTGTTTATGGAATTAATGAATGGACAGAGGTAGAGAACACCAACAACTACGAGAATAGGTTAGTAACACACCCTCCACCCCGCCCAAAATAATAATCAGCATCGCTAATACCCGATTTGTTAGAAATTCCCAATAGAGGGAAATGTTGAAAAGACCCAAAGAAAGCCTCCTCTCCATTGATGTAATTATCCATCCATTATTCTCAGATTCAAATCTGTCCTCTCCACGTCTGTGCAGCTGCTGAGCTTTGTTATTGTTGGTGCTGATGCATCTGCGCCTACACTGGGATAGCGCACTGAGTGATGCCCCTCACCAATAGGAGTTGGAAACCCTCCAGTGACACAGTTACAATGCATGGAGACTGACATCAATCACAGTTACTGAGGAAACAGTTCTAGCTTTCAATACAGTACATTCAGTTCACAATATAACTGGATTGGACTGGATGCTGACATCGCTGGCTATTGGTCACATCTCCCATCATCAATTCCTTTAGTGAAGTCAATTGTGAGGGAGAGTGATGGATGTTTTCTTATCGCAGGCTCGATGACTCTGCTCTGTTGTAGGTTTGCAATGCTGTAATCATCTTACCCCGAATTTCCGCCCCTCCACTAAAATAAGAAAAACAGTCATGATGTTTTTACTGTGCTGATCTCTCCTCCACGGGAACAAACCAGCTAACACACTGTCACTGGGAACAGTTGGTCTGCACATAGACAGGAAGTGTGGACTTCTCTCAATGTTCCTCTCACTGCTCTAATAAAGAAACGTTGGACCTTCCATTCATAATATGCTACAGTAATTAATTTATACAAATTGACAAACATCTTAATGCAGTTTTATTTGCTGCAAAACAGTAATTTTTGCGCTTTCCCCCCTCAGTCCAAAACCAAAAGTGAACTTATTCATTAAGACTTATGAATTAATGAGTCAGATTTAGCTAGTAGATAGGGCGGAATAAGGGCAGTGGCTGTGGAGACTGCATGGAGAGTCCAATGATATTCTCCAGTCTTCATCACTTTTAACGTCAGATAGAATTGAATACAGTTCACAACAAAGAACGAGCCAACGTTTGGGAGATGCAATGCTGAATGACAATGTGAACTGAACAGGATTATTTTAAATGTGGTAAAGTGACCTATATTTTATATACACACCATTTAATCATTGGGAATACAGATTGAGTAGGGTCACCGCACCTGAAGCATTAACTTTGATGCCTCTTCCCAGATACAACCAGACAGGCTGAACTTTCCCTCCAAAGTCTGTTTTTGTTTGAGATTGATCATATTGTTCATATCTGGCAGGATGCTTACAATTAAAAGCAGATGCTAATAACAAAATGTACAAGGCTACGTGGACAATACTGGAGAATAATAGTCGAAATATCGCTCATTCCAAACTGGAAGAGACAATGGGCTGAGTTTTCATCACCTTTGCTGTAATAATTCTATGTTATGCATTGAACGCTTTTGGAGATTGGGGGAGACAAGCTAGTTCAATGAAGGACACAGAGTGTTCCATCATCAAAAATCTATTCCTATTATTTCATGAAGTTCAGCTGCCTCTAAAATGTATTTTCAAACAAAATAGATTTCCAGAGATTTACAAGATGTTCAGAAGGTTTTTGTACTTTCTATCTTAAAGAAGAAACAGATTTCGGCTGTAATTCAGATTCACAGACACACCAACTGTAATAGAAACAAGAAAGTGCCACATTGTCCAAATATTACCAAGGTCAACATGGAGATCTGTCAAGAAACATGAAATATAGAGATAATGGAAACATGAAAAACAAACAGCAAATGCTGGAGAAACGAATAAGATGAAGAAGTATCTGCAGAGGACAACAGATTAACATATTTCATATGATGTGACACTGTTCTGAAAAGTCATATTGGAATCAAAGTGAATTTTTTGCATCTCTGCTCAGATGTTGCCAGATCTACTGAGTTTCGCTCCAGCTCTTTTGATTTCATTCTTCTTTCTGAACTGTGGCAATGTGTCTGATCTGAATGAAAGCAGCAGAGTTGCTATATCAGTTGAATCTCGAGTAATTTGTTATGGACATTAAATGAGAAATTACAAAGTTCCAATGTTTGACAGGGCTTTAAATATCGATGACGTATTGCTTTGTGAAACCTTGCGATGAAAACGTTGAAACAAAACAGAGGTTGCTGTAATCGCTCAGCAGGTCTGGCAGCGTCTGTGTAGAGAAATCATAGTTAACGTTTCAGATCCAGTGCCCCTTCCTCAGAACTGATGGTAACACGGAAAATGTTGGTGTATATGAAGAAGAGACTCGATAGCTCTTAATCGAGACTGTTAATAGCTAACAATAGAGTGTGAATAATGGAAGGCTATGTGATAGCTTGGCCTGGTGTATGGGTACGGGGCTAAGACATTGGGGAGTTCAGGCCCGAAAATTATTGAACATGATTATGAGTCTAAAGGCCCGCACATGGAAAATGAGGTGTTCTTCCAGCTTGCACTGAACTTGCCTGAAACACTGCAGCAAGCCTGACACAGAGATATTGGACAGGGAATAGGATGGGCTGTTAAACTGGCAGGCAACTGAAAGCTCAGAGTCATTTGCAGTGGTACAACTTGGATGTTCTGTGAAGCATTCACCGAGTCTACTCTTCATTTCCCCGATGTAGAGGAGACCACATTGTGAGCAGCGCATGTAGTAGACCGGATTGTGGGAATTGTTGGTAAGGTGCTGCTTCACCTGGAGAGCATAGTTGGGCTCTTGGATACTGATGAGTAAGGCGGTAAATGGGAAAGTGTTACACTTCCGACGGGGAAAGTGAAGTGGAACTGTGGTGGGAGTGAATAAAGAGTAGACCAGTGTGACCTGGAGGGAATAATCCCTCTAGAAGGTGGACAATGGAGGAGAGGTCAATATGTGCAGGTGGGGACATCTCGCTGGGGGTGGGCGAAATGTGGGCTGATGATCCTCTGCATGTAAATGCTGCTTGGATAGAAGGTAAGGACAAGGGAAACTCCGTTGCTCGATGGAAGGGGAGGGGTAGGCTTGAAGTGCAGGAGATGGGTCAGACTCGGTTGAGGACACTGTTGACAACAGTGATGGGGAATCCCTTGAGTGAGGAACAAGGTGGACATTTCAAAAGCTTCCTTGTTGAATTTAGCATCATCAGAAGCAATGCGGTGGAGACGGAGGAACTGGGGGAATGGAATTGAGTCAATGCAGGAAACCTGGTGTGAGGACGTATACTCCAGGAAGCTGTGGGAGTCGGTGGGATAATACTGGATAGCACTGGTTTGTCTATCCCCAGAAATGGAAGCAGAGATGTTGAGGAAAGGAAGGAAGGAGTCAGAGATAGACCAGATGAAAGTGATGGAAGGGTTCAAATTTCAAGCGAAATCGGTTAACTTTTCCAATTTCAGACAAGCGAGAGATGCAACAGTGATGATATCATCTATGTATCAGACAAAGAGTTGTGGATGGTTGCTGGAGTAGAACTGGAACAGGGAATGGTCGACGTACCCAAGGTGAAACAGGCATACGTGTGTATCCATCCACTTACTCTGTGTGACAGGAGCAGGCAGAAGCAATGTGTCTGCCCGGCAGTTCTGTTTGTGAATTTTTGGAGGTAGATAGAAGCGAGCACTGCTATCAGAGGACCATCAACTTGGGGGCAGTTAGGGGGGGTGGGATGGGAGTGTGGCAGGAATCTCCAGATGAAATATGGTCAGTTATCATAGTTGATACAATGGCATGATGTGCCATGGCAGGGTCATAGTGCAGGAGAAGATTAGAGGAGGTATCTGAGAGTGGGGGTTCAACCTCTGCAATTTTGAAATCAGTCCACCAGACTTATCGGGACAGGCTGAGTAATACTGTCAGGGTTGGATCTAAGCACATGGAGTGTAGGCTGTTTGGAAAGTGACAGGTTGGATTTGGCGAGGGGAGTGCAGAGAAATTAAGACAACCAATGTCATGTGGAGATTTCACAATGAATCGATTTAGTTCCGGTAAAGGCCAGAGCGAGGGGTCCAGGTGGAGGGAGAGTATTGCATCTGGGTAACGGGGTATACGGGACAGGGAGAGGAATCTTGCCGAAAGAAATGGGCACTGAGGCGAAGACAGCGGAAGAGCTCAACTTAATGTCATGCCTAAAACTCTTTGAAGTGGGGTCACAGAGAGGTAAAGTTCAGATATTTGTTAAGTACAGAACATTCAGCATCAGAGAGTGGACGTTCAGGAGGGGTGGTGAAAAAAAGACAGGAGGTGGAGTTGGGGGAAGGGCATGGAGTCAGAGGGCAGGGTATGGGAGGGGAGGAAGTTTCCCGAGGGTCAAGGGCATCTCCATGTTGTTGCACATTGTGTGCCCAGTACATCTGGTCAGCACAACGAATATGTAGGTGAATAAATTAGAATTGTGGAGTTGTAAAGCCTTGAGACAATGTGATGCGATGCTGCTGGACAGAGAAAATGTTGATCTCAGTGGTACTGATATCGCACGATCAGTCCTCAGAAAGTAACTGATTGAAAATAATTGGGAATGTAATCTTATTGTAACGTCCTGATTTCACTGGAGTGACACTCAAGCAGCAAGGTCTTACTTTTTTGTAGACTTTAGACCAATCTGAAAACATAATATATTTTGATGTAATTAACAGGACAAATTTATCCATGATTTATGAATGCACTCGCAAGGGCAGAGTTTATTTGTCATTCTCAATAGCTCTGTGGAAAGTGTCATTGTTCAGTGAGGAAATTACCAGTGCAGAATTTCCTGCGATTCCCATTGACCACAATTTACTCAGGATCCCTGATGTCACATGAGTCAAATACTACTTTGAGGCAATGCAAGTTACTCTGACCTCACCTCAACTGATATTGGAAAATCAGTTAAATGAATAAAGAACAAAAGGATAGTACACGGCCTGTTTGAACAATGTGCTCACTCTCCTCACAATGTTTAAGGGAAAACTGATGCATGGATTTCTGAATCTGTGGAGAGGTTTGTCTTTTTTGCGATGAGGCTGTTTGGTTAAATGCTGTGACAGAGATACAGAAACACACTCCACTCTGTACCATGAGGAACAAAACCAGCCTGTTCACGGTGCATCAGACAGTGACAGAAACACACTATTGTCTGTTCCTATTGGACATTGATAGTCTCAATCTCATCATTGACTGATGACAATTTGGAGCACAGAAGCCAGCGGCTCCCATCATCCTAGATGGAAAGCAAAAAGCGGAAGGGGTGACCAGAGAAAGTGGAAGTAACTGGGGAATTGGTGTAACTTACAGTGGGAGTGGCAGAAGAAGTGTGAAGGGAGATCGTCAGTGGAAGAGTATGTAGTAGCAGAAGGGGTAGTGCAAGGGGAGTAGGAGTGTAAGAAAAGAGTAGGATGGAGGAGGACGAATAGCTGATGAAGTTTTAGTGACAGCGAAAAGCTTGTTTTTGAGGAAGTGAGATTGAATGAGAAAACATCACTGTACAAGAAAATCGGGATCTGGATTCCATTCAAAATGTAGCTAGGATTCCTTGTCCTTTCTCTTCTATCACTTGATTCTTGTTCAGGTTGGGCATGTACTATATATTTCTATATCTCCATCAAGTGCAGATGACATGTTTCTTTCTCTCCTATGGCGGTGTTTCAATATTTTTGATTTTATTTGCAGTGTATATTTGCTTCCAATTCAAGGTGGATATGAGAATATCATTTGATCTTCTGAGGTTTGCCCATAACATAGTATTTAATTGAATATTTTTCCTCATCACACTCGCTGTTTAAACAAACAAATTTTCCTGCAGATGAAAAATTTCTTCAGCTCCAGTAATTGCAGGGAATGTTACAAAGAACAGTGTCACGCAAAGTGCTAATGTTCCACTGCAAGGTACCAAACCTTTGTTTATCCTAAATTATTTACAAGGTTTATAAATAAAACATGCAGAAGGGGAGAGTGCAAAAGGTGAATTCAACTCTGTGTCGAAAATGCTATTTGTGGCTCCCTCATAAAATGTGTTAATTACATCACTCATAAATTCACCAAAATAGGAAAAGCAAGAGACTAGAATTGTCAAAACATCCTCTGAACAACAATTGAAGAACAGGAAGGAAATAACGGTTTGTTTGTGATATTCATAAATGACGATTGTGAGAATGTGGAAGGTGGGGAGCAGTGGAATGATGACTAATGTTATGGAAGACACAAAGATGAGTTGGGTGGATCACAGTCAGGAGGAAAGTGTTAGGGTACAGGAAGATAGAAACAGATTATTCAGATAGCCAGATCAATGGCCTGATGAAATTTAACACCGATAATTTGGGAAGATGCAAGTCAGAAGTAACAAGACAAGTGAATACTCAAAAGTGAGTATGAAAGAGGAGGGGTAAATTTGCTCGTTTTTTATTTGCAGCAGGGAAGGTTGAGGAGGGAACCTGGTACAGGTGTACAAGAGCATAATAGGTATGGAGAGGATGAACAGATAACAGCTGTTTTCCTTTGTCAAATAATCAAATAAAAACAAAAGGGACACACTTTTAAAGTGAAAGGCAGGGGATTGAGAGAGGAATGTGTTTCGAACTGAGAGGGTAGAATGAATGTGGAATGCGTTGTCTAGGAGGGTGGTTGAGGCAGGTAACCTCACAAACATTTAAAAAACCTTTGGATATGCACTTGCTGGCACTGACGTAATAGGCCTGTTTTTCATTGCATGATTCTTTGCAGTGGCAGCCATGAACACTCTGATATATTCGGAAACAATAAGCAAAGGCAGTTGCTACTTTGTTCCTTTGACTGTACTCAGTACGTGGCTATATTACAAACCAGCATCATCTCATGCAGCTTCAGCACTTACTCAACCAAAGTCAGCCCAGCCATCTCTGGGAACAACCAGGGCAATTCACATGCTCTGTGCAAGCATTGTCCAACAACAGCACTGATATTATTATGGCTGTTTGCCACCATTATTATAGTCACAGCCATAACTTGAACACAGCTTTTCCTCCATTATAATACAGACGTTTAGCAATAAGGATGTTATTTTCTGAAGTATAATAAACTATTTCCCATGTATTCACTTTGACAAACAGCAAGTTTTCCTGTGTTTTTAACCAGTTGTTTCTCACAGAATTCCCCACCCCAACCTTTTTCCACTTTAACATTTTCTTGTGCACTGTCTCCCTGATCTCACACACCTCACTCCCTCACATCCCCACACTCTCCATCCTTATTGATGAATCTCTGAAAAACTTGCGCCTCATCTCGATAATTTATTCCAACTTACAACTCACATTTTGGACTGATTTGATTCCTTCTCTCGACATGGTCATTAAACTGGCCATGCCTGATGTCCTATTCACGTCGACCTTCTACTCAGTTCCTGATCTGCTGCTTTGGTTCTCACTCTCCTGGCTTATTCAAATCCATATGACTCGCACTAACAAACCTCCCCACAAGGATGCTGGTGCTCGTCCACTTAAGATACAACCTGTCTTTTTTGTACAGGACTCTACCTGTCTTGGAAGAGAGCCCAATGATCCAACAATCTGAAGTAGCATGTTAAAAACATGTTAAGCTATACTCTCCTCCTCATCCTTCCCTCTTTTCCACATGGCACGGGGAGTATTCCAGACATTACAGAGGATTGCTCTCTCTCTCTCTCTCTCTCTCTCTCTCTCTCTCTCTCTCTCTCTCTCTCTCTCTCTCTCTCCCTCTCTGTCTCTCGCACCCCCCACACACGCACATTCAGAAGACAGACAGACAGACAGACAGACACCACATTACTTTGCAGAAAAATACAAATAACCCTAAAATAATTGGAATGATAACGGGAATGAAGGATTTGGTTAAAGGGAGGATGAGAGAAATTGCGCTTCTTCTGGATGTCAGTTTTCTCGCTGACCTGGAGTGTTCATTTTCAGATGGTTCATCACTATACTAGGGAACATTATCAGTGATCCTCTGGTGAAGTGCTGGTGTTATGTCCCACTTGCTATTTATGTGTTTACGTTTCCTTGAGTCAGTGATGTAATTTCCAGTATTGGTGATTTTCTGTCCCGTTCTTTTTTCTCATAGAGTGTTAGATGGAATCAAAATCGATGTGTTTGTTGATAGAGTTCAGGTTGGAACGCTATGCTTCTAGGCATTCTCGTGCTTGTCTCTGTTTGGCTTGTCCTAGATAGATGTGAAGACGTAGTCGAAATGATGTACTTTCTCATCTGTATGTGAGGATACTAGTGATGGTGGGTTATGTCTTTTTTTCTGGCTAGTTGTTGTTCATGTATCCAGATGGCTAGTTTTCTGCCTGTTTTTCCGATGTAGTGCTTGTTACAGTTCTTGCAAGGCTTATTATTCCTGGAGCAGAACAGACAAAGATGTAAACTTATTGCGGTACTTAAAAGTATGAAAAGTTGTAAAACAGGAGTAATCTGTTTCCGTTAGTTGGCATTACAACATCAATGAGTTCTAATTTCCAGATTATCATGAAAAGAGCCAGGAATGAGATAACGAAAATCTTCTTTATTGAGACAGTTGTTCGGATTTGGAATGGACTGCCTGGGAGAGTTGTGGATGACCCAGACCTCTGTAATGGGCAAGTTATTGGACGGAATCCTGAGGGACAGGATGTACATGTATTTGGAAAGGCAAGGATAGTCAACATGGCCTGGGAAATCATGTCTCACGAACTTGATTGAGATTTTTGAAGAAGTAACAAAGATGACTGATGAGGGCAGAACAGAAGATGTGATCTATATGGACTTCTGTAAGACGTTTGATAAGGTACCCCATGGGAGATTGATTAGCAAGGTTATATCTCATGGAATACTGGGAGAAATAGCCATTTGGATACAGAACTGGCTCAAAGGTAGAAGACAGAGGGTGGCGGTGGAGGGTTGTTTTTCAGACTGGAGAACTCTGACCAGGGGAGTGCCACAACAATCAGTGCTGGGCCATCTACTCTTTGTTATTTACAGAAATGATTTGGATGCGAGCATACGAGGTACAGTCAGTAATTTTGCAGATGACACCAAAATTGGAGGTGTAGTGGATAGCGAAGATGGTTTCCTCAGAGTACAACAGGATCTGGACTAGATGGGCCAATGGGCTGTGAGGTGGCAGATGGACTTTAATTCAGATAAATGCGAGGTGTTGCATTTTGGGAAACCAAATCTTAGCAGGACTTATACACTTAATGGTAAGGTCCTAGGAGTGTTGCTGAACAAAGAGACCTGGAGTGCAGCTTCATAGCTCCTTGAAAGTGGAGTCGCAGGTAAATAGGATAGTGAAGAAGGCGTTTGGTATGCTTTCCTTTATTGGTCAGAGTATTGAGTGCAGGAGTTGGGAGGTCATGTTGCGGCTGTCCAGGATATTGGTGATGTCACTCTTGGAATATTGCGTGCAATTCTGGTCACCTTCCTATCGGAAAGATGTTGTGCAACTTGAAAGGGTTCAGAAAAGATTTACAAGGATGTTGCAAGGTTGGAGTATCTGAGCTACAGGGAGAGGCTGAACAGGCTGGGGCTGTTTTTTCCTGGACAGTCGGAGGCTGAGGGGTAACCTAATATAGATTTTCAAAATTATGAGGGACATGGATAGGATAGGATAAATAGACAAAGTATTTTCCCTGGGGTCAGGGAGTTCAGAACTAGGGGACATAGGTTTGGGGTGAGTAGGGAAAGATATAAAAGAGACCTAAGGGACAACCTTTTCACACAGAGCCTGGTATGTGAATGGAATGAGCTGCCAGAGGATGTGGTGGAGGCTGGTACAATTGCAACATTTAAGAGGCATTTGGATGAGTATATGAATAGAAACAATTTGTAGGGATATGGGCCGGGTGCTGGCAGGTGGGACAAGATTGGGTTGGAATAACTTGTCGGCATGGACAGGTTGGACTGAAGGGTCTGTTTCCATGCTATACATCTCTATGACTCTAACTGGGGATGTATTTGGAAATGTGAATTTAATAGGCTGCAGAAATAAGGCTGGAAAACGAGAGGGGCTTGGGAGACATTCCTGGAGCTGATGCACACACAGTGGCCAATGGCCTCCTCCTATACTTAAAAGTTGAGCACTCTATCATGTGTCTGATGTGAATAAAAGTCAGTATCCGATTATTTCTCATTGTAAATGCTCGCGAATATCTGATTATTTAGTGCAGCATAAACATTTAAAATGCAAGTATTGCAAGGCCAGCATCATTAAATAGTCTAAGTATTGCTCAGAACATAAATATTTTAAATGTTGTATTCTAATTACTAAAACAAATCTGTCATTGCTTTGGCACAAATCTCTTTGAAAAGGTCTGATTTTTCACTCACACAATAATATGTTCCTCGCTTTTGATAACTGTCCACATTTCATATTAAATAACATTCTTTCTAAAAAATAAAAGTTTTCAAATTATTGTTCACTAAAATTTGATTACACAAATCATTTATTTAGTTTAATATTCACAGCGCATGTTGAATTATAGCTATTACTAATTCGCTGGCAAATAGCTGAAGCTTGTACATTTCAGTGAGAAATTGAACTGATTGTTTTTTATAAATATATAAGAACGCTAATTCTATTTGATTGTTCAATCGTTTGGTCACCCTGAACATGTAATCATTCAGAAGCCAATCACTTTCAAAACGTTGAAGTGACAATGCTTTTGAATCCTGACATTGTGTATGTTATTCTGATCGCCAAAAGAGTTACATCCATGTTGTTTGTTCGATACAAAATAAAATGTACATTCTTTATTTCTGTGTTTGAAAATCTTGACAGGAGTTTATATTATAGGTCTATAAATATAGAATCAATCTAATTCTTTTCAGAGATTATAGTTCAGTTGAATAATCATAGTTGACATCTGAAATTTGCCCAATTCACGAAACATAGCAAACATCTGATTAATACATGGGTCACCCAACAGATTGTATCTGAAGAAAACAGCAGCAAATGACAAGTCAAGAATCATTTAATATCGTAACTTGGCGGAGCCTGCGTGGTGTAGGACACGACACATATTTTACTGACATTCAGGTGAATGTAACAATGAATAACATAACTGGTAGTTTTGGGCTAACGCCCCTCCCCAGCCTCCAAATCTCACACACATCACTCCCTCACACATTCAACAATTGATAAGAATCCACAGGCTGGGTGAAACATAAAACACAGATCGGAACAACACAGTACAGACCCTTCAACTCTTGACGTCCTGCTGAACTTTTATTTTCCTCAAAGACCAGACTAACTGACATACCCTTCCTGTGCCTATCCAATGCACTTAAATATCCCTAATGCAGCTGACTCTATTCAGCACCCACCACTCTCTGTGTAAAGAACCTGCCTGCGATATCTCTTCAAACTTTCTTCCAATCACCTTAAAATTATGCCCGCTCGGGATAGCCGTTTCCACCCTGCGAGAAAGTCTCTGGCTACCCATTCTACCTATGCCTCTCATCATCTTATACATCTCTATCAAGTCAACTCCTATTCTTCATTGATCCAAGGAGAAAAGCCCTAGCTCCCTCAACTTTTCTTTGTAAGACATGCCCTCCAGTCCAGGCAGCATCCTGGTAAATCTCCCTGGCACCCTCTCCAAAGACTCAACATCTTCGCAGTAATGAGGGAACTAGAACTGAACACAACATTCTAACTGTAGTCTCACCACAGCTTTTTGGCGCTGCAGCATAACCTTGCGGCCCTTAAGCTCAATCCCTGGCTAATGAAAAAAAACGTACATCTTAATAACCTTATCAACTTGAGTGACAACTTTGAGCGTCCTATGATATGGAACACTTGACTCCCATGGTCCTCCACACTGCCAATAATCCTGCTTTTAACCTTGTATTCTGCATTCAAATTCGACCTTCCAAAATGAATCACTTCACACTTATCCAGGTTGAACTCCATCTGTTATTTACCATCCCAGTTCTGCATCCTGTCAATGTCCAATTACAACCTACAACAGCTCTCCACACTATCCATAACTCCACCATCTTTGTTACATCGTAAAACTTACTAAAGCATCCTTTCACTTTATCATCCAAGTCATTTGCAAAGATCACAAAGAACAGCAGCCCCACAATCAATTCCTGAAGAACACCACTGGTCACCAAGCTCCAGGCTGAATACTTTCCATGTTCTACCGCCATCGGTTTTCTACAGGCTAGACAATTTTGTATCCACACAGACAGATTTCCCTGTTTCCCTGTATCCCATGCCTCCTTACTTTCAGAATGGGCCGACATGATGGTAACTTATCAACCAACTTGCTAAAATCCATGTACATCACACCCATGCTCTACCTTCATCAATGTGTTTGATCGCATCCTGAAAGAATTCACTAAGTTGTGTGAGGCATGACATGCCCGTCAAAAAGCCATGCTGACTATCTCTAATCAAACTATGATTTTCCAAGTAATCATAAATTATGTCTCTCAGAATCCTTTCCAATACTTTGCCCAATGCAGAAGTAAGACTGACTGGCCTGTATTTCGCAGGATTATCCCTATTGACTTTCCTGAACAAGGGAATAACTTTTTCCACCATCCGATCATCAAGCAGTACTTCAGTGGACAGTGGGGACACAAAGATCATCGCCTAAGGCGCAGCAATCTCTTCCCTCAATTCCTCTGGTAACCCTGGGTGCTTCCTGTCTGGTCCAGGGGAATTACCTATCCTTATGTTTGTACTTCAATCAGTCTGTACCTCACCTCACTTTGTCTACTCCCTTTACAACCAACTGATTGCTTTCCATTTCAGGGCGATATACAGTGCTGCCCTCCTGAGCAAGTACAGTTCCAAATATTCAATGATTCATGGAATGGAAAGAATTCTGAACATACCAATGCCTTCCTGATGAAGGGATTATGCCCAAATCTTTCACTCTCTTGATCCTCAGATGCTGCTTGACTCGCTGTGCTTTACAAGCACTCCACTTTTCGAATCTGATCTCCAGCATCTGCAGTCCTCACTTTCTCCATTACTGAGGGCTGACCCCTCTGCACACTGATCACGGAACTAGTCAGCAGGAATTCATTGTATGTGGAGCTGACTGTTCTGTTCTGGAACGTTGCATTTGATTAACACATTAATTATAAAATAAATTAAAATTCTACAATTATTCATTCAGTGCCAGTTACATTTTTTAGTTCATGGAATGGCAGCTTGATAACAAAAAGTAAATGACTGAAGAACTCTGAGGTACAGAGTATTCCAGGTTCTATATTCCAGGCTGGATGTCATTTACCTTAAAGCTGAGAATATTATCGGACCGACAGATTTGAGAAGGGAACGAGGTGACACGGGGAAGTGGACATTTTTGCCATCAAGGAGATGTGTTTGAGGGAGGTCAGGGCTGACAACCCAATATTCTGTATTACAAGAACTATAGGCAGCACAGAAGAGGGGTAAAATGAAGGTGATGTTGCTTTTATTAATTATGGAGTTAATGACTGTAGTATGGACGGAAGATATCTTTGAAGGGTATTCAAATGACGCTTTGTGGGTTGAAGTTAGGATCAAAACAATGACAGTCACACTCCTGGGGATATAGTATAGACTCTAGATAAAAGAAAATACAGGAGCAGATATATAACCAATTCACTGAGGTGAGTAAATACAACAATAGGATTATTATATTCAGGCATTTTAATTCTAAACATTCATTCGGGCAGTGATAGCATTTTTTAAAGAAGGGAACGATGTCTTGACGCTTATTCTAGAAAGCTCCTTATGTTAACATGCAACAGATACAACGATGAGCGGGGCAGTGCTGGGCCTCGCTGTGGAGAATGAAGCCAGTTAGGTGTTGTCGGCAGGATTGGGAGAGCATTGCATGACCAGTGACTGTGAGTCAAGCATTTTTAGCGTGTTAAGGAAAACACCAAAAGAAAAAGGTTAGAAAAATAACAATAATTTGGATGAGGGAGGCAGATCTTTTCAAAACAAAGACAGGATCTGGCCACAGTACAGTTACTTCTGGGTGAAACCTAACAGACCAGCGTGGTGGTGATTACATGTTCACAATGAAATTGATGAGAGTGTCACTACAGCATGTTACAACAAAGAAGAAATGTAGTAAAACAAGCCCGGAGAACATTGGATGTCTACAAATATTCAGAATGGAATTAAAAATGAAAGAGGAGGTTAAAGCAGGCATAAAGTAAGCAGGTCAATTGAGGTCCCAGAAGAGTAGAGACCGTGTTGGGCTAAACTCAAGAAAATAAGTAGAATACCTAAAGTGGTGGGCGGGAGGGGGGCGGGGAACCGAAATAAAAACGTTAGTGGGCAATGTTTTCAAGAATTTAAAGACATTTTATCGGTTTATTAAGGGTAAGAGGGTAACAAGAGAAAAAATAGGAAGTATTAAGATCCGAGGAGGCAACGTGTGCATAGAGTCAGAGAACATGTCCAACACGTATTACGTATCGGTCTTCACTTTGAATAAGCAGTTCCTGTATGCAATGTCTGCTCCTGACAGTATGACCTTGAGCAAATTGACACAGAAGCTGAGGAAGAATTGGAAGTTGACGCAGGATAAAAAGTGGGAAAACCCCTAGATCAGGATGAACTGTATCTTAGACTGATGTGGACGATGAGGGAGGAGATTACAGGCTCTTAAAAATTTGTGTTTTTTTTTTCTTTTGCGTTGGCCACAGAGGTGGTATGATCGAACAGGACAACATCTAATGTAGGTTTAATTTCCACACAGAGTGCTAGAAAAAAAAAAACATGGGATTAAAGACAACCAAGTCTCACATCAATGGGAGGGAAACAATTTTACAAAATTGTGATGGCTGGTGAGGAATGATAACTAAATATCTTCAAGGCTGAGATAGACAGATTTTTAACAAGGGTTGCAGGGAAAACGCAGGAAAATAGAATGGAAGGGTATCAGAATAAATGTACCCTAATTGAAAGGAAAAGCAGAGTCAGCGAGCGGATGGACATACTATCGCTCGTATGTCTAATGGTAAACCTTTTCTAATAGCCTGTATTCACTGGAAAATCAGCATCTGTCCCTCAGGAGTGAGACACAGTTTGGAATGCAATCGATAGACTCAAGGAATTCATGAATGCAGTATTAACAGACAGAAAAGACCGGAGGACTGCGACAACGCGGATTGGCTGTCAGGGTGAATATGTGCATCAGTGCAGTCACCACTACTAGAAGCAAGACACCTCCAAGTCCAAGCAAGGGTCTGGTGTTAATGAGCGCTGAAGACCCAAATAATACACCATTGTATTGTCTCCCTCCAAAGGTAAATGTGGAGTGGTCTATTGACGTGCTGTAAATTGCAGAGTAGGTAGTAATGCTTTGGTTCCAGACGCTTCAGTGAGCAGCAGCGCAGCAAAAAGTGCAGGTAAGCTCAAGTAAAGTCTTTTTAACGCTAGTCTGACAGCAGTTGAGATTGCAGCTAGGGCAGTTGAATGTTTCCCGTGCGGGATGTGGGAGCTCAGGGAGATTTCCACCATCCCTGATGACTACACGTGTGGGCAGTCCAACCAGCTGCAGCTCCTGGGATACCGTTTTCAGGAACTGGTCCTGGCTGCTCTACGGATCATCCAAGATACTGAGAACTTAATAGATAAGAGCTTTAATGAGATGATAACGCCCATGTCCCCCCTTAGCCACGTTTCTGTAAAAACTATAATATCCCAGTCCCATGTCAAGATCCACGCCCTGAGTTCATATGCATTACCTGTCAGCCCTGCTGCATTTAAATAAACGGAATTTATTTTCGTTCCTTGCTTCCTGTCGTGTTCCAGGCAGAGGGTAGCTGGGCGACCATCAGGAATGGCGAAGGGAGTAGGCAGAGAGTGCAGGAATCCCCTGTGGCCATTCCTCTCGAAACACAAGTATACCATTTTGGATACTGATTTTGTGTGTGGAGTGAGATGGGGGGTGGGTGTTGGGGAATAACCGTTCAGGGGAAAGCAGCAGTAGCCAGATTGGTTGCACTACGACTTGCTCTGGGAAGCAGCAGGATAGGATGAAGATAAACAGGGTCTTAGAGATAGGAGATTCGATTGTTAGGGGGACAGATCGGAGATTCTGCGGCCATAAATGGGAAACCAGGATGGTGTCAAGGTCCAGGATGTGTCTGAGTGGCTGCTGAATCTTCTCAGGGAGCGGGGTGGGGCGGGGGGCATGAGCTGGTAGAAGTCATTGTGCACGTTGTTACAAATGACACAGGTAGACACAGGAATGTGGTCCTACAGAGTGATTACTGAGAGCTAGGAGAAAAGTTAAAAACTGGGACCTTGACAGTTGTAATCTCCTGATAACTTCCAGGGTCATGAGATAGTGAAGGTAAGAATAGGAGGAGATGACAGATAAATATGTGACTAAAGAATTGGTGCAGGGGGAGGAATACAGATTTTTACATCATTGGGAGCTTTTCTGTGACAGGGTTGACCTGTTCAAGAGGGACTGGTGGCACATGAACTAGGGGGGTGGGGGGAAACCAATATCTTCGCAGACAGTTTTGCTTGTGGTACAAGGGATAGTTTAAACAAGATTGGCAGGAGGTGGTATCCTCAAGATCAGGGAGGCAAATGTGAGGCTGGAAGGAGAAACAGTATTCAGAATAGTACGTTGAAGAGACAGATCAGGCTGGAACACGACAGGGAGCAAGGAATGCCTGTTGATTAAGTTGCATTTATTTCACTGCAAAAGGACTAACAGGTAAGGCCGATGAATTCAGCGTGTGGATAGGAATCGTCGCTGGATAGATTAGCTATTACAGAAACATGGCTGAGATATGGATAGGACTGACAGCTTAATGTAACAGGGTAAAGTGCATTAGGAGGGACAGAGATAGTGGAAGGAGGGGAGGGGAGTTGCATTTCTGATTAAGGGGAGTATCACAGCAGTGATCAGAGATAAAATAACCAATGAATCATCCAGTGAGGCTTTTTGGGTGGAACTAAGAAAAAAGAAGGGGATGGTAACATGAATGGGGTTGTACTATAGGCCCCCAAATAGTCAACAGGAATTACAGGAACAATATATACAGATATTGAGGAGACGTGCAGGAACATTCGGGTTGTCATAATATGGGTTTTAATTTTTATAACACAGAGTGGAACTGCCAGAGCATTAAGGGATTTTATGGGATGGAATCAAGTAAGTGCGTAAGGAAAGTTTCCTCAAACAGTATATAGAGGGTCCTAATCGGGAAGGGGCAAAATGTGACCTAAACAATAGGTCAGGACAGGTGAGTGAGGTGACAGTAGATGTGCACTTTGGGACCAGTGACCATAGTTCTATTAATTTTAAAATAGCTATGGAGAGGAGAAAAAAAATCGGTCCACAGATTCAAGTTCTAAATTGGGACAAGATTAATTTTGATGGGCTCAGACAGGAGTTTGCAGGGGTTGATTGGAGTAGTCTGTTTGCAAGCAAAGGGAGCTCCAGCAAGTGGGAGTTTAAGATCTATATGTTCCTGTGAGGGTGAAAGGAAAGTTGACAGGAATGAGGAACCCTGAATTACAAGAGATGTTTATGAAATGACAAAACAAAATGTGGAGGCGTGGGTCATGGAGAGGCATCTGAAATCAAGAAAATCCCTGGGGTTACACAGGGGATACAGGAGTTTACTGAAGAAGGAAATCAGGAGGGCGAATAGGGTGTATGAGGTAACCTTGCCTGAGAAGATCAGGGTGAATCCAAAGAGGTGCTTTAAGTATATTAACGGAAAAACATTAACTGGATAGAGATTAGGACCCCTCAAAGAACAAAGTGGATATGTGTTTGTAGTACCATAAGAGATAGGCAATGTCCTCGACAAATATTTCTCCTCTATGTTTACAGTGGGGAAAGACATGAATGCATGGGAATTTGAGGAAATTAGTGGTGAAGTCTTGGGGACAGTCCATATCACAGTAGAGGAGGTATTGGATGTACTAGAATGTTTGAAGTTGGATAAATCTCATGGGCCTTACCAGATATATCCAAGAACAGTGCAAGGGGCTAGAGAAGAATTTGCGGGGGCCCTGGCTGATAATTTTGATCATCAGTTCCCACAGGTGAGGTCCCAGAAGACTGAAAGATAGCAAATGTTGTGCCCTTATTAAAAAAGGACTGAAAAATAAAGCCTGGGAAAAACAGACCATTCATCTTAACATCTGTGGTAGGTAAATTACTTGAGAAGATTCTGAGGGATAAGATGTGCATGCATTTGGAAAACAGGGTTTGATTAGGAACAGTAGGCAAGGCATTTTGAGTGGAAGTTCATGCCTGACGAATTTCCTAAAACTCTTTCTGACGTGACCAGGAAGGTCGAGTAGGGCAGGCCGGTAGACGTCCAAACGTGTGGTGCTGGAAAATCACAGCAGGTAAGGCAGCATTCGACGGGCAAGAGAATTGACATTTCCGGCATAATTCCATCATAAGGAATGCACAAATCATCGATACTCCTGCTTCTCGGATGATGCTTGACCTGCTGGGCTTTTCCAGTGCCACACTTTTCGACTCTGATCTCCAGCATCTGCAGTGATCACTTTCTCCAAGAGTGGTAGACCCTTGGAGAAAGTGTATTTCAGTTGCACCAGAACAGAATGAAGCTTTTCAGCCCCTGGAGCTGGAGGGAAGGGCAGGCTTGAGGGGCTATATAGCCTGGTGTTATTCCAGTATACCCCATAGTCCAGTCACTTTGTTGCCTCTTCCATTTCCTGTGTTACTGACTTCAAGTAGCTGAATAGTCAGATACTGTTGCAGCATGGTTTAAACTGGGGCTAGTTCTATCGACTCAAGGGGCTGATTGGTCTCCTACTGTAACTGTATAACATGCTCCAGGGGCTGAAAAGCTTCATCCTGTTCTGGTCTTTCCTTCTCTCGACCGCAATTTCTCTTTCATGTCCAATTCTTTGTAGCCCTCAACTCCCTGATGTGTCAAAAACCATTAACATCTCCCTGTGCCCCAAATCATTTCAGAGGTGTAGCTGTCTGGGATAGAGAAACCCCAACAGTCGCTACCCTCTGAGAGAAGGAAACAGTCCCCACACATATACCTTAGCCTATTGACTTGAGAAAAAGCTATGGACATAGCGTCCAGCTGTCAACTGGATTCATTCCTACCATTGAGCAACTCGGTGGTATCATTTATCTGTATTCCCCACCTCACCATGCCACCTCCTCCTATTCCCCACCACGTCTCTTTATCTGTGCAAGCACCCCAGTCCTGAAGAAAGGATATACCCAAGGTGTGGACTTCTTCTTCTGATGCTGCCTGGTTTGTTGTGTTCTTTTAGCTTCCTGCATTCCAACACTTGCATTTTTAAACCAAAATCTCTTCTTGTGTAATAGGTCAGAGAGAGTGAACGAGCTGTGCCTCTTCTTATCCAATAGCTGCGATGGGCTGAATGGCGTTCTCATATTTCCGTGAAACCAGCTTGAGTTGCCGAAAGAGCTCCTTGTTTTTAGTCCTGTGGAAATGTTCAGGTTCCAGTAGTACTGTTATATGTTAACAGCACGAGCTTGAATGTTGTCCAGGTTTTGATGCTTTATGCGATCTTTTCTGAGCATCCTCACTTCTGATCGAACTATGGAGGGTCAGACATTGCTGAAGCAGCTGAAGGTGTTTGTGCCCAGGAAGCGACACGGAAAATCGCCCACAGAGATATCCTGGGACTGAGAGGATTGATCTCCACCAGCCACTTTGTGTTCTGAATGGGGAGTTTACAACTGATTCCCACTAGGTTCAATTTTATTCAGTCTCCTTGACACCTTGTTCAGTCATGGGGTAAAAACAAAGACTGCAGATGCTGGAAACCAGAGTCTAGATTAGAGTCGTGCTGGGAAAGCACGGCAGGTCAGGCAACATCCGAAGAGCAGGAAAATCGACGTTTCGGCCAAAAGCCCTTCATCAGGAACAGAGGCAGGGGCCCTGCGTAGTGCAGAGATAAATGAGAGGTGGGTGGAGGTGGGGAGAAAGTAGCATACAGTACGATAGGTAAATGAGGTTGGAGATGGAGCTTATAGGTCATGGAGGAGAGTGGGAGAAGATAGCAAACAGTCAAATGGGTGAATGGGGCTGGGGATGAAGGTGCTAGGTCAGAGGAGAGGGTGGAGTGGTTAGATGGAAAGAGGGATAGGCAGGTAGGACAGGTCATGGGGACGGTACTGAGATGGAAGTTTGGCACTGGTATGAGGTAGGGGAAGGGGAAATGAGGAAACCAGTGAAGTCCAAATTGAAGCCGTGGGGTTGAAGTGTTCTGAGGCAGAAGATGAGGCGTTCTTCCTCCAGGCGTCTGGTGGTGAGCGAGCGGCGGTGGAGGACGCCCAGGACCTGCATGTCCTCGGCAGAGTGGGAGGGGGAGTTGAAATGTTGGGCCACAGGGCGGTGTGGTTTATTGGTGCGGGTGTCCCCGAGATGTTCCTTAAAGCGCTCTGCTAGGTGGTGTCCAGTCTCCCCAATGTAGAGGAGATGCTTCGGGAGCAACGGACGCAATAAATGATATATGTGAATGTGCAGATAAAACTTTGATGGATATGCAAGGTTCCTTTAGGGCCTTGGATGGAGATGAGAGAGGAGGAGTGGGCGCAGGTGGCACAGGAAGGTGCCAGGAAAGGAGGGTGGGTTGTTAGGGGACGTAGGTCTAACCCGGTAGTCACAGAGGGAACGGTCTTTGCGGAAAGTGGAAATGGCTGAGGAGGGAAATATAGCTCTGGTGGTGGGGTCCGTTTGGCGGTGGCGGAAATGTCGTCGGATGATTTGGAATATGCGAACGTTGGAAGGGCGGAAGGTGAGCACCAGGGGCGTTCTGTCCTTGTTACGGTTGGAGGGATGGAGTTTGAGGTGGAGGTGCGGGATGTGGATGAGGGCATCTTTAACCACGTGGGAAGGAAAATTGCCGTCTCTAAAGAAGGAGGCCATCTGGTGTGTTCTGTGGTGGAACTGGTCCTCCTGGGAGCAGATTCGGCGGAGGCAGAGGAATTGGGAATGCAGGATGGAATTTTTGCAGCAGGTTGGGCGGGAAAGAGATATAATCCAGGTAGCTATGGGACTCGGTAAAAATATCATTGTCAAGTCAGTCTTCATTAATGGAGATAGAGAGATCCAGGAATGGGAGGGAGGTGTCAGAGATGGCCCAAGTAAATTTAAGTTCGGGGTGGAATGTGTTGGTTAAGTTGATGAATTGCTCAACCTCCTCGCGAGAGCACGAGGTGGCGCCAATGCAGTCATCAATGTAGCGGAGGAAGAGGTGGGGAATGGTGCCGGTGTAATTACGGAAGATGGACTTTTCTACGTAGCCAACAAAGAAACAGGCATAGCTGGGGCTCAAACGGGTGCCTATAGCTACTCCTTTGGGCTGGAGGAAGTGGGAGGATTCGAAGGAGAAAGTGTTAAGGGTGAGGACCAGTTCAGCCAAACGAATGAGAGTGTCGGTGGAAGGGTACTGTTGAGGACGTCGGGAGAGAAAATAACGGAAGGTTTGGAGGTCCTGGTCATGGCGGATGGAGGTATTCAGCGATTGGATATACATGGTGAAGATGAGGCTTTGGGGCCGTGGAAACAGAAGTCTTGGAGGAGGTTAAGGGCGTGGGTTGTGAATCGAACGTATGTGGGGAGTTTCTGGACTAGGGGGGATAGGACAGTGTCGAGTTAGGTAGAGATGAGTTCAGTGCGGTAGGAGCATGCTGGGACAATGGGTTGGCCAGGGTGGTCAGGCTTGTGGATCTTGGGAAGGAGATAGAACCAGGTTCCCGGACTATAACGTTGGAAGCTGTGGGTGGGAGATCTCCTCCTGAGGTGCTGAGGTTCTGTATGGTCTGGGAGATGATGGTTTGTTTTTGGGGGGTGGGGCCATGGTCGAGGGGGCAGTAGGAGGAGGTGTCTTCGAGTTAGCGTCTGGCTTCAGCAGTGTAAAGGTCAGTGCGCCAAACTACCACTACAACCCCTTTATCTGCTGGCTTGATGGTGAGGTTTGGATTGGAGCAGGGGGAGTGGAGGGCTGTGCGTTGTGAGGGTGAGAGGTAGGAGTGGGGGAAGGGGTAGACTGGTTGTAATGGTTAATGTCTTGGCGGCAGTTGGATATGAAGACACCGAGGGCCGGTAATAAGCCAGCACGCAGTGTCCAGGTGGATGGAGTGTGAAATAGGAGGATGTCATTCAAAACGACAAACCAACGAAGTAGAGACTGCAAAGACAGACTGCTCCATGTTGTTCCACCGAGCTCCCTTGATAATGGTTCACGTGCGTTACATTAACGTGGTTTCCTGATGGTAAGGAGACACACCGGATGGTTTGTGCGATATCTCAAGGAAGCATCTTCCATCTCTGAGAAGACAGATTAATCTTCTGCACGGATGTCAGAAGCTTTTGAGAATGGCCAACTCTATCAGTGTGTGGCTGCTGACAGGTTTGTGAACAACATGATGCTCAGTGCAGGGTCTCACTCCAATGTTCATTCAGACGGTGAGAGTTTGTTCAGAGCATGGTGCACTCACTCAACCAACATGGGGGCTCCACACAGATATGTAAACTATTATAGAGTAATAGAGTTCAACAGGTCCTTTAGCTCAAACTGGTCCATTCCGATTAAAATGTTCATCCATGCTAACTTTATTTCCTGCATTTGGCCCATATCGTTCTAAACGTTTCCGATCATAAATTTGTCCAAATGTGAATGTATGTATTGCGGGAAACACGTTCTATTTCACGATATCAATGTTTTGTTTTGGAAATAATGAATGTTGGTTAATAACACTCAAGTTTTATTGCAATCACATTTTATTCTTTTGTCGCATTACAAGTTACACGCTCATTTCCTTCACAATCTCCCCATGGTACCATCACCGCATGAATTAGTCTGGTGTAACACCTTTACACTGTCTCATTGTGGCAAGGAGATCATTCCTGACAAAGGAGAGAAAATCTGTTCACGGTGCCCAAAGTACTGTCTCAATATCACTCTACAACTTCAATAAAGTGTCTTCACTCTTATACTTCCATCATCTTTCAAAGAAGGACAGCACACATTTACAGTGCTGATTACGTATTGCTCCGTATGAATTCTGTCAGTGGCTCATGACCAAGGACATCCAGACTCTTTTCACTTAGAACACTTCCCATCATCTCACCTTCTCATAAATACAAAATAAGAAGGATGGTATATTTTGCCAAATAATTTCATTGCCTTGCAAAGCGCTATGCTTTAAGCACAGCCACGCCGACGGCACAACACTATTGCCATGGAGATGGTTCAAGATGCGGAGGAAGTGATGGCCTAGCTGTGTTATCTCTGGAACATTAACCCAGGGACACAGGTGATGACCCAGACCCCGGATTTGAATCTCTCCAAATATTGGAATTTGAATTCAATAAAATATCAGGAATTGAGAATCAAAGTAAACAATGAAACCACTATGTTTGTCCTACATGGCACACTCATGCCCTTCAGTGACGAAAATCTACCATCTTCACCTGGTTGGTCTTACATGTGACTCCAGATCCACAGCACTGTGGTTAAGAAACATTTGCAATTTGAAATGGCCAAACCAGCCACTCTGTTACATCAAAGTCTACAAAGAAATGAAACCGGGCGGATCTCAGCACTGACTACTTACAGCCCATGGACTGCAGTGCATCAGGAAGGCAGCTCACCAATATCTTCTCGGGACAATGAGGAAATGAAATTAATTACTGGCCCAGCATCCTGTTAATGAATAAAGGAAGATGATCACACTCACGGAAGAGAGACAAAGGGACATAACTCACTTCAAACAGGGATTTTGATGTACACGTTACAAGGTCATGAATTTCAATAATATGGGAACAGGAGAAAGATAGATAAGATTAATCTGGATGTTTATTTCCATTCCAGCTGATCATCAACAATCCCTTTGTTTGATTCTTCCTCTCTATCTCTCTCTTTCTCTATCTATTCAACTCCCTCCTTCTCCCCATCACAACAGACATCCCTGTCACCAACATCAGTCACACTGTTTCCCAGTTGCGTTCAGTTTTGATGAATGTCCTTTGTACTCGAAATGTCATTTTTATTTTTCTCTCGACCTGGGGCTGTCAAATCTCTTCAGTTTCCCTGGCACTTCCTCGCTCTTTTTGTTTCTGAATTCTAACATCATTCTTTGTTTATTTTTCAACCTTTCATGTTGTTATTACATGGGATTACTGCATCACCGGCAAGGGCAGCACTTGTTGACCTCACTAAATGTCTTTTACCGTGACGCCATTCCTAAAGGCAGTTGGTCTGACGTCAGTCTTAATCCAGACCAGATAATAATGCTGGATATCTTTAACAAAGGGCAAGAGTGAAATACATAAACTTATTGACGAAGTACTGTTGGGATTATATTATTAAAATTTGCTTTTATTTCCCATTCCTGTCATTTGAATTTAAGTTCTGTCATTCTCTGAAATATGATATGAACCAGTGTATTGGGTGTAGTACCCTGGGCCACTGAGTTACGTGAACAGCGAGATTACTACTCTGACACAGTGTCCCTGTCATGAATTTACTTTACAGACAAGAACAAGATTGTGATGGAAACATTTGTAACGGAAAGAGTGATTAGAAGAGAAATGGAATCATAAAGTCTGAATTTTACCAAGGTATAGATAATTTTTTATTTAGCACCCGCACTGACGTCAAGATGGGGTCTGGGGATATCATGGAGCTGGTTGTGGGTAGCTTTGGTGATGGAGAAAATACCAAGTCATAAATCAATTCAGGGCAAATTGGTACTTCGGGATTGTGAACAGTCTTGTTCTCAGATGTTTGTGAGGATGGAGGTATGGGTGGTTCTGAAATTTGCGGAGAATAAAAGGATTTGCATTTGAAACTGAAGACAAAAATTTCAATCTTTACTAAATATTGATCACAGAAATATCACTGAAGTTTTCCATGGCTTGTGGGATTAATAAATTGATAGAGATGGGGAGACTTACCAGGAACGCCAACAATAGAGAGCATGGGATAGTAACCAGCCTGAATAATCAGTAGTACACCATACATCCGATCTGGCAATTTGTGCCAATACCAGGAAACAAGGTAAAGACCCCAGGATAAACTCCAGTCCATTGTTCCAGCATTCCATTCTATTTTTCTTAGATTCTGAACTGCTGGTGCGTCATTCCAGTCTACTGTTCTCAGATTCTGATCCATTGTTGGAACATTCCAGTCTGTTGTTCTCTGATGATGATCCATTGTTGGAACATTCCAGTCTATGTTCTCAGATTCTGATCTCTCCTCTCCCTGTCTCTGCTCCAGCTGATCCCTGTTAGTGTTGGAGGTGATGCATCCGCAGCTATAATGGGATAAAGCATTGCATGAAGCCCTTTACATATAGAAGAGGAAAGCCATCCAGTGACATAATTAGGATGCATGGAGACTTACATCAATCACAGTCACTCAACAAACAGATCCAGTTAACTCCTTTCAGTATGCTACCTTCAGTTCACAATAACAATTGGATTGAATGGAATGTTGGCATCGCTGGCTAATGGTCACACCTCCCATCAGCAATTACTGAAGTGAAGTTAGTTGTGAGGGAAAATGATGGATGCTTTCTTGTCGCAGACTCGATGCTTCAGCTGTGTTGTCCATTTGCAATACTGTAACTGCCTGAACGCTCCACCATGACCACCCAAAATAAACACAATCTAGATATTGTTAACATGCTGATTTCGCCAAGACGAAAACAGGTGCCTAGCAACAGATTTTCAGTGGCCATATTTGCCCTGAACATGCACAGGAAGTGCGGATCTGTCTGGACATTCCTCTCGTTGCTCTAATAAGACAATGTTGAATCTTCAACACACAATACGATTAAGCACTGTTTTCTGTAAACTCACGAACACCTTAATACACTTTATTGACTTCAAAGCAGTAAGACTTACATTTTTGGAATTCAGTCCAAAGCCAAATGTGGAATGTTGTCGCAAAACCAGTCCTTGATTGTCCTTGATTTCTTTAAAGAGGCTCTAAACAACCCAAGATTCTAATATGTCAGAAGTTTGAAAGATTCTTTGGTGCCCTTTCGTTTATACCTAACAGATAATGCCTCATCCAGAAGCCTTTAATGTCTTTAAAAAGAAACCTGTATAATCAAGAGGATGTGGCCAGCTCCCTAGCTGGACAGGTTGAATCAGTTATGGGGTTACTAGAGTCAGGGTCACTGGACGCTCTCTGCCTCCTTCTGCGCTTCTGACCTTGTAACCTTTCAGCAGTTGTGGCAGTTTTACATTTGGTGCTAAGGGTTTTGTTATTGGGATTGTTGCAAGTATTCTGCGACAGCATCCTTCAGTCGGAATAGCCTGCTGGTTTCAGATACGATACTTTATTCAGAATTCTATTTTCGGTTCCTTATGTTTCATTTGGTAATTTGATAAATAAATGTTATGTGTTTAAAACTCGGCAGTCTCACCAGCTAATTCACTCTGGGAATATCAGCTACACACTAACCTTCAACAAGCAGCAAAGTTGTGGTCTGGGCTACCTGCTTAAACTGTTTTGAGGGGTTAGGTTTAGCCCATAATCGACTAGGGGCCCTTTGCAGTATTTTGATAGCGAGTGGCAGGCGTTAGTGTCTCTTATTTCGTGTGTTGATTGGCGAGTAAACAGAGCTTCAGATGGCGATGGTTCTTGCAGGAATCAAGCTTGTTTTGGAGGTGGAAAAAGTAAGCTTGGGGGTTTTACAAAATGCACATAAGTCCAAGCAGCGAGAATTAGTAGACGAAGGGAATTGAAGCTACCTCCTAATACAAGTAAAGATGAGATGATTGCAGCAGTAACTCAGCATTCCAATCTGCTGGAAACTCCATCAGGATCTGTAGAGATGACTAAACCTCAATTGTAAATGAAGCAGCTTGAGTTAGAAGCAGAAATGAAGCAGTTTGAGCTATGACTAACATTAGAAGAGGAAGGAAGAGAACGAATAGGTTTAGCAGAGGAAAGAGAAAAAAATAACAAATAGCTTTAGCAGGAGAGAAAGGAAAAGGGAGAGCATTTGAGCTTCAGAGATGGACACATAGAGAAAGTGGCTAAACATTTTCAGTTGCCAGTGACCATGTGGGCTTTGTTGACCCAAACAAAACTTGTAGGTAGAGCGCGTGAGGTATTCACAACACTATTGGAGGAGCGATTTGGGGTGAATGAGGAGGGGCATGTGCATATGACCTTGTGCCAGAATCCGACAGACAATGTTTCAGGAATCTAAGGAGGGATCCTGGTCAAATTCATGTTGAGTTTGAAAGGATCAAACAAAGTAATTTTGATAGATGGATAAGAGCTTTAAAAAGACTGCAAACCTACAATGCTCTTCTAGAAACAATTAAATTGGGGGAGTTCAAAAATTCACTATTTGACATAGTGCAATCTCATTTGGAAGACTGGCCGCTGAAGTGGCTATTGATTATAACTGGAGATTAATGGTTATTAAACTTGTTTTGGCTTCCAGAATCAATTTCAGTCCATGATGGATAGAAACTGGGGCAAAGCAAAATCCTCACGTAGAAAGGGAAAGGTAGATCTCGGTGAAGATCGAAATGATAACTTTCCACAGGGTAAAAAGAAAATACTTGAAGGAGACAAAGAAGTTAACAAGCTATGGTGTTTTCATTGCAACAAATTAGGACACACGAAATCACTGTGTTGCTGGGTTTAGGGAGAAAAAAAAACACAGATGCAGGAAAATGGGATAAGCCTGTGAGTTTTGTAGGAGTGGTAACAGAAAACACAGTGGAAGCTAAAAACCTGCATCAGAGTGTACAAACTGATCGGAGGTTTGTTAAGGAGGAAGTGACAGATCTGCTCAGAAAATATACCTGTAAAGTGAAAGTTTATTCACATTGGGCACGTAAAGAGGATGTAAGGGACACCGTATCCTCCAGGTCTATGCTTCTGAAAGATGAGGAGATATGTACTCTTAAATAACTAATTCCAGAAAATGCACTGCTAAAGGGAATTCATCTTGAGACAAAAAGTGCAACATTTTGTAAAGCGAGGATAACATATTCAGAAAAATGTGGAGCAATTGTGGGAGGGGTATTGGACAAACTCTCAGCTCCAGGAATGTAAGTTATCCTTGCAGAAAATATACCTGATTCACTGGTAGGAGTCCTGCCTACTCTGGTTGAAGAGCCAGTGGAGACGCAGGCAACTGAAGCAATGCATGAGTCTTATCCTGTAAACTTTCCAGATTGTGGGGTAACAAGTTCTCAGTGTCACCACTAGAAACAGGCAACATCAAAGATGTAAAGATAAGGAAGCTTAAGTGGCATTAATGGAGACTTTGTTCCATCAGATAGTTGAGACAAAACAGGAGCAAGTAGGGCATCATGCATGTATTTTGAGTTCAGCTAAACTAATTGAATCACAGCAGAAAGATAAAAGATTGAACCAGTTGCATCAAAAAGCATATACGTTAGGAAGTTTGAATGTATCCCTGAATGTCATTACCTAAAATGATGTCCAGATAAGGAAATGGAGACAATCACATAGTCAAAGAGATGGGAAATGGGAAGAGATTCATTCAATAATTTTGCCAATGGTGTATAGAAAGGAGGTGTTGCGAATCGTGCATGAGCTACCAACTAGAAGATATTTAGGAGTGACGAAAACACAGGCTGAAATACAGAGACATTTTACTGGCCTGGACTGCAACAGGATGTAGTTGAATTTTACCAGACGTGTCATACAAGTTAGGTAATTGGAAAAACACAGGCAATAATAATACCTGCACCTTTTTTAACTATTCTGGCATTTGAGGCACCGTTTACAAGAGTTTTAATTGATGGGTTGGGCCCCGAACACACAAAATAAAGTGGGCACTAATATTTGTAAACAATAATGGATGCATCGACTAGGTTTCCAGAGGCCACCCCAAGTTGCAATATCACACTTAAAAGAATTGCAGAGGAATTACTCTTTTTTAAAATAGATAAGGACCACCAATAGAGCTACAGTGAGATTAAGGGTTCAAAGTTCACAGTTAAATTATTCACGGTAATATCTTCGGGATAAAGCAATTCAAATCTACTGCGTACCATGCAAAATTGCAGGGAGCGCGGTAAAGGTAACATTAAACATTATAGATCATGTTGAGGGCTTATGGTCAGGATTATCCAGATGATTCGGTTAAGGAAGTTCCATTTGCGCTTTTTGTGATCAGAGATACACCAAATTAATAGAGCAAATTCAATCTATTTGAATTAGTGTTTGAGCCATTAAAATTGATTAAGGAGAAAGTAGTAAATCAGAATTCAAAGGTCACACTTTTGGACTCGGTCTCAAATTTTTGGGAACGACTAATAGCGCTGGGGAATTGGCTGGACAGCATTTAAAAGTATTGCAGCATGCAATAAAACAGGAAGCGGACAGGCAATTTAAAATTTGCAATTTTGCTATCGTGAATAAGTTATTACTGTTGTTTACAGTGATAGGTGAACCTTGAAAGGCAAGATTTAGTGGACCTCATAAAATAAAAAGGACATTGAGTGGGGGTAACTACTTTATAAGGTAACTACTTTATAAGAAAGACATCTCGCAGCGTATGTCATGTGAATATGCTCAAAAGGTATTTTGACAGGGAAGGAAAGCAAGGGGAGAAGGTGTTAATGATTATTGCGTTCCTGAAATAAAGTGGACAATGAGGTAGTTTTCTAAAATTGGGATAAATTATTGAGTTACTTTTCTGAGAAAAATTGCAATGACTAGAATGAGGTATTACTATTACATGGGAAGATATGTAGAAATTAATTGGCAGTGCTGATCCAATTGTGCATAAGGTAGCTATAGGAGATGCTGTTATGATTAACTAACATCCTTACAGGCATAATCCTCTAAGGTTGGCACAGGTTCAGAAGATTGAATGCATGCTCTAAGATGACATAATCAACGTGCGTTGCAGTGACTGGAACTCACCCATAGTCATTGTGCCAAAGCCAAATGGAACCCAACGGTTATTAGATTACTAGATCACTTACAGTGTGGATGCAGGGCCTTCGGCCCACCAAGTCCACACCGACCCGCCGAAGCGCGACACACCCATACCCCTACATTTACCCCTTACCTAACACTACGGGCAATTTAGCATGGCCAATTCACCTGACCTGCACATCTTTGGACTGTGGGAGGAAACCGGAGCACCCGGAGAAAACCCACGCAGACACGGGGAGAACGTGCAAACTCCACACAGTCAGTCGCCTGAGGCGGGAATTGAACCCGGGTCTCTGGCGCTGTGAGGCAGCAGTGTTAACCATTGTGCCACCGTGCCGCCTTCCGTGCCGCCCACCGTGCCGTTATGTGCGGATCATCGTAAAGTCAATGCAGTTAAAAATATTGATCTTTGCCCATTTCCACAATTGGAAGACTCCGTTGAAAATGTGGGACAAGTAACTTACATTTGGTATGAAATACGGGCCGGCCACATTTCAGCGGCTAATCAATAAGTTATCAGATTATCCAATGTGAGGAGTGCATTGGTAACGTGGTGATTTTTAGTCAGTCATGGAAGGAACTTTTACAGCATTTGTCGGATTTGTTTGATTGGCTTCGGAAGGCATGCTTGGTGGTAAACTTGGGAAAAAAAATGAATTTGCCAAAGCACAAATCACCTTCCTGGGCCATGCTATTGTACAAAGATAAATGGTGTCATTGGATGAAAAAGTGAAGGCAATTGGAGAATTTCCCATACCGTTGACAAAAGGAGCAGTTCTATGGTTCCGGGAATTGTGTAGATTTTATCGAAGGTTTGTGCCTCATTCTTGCAATGTGACTGCTCCACTCACTGAATTGTTGAAGAAAGGCGAGAAGGTTCAGTGGACAGAGGACTGTCAAAAGTCATTTGACGGCATGAAATATGTGTTAACCACTGCCTCACTATCAGCCACATCTGATTATGCAAAACCATTCAAGGTAGCTTTATAGCTGGAAATGTGTTGCTGGAAAGGCGCAGCAGGTCAGGCAGCATCCAGGGAACAGGAGAATCGACGTTTCGGGCATAAGCCCTTCTTCAGGAATGAGGAAAGTTTGTCCAGCAGGCTAAGATAAAAGGTTGGGAGGAGGGACTTGGGGGAGGGGCGTCGGAAATGTGATAGGTGGAAAGAGGTCAAGGTGAGGGTGATAGGTCAGGCTGGGGTGGGGGCGGAGAGGTCGTGAAGAAGATTGCAGGTTAGGAAGGCGGTGCTGAATTCTACAATCTTCTTCCCGACCTTTCCGCCCCCACCCCAGTCTGACCTATCACCCTCACCTTGACCTCTTTCCACCTATCACATTTCCGACGCCCCTCCCCCAAGTCCCTCCTCCCTACCTTTTATCTTAGCCTGCTGGACAAACTTTCCTCATTCCTGAAGAAGGGCTTATGCCCGAAACGTCGATTCTCCTGTTCCCTGGATGCTGTCTGACCTGCTGCGCTTTTCCAGCAACACATTTCCAGCTCTGATCTCCAGTATCTGCAGTCCTTACTTTCTCCTCAAAGGTAGCTTTATATGCGAGTGATGTGGGTGTCGATGTTGGGTTCCTGCAGAAAAGCGACAAAAAGACAGAAAGACCTATTAAGTATTTCTCCGAGAAGTTGAATGCTCAATGGTAGAAATATTCAACAGTTGAGAAAGTGACTGTGAGCTTTGTGTTGGCACTACAACATTTCAGTATATATATTAGCAGCAAGACAGCTGAGTCAACCATGTATATTGATCATAAACCATTGACGTTTTTGGAGAAATTTAAGTACAAAAACGCGAGACTGTTTTGCTGGAGCCTGTTGGTGCAGCCATTCAATTAGAAACTTGTGCATGTGGCAGGTCTTGAAAACATGATTGTTGATGCATTTTCAATACTTGAATGACAGATTGAGGCACTCAGTGACGGGATTACCACACACTGAATCCGGATGTAGTTGTGCATTTTTACGTGTTTATAGTAAATGTATGTACATCTGTATTTTAGTGAACTAACCACATTTTTTTTTGCGCGGGGAGGTGGTTTGAGACCTGAACACATTTTTGGATATTGATGATTCAGTTCTATATCAAGGGAGTTGTCACAAAGGTAGTCTCTTTACAAGGTTATGTTGTTCTTGAACTGTTTTCAGAGATTTTCTAACCATCCCAAGGTTCCAATGTGTCTCAATTTTGAATACTTCATTGGGGTGCTTTGATTTTTACCTAACAAATAATGTCTCAGGCAGAAGGATTTCAAGTCTCCAAGAAAAAAACTGGTGTAATCAAGGGGATGTGACCAGCTCTCCAGCTGCACAGGTCATTACATTTCGAGGGTTAGTTGAGTCAAATCATGGTTGAAACTAGATGCTGTCCTCCTCCTTCTGCCCTCTGACTTTGCAATCTTGGTAAGCTTTTTCTGTGTAATTTTTACTTTTTTTGTGCTCAGAGGTTTGTTTACTGGGATTATTGCAAGTAATTTGGAACAGCATCATTAAGTTGTGATAGGCTGTCAGGTTCGGATAGGATGAATTATTCAGGTACTGGATTTTCAGTTCGTTGTGTTTCATTCCTTACTATTGTAATTAAATTCTGTTTGTGTAAACGTCGGCAGTCCTACAAGCTAATTCAGTCTGGGAATATCCACCATATAGTTACCTTCAACAAATAACAACCCTACGGTTTGGGCTATTTGCTTAAAAATGTTTTGAGGCGTCGGGCCTGCTGCATAACAACGTACCAAAACCATGTTCATTATTTCCATGAATTAATGTGCATGGGATGGAATGAATATTATATTGGCTATGAGACAGAAAGGACTGGGGCCAGTGGATGAAGATCCCTGAAGGGAGTACTGTAATAACTCCCAGGCACGAGTCTTCAACCATCATTATTTCTGACAAATGGAATGAAATGATATGCAGAGCAAGAGAACAGATGACCTTTGGAACACGGAATGCTGAATGACAATGTGAATAGAACAGGTCATCTTTAAATGTGATGTACAGAATTATATTTTATATAGATACTATTTAATCACATGTTATACAGGTTGTTCAGATTGTTTATATCTGGACGGGATATTCAGAACTAAAAACAGACACAGATAACAAAATGCATTGAGTTACAGTGAGTTGCAGCAGAGTTAGAGTGAGGACACAGCTCATACCGAGCTGGTACAGAGATGATGGGCTGCATGACAACCATAGAGTCATAGAGATTTACAGCATGGAAACAAACCCTTCTGTCCAACCGTCCATGCCGACCAGATATCCCAACCCAATCTAGTCCCACCTGCCAGCACCCAGTCCATATCACTCCAAACCCTTCCTATTCATATACACATCCAAATGCCACTTAAATGTTGCAATTGTACCAGCCTCCACTATATCCTCTGACAGCTCATTCCATACACATACCACCCTCTGCGTGAAAACGTTGCCCCTTAGGTCTCTTTCATATCGTTCCCCTCTCACCCTAAAACTATGCCCTCTAGTTCTGGACTCTCTGATCCCAGGGAAAAGACTTTGCTTATTTATCCTATCCATGACCCTCATAATTTTGTAAACTTCTATAAGGTCACTCCTCAGCCTCCAACACTCCAGGGAAAACAGCCCCAGCCTGTTCAGACTTTCCCTATAGCTCAGATCCTCCAACCCTGGCAACATCCTTGTAAATCTTTTATGAACCCTTTCAACTTTCACAACATCTTTATGATAGGAAGAAGACCAGAATTGCACGCAATACTTAAACAGTGCCCTAACCAAGGTCCAATTATTCAGAGAAATATGTTGAAAATATTCAGAGAATGAGGAGACAATGTGAATCATAAAACGCACAGACAATGTCATCATTAATAAACAATACGTATTTTTCTTCGAGTGTAGCTGTCTCTAAAAGGCCTTTTAAATCAAGATCACTTTAATGAGATCCACGCATTTATTTGCGGAACTTATACAAGAAACAGAATCTAGTGTACTACATGCGTCATTGGCACAAGTAATGGGAATAGGAATGGAGCATATTGTCCAAATATAACCGGGTTCAGCATCTAGACCAATCAAAAAAAAAGAAAAATATTAGAGATAGTGTAAATCTGAAATACAAATGAAAAATGATGGAGAATTGCAATAGATGACGCAGGATCTGGGCAGAGACACAGAGATAACATATCGAGTCCTATATGAACATGTTCTGAACAAGTCATATTGGATTCATATAAAGATAATTCAATTTTCCTCTGCTCTGATACTGCCAGAAGTGTGGGGTTTCTCTCCAGCAAGTTAAATTGGTGCAATGGCAGGAAACAGAGAGTAATGGTGGACTGAAGGCTGATGCCCAGCAGTGTTCCACAAAGGAAGGTTCTGGGTGTTCATTGTTTGTCATTTATGTACATGATTTGCGTGGGAATATCGAAGGAAACTTCAGTAAGTGTGTAGATGACACCAAAACTGGTGGCACAGTGGACAAATAGCCGCTGGAGTTCAAGCTGGAAGAATATGAGGTGCACGCAATTTTGTTTCTTTGTAGACCATCAGACATAGGAGCACACGTAGGTCCATTCGGACCATCGAGTCCACTCCGCCATTCAATCATGGCTGATGGGAATTTCAACTCCACTGGCTAGTGAATCAGGAATGGGATTTTATTCCCCATCTCCTGGGGATCATCTACATATTGATGAAGAAAATTTTCATGAACACATTTGACAATTTTTTCAACATTCAACCCTTTAATACTGTGGTAGACCCAATCAATTTTTTTAGAAAATTAAAATCCCCCGGTATTATAACTTTAGTAAGCTTACATATATCCGAGATCTCCATACATGTTTGTTTCTCAATTTCTTTCTTACTGTTGGAGAGTATTCGATACAATACCATTGACGAGCTCTTTCCTTTTTTATTTTTAAATTTCTATCAATATATTTTCACTGGACGATTTGTCACAAATGAGCATTTAGGGCAATCTCTTCAAACAGATCTTTGCTTTCTTATTTTTAATGCTACCCGTATATTTTAACTGGATGATCTTTCAGAAATATCTTTCCCAGTTGCAGCATTAATTTATTCCTTCATCAAAAAGGGCAGATCTCCCCTCAAAGCCAAACGCATGCTTTTTCTATCCATTCTGTGAATCTTAACACCTGGAGCATTGAATTGTCAGTCTTGAACATCTCTCAGGAGAAAGTGAGGATTGCAGATGCTAGAGATTAGAATCGAGAATGTGGAGCTGGAAAAGTAAGCAGATCAGCCAGCATCTGAGAAGCAGGAAAATCGCCGTTTCAGGCAGAAGTCCTTGATTGGCTCATTCCTGATTCCTGCTTCTCACATGCTGCCTGTCCTGATATGCTTTCCCAGCACTACACTCTCGAACTGAACATCTCTCAACCAACTTTCTGTAATAAATATGATGTCCCAGTCTGATGTTCTTAAGCATGCTCTGAGTTCATCAGCCTTCCCTGTAAGACACTTTACATTGAAATAAATGCAATTGTTTGCTTCAGGATTACTGTATACTCTTGACTTTCTCGTCTTTCTTTTCTAATTGACATGGTCTCCTCACATTCATAAACTTCTCCATCCATCCTACAATTTGTTATGCTACTCGGAATATCCCCCCTTGCTGTCTCTATCCATACAAAGTGTCCCTACATAGAATGAGCAAATTTCTCTGTTAAGATATTGGTTGCTTTCCAGTTTAAATTAGACCATTCCTTTCTGAACAGGTCTTTTCTATTCTAAAATAGATTCCTATTTCCCAAAAATCGAAATCCCTCAACGACATGGTAGTTCTTCAGCCATTGAATTTTCTCCTTTAATCTTTTGTTCCTTGCCAGGTAGGGGTTGGAATTAGAAATAACTATATTTAAGATTTTATTTTTAATCTTCGACCTCCCCTCTTAAATTCATTATGGACTGCTTTAACCGTTCCCTAAAATATCATTTCTACCACTAAATACAATAATTTCTGGCTACTCAATTTCACCTTTCATAATGTGCTTGAAAAGTTTTGAGACATTCTTAATCCTAGCACAGTAAAAACAACCAACCATCCGAAATCTATGGTCACTGCCATTGAATCTCCTGTGATGCCCCTGACAGAAGAACTCACTGTAGCAATAATTCTACTGAATCTTCTCAAAAGCTGCCAAACATAAGAATCATTCCAAGTGTCCAATAACTGATGACTCTTCCATTTTCCTCAGAGACACAATTCCCTTCAGCAGTTCTAAACACTGAAAATCTTTTTGATAGATGAATAGCCACAAGAGGATTTTGAACTATATTCCTATCTTATCTGACTGACATCCATCTATCTGACTGATTTGCTGGATTTTTTTTCTAAATTTACCAGCCATCCCCTCTGTCCCTTATATGTGACCTTAAAAGCAGGATTTCTTTTTACTACACATTATGTTACCTTTCATTACCTATAGACAATGGAAAAATATATACGTATACGTTTGAAATATATAAAAAATGAATAAAATCAAGCATTCAGCTAATTAAAATCAATAAAAATATTCCTCTTCAACAAATTCTGAGAAGAAATTTCTTCTCTGGACCTGAGCATGTGTAGGACTCTCCGGAATGAAGGTACAACTCCTTTGTTTAAAAACAAAACTTATTAACTTTTCAAAAGTTAATACGTTTTAATAAATGTTTATTTTATTACACATCTATTGCTGTGTAATAAAATAAACATTTTAAAACATAAGTAGACATTTCCTTTTTGGTAAACCACCCTTAAAAAGGTATTTTTATAATATTCGTTTGAAAGAAAAACGTGAGTTGTTTTGCTTTGTTTGTTTGCTTTTGATTGTTAATAAAGCAAAATAGAAAAAAATGTTAAATTAATAAACTATGATAACTATATCAAGTGTAAAAAAAGACTACATTAAATATTTAACTGCCTGCAATCCCAGGAGCAGCTGTAAGATCCATGCTGCTCTAAGAACATTTTTGGACCAGTTTTACAATATGAAGAAAAGTGGGCATATGTTTCAATAATTTGCTTCCAATTCAAGGTGACTTGGCGATATAATTTGATCTCCTGTCCGTGAGTCTATTTATGCAGAATTTAATGGAATCTTTATCATCATCTCTCTAGCTCTTTCAAACAAAATTATGAATCTGTGTCCATCGTGCAGACGGAAAGTTCCTTCAGCTCTGACTGTTGCAGGGAACGATACAAAGAACAATATCCAGGTCCATGTAAAACACAAATGCTGCAGTGACAACCACCTAAACCTAATCCAGTATTAATTACGTATATGCCTTATGAATAAAACATACAGAGGTGTATAGTATAAAAGGAGAAATCAGTTCCATGTCCAAAATAAAATTTGTGGTTCTCTCATAAGAAAAAAATCTCAACTGCATCACCCAAAAAAACCATCGAAATAGAAAAACAACAAGAGAATGGAATTCTCAATTCTTTTCCTGTGATCTACATCTGAACAACACGAAGAAAATCAAGGTTAAATAGAGAACTTCTGAAAAGATGATGATAAGAATTGGAGGCATGGAGTTTGGGGGAAATGATAAATAATGTTGTGGATGACACAAAGATGAGATGGTGATTCACAGTCAGGAAGAACGTGTGATGGTACAGGAGGGTATAAACCTATTGTTCAGATGGCCAGATCAATCGCTGATGAAATTTTATACTGATAAATATGATACATTTCAGAAGTAACAAGACAAGAGTGTGCTCAAACTGATGGGAATCTCAATTTACTGGATTTTACTTTTAACCAAAGAACGATCAGTGTGCTCCAGAAGGAGGTGTTTAACAGCATAAGGGGTATCAACAGAGTGAACAGAGAGCAGCTTTTGCCCTTACCCGAAGAATAATAAGGAGACACGTTTATAAAGTGAAAGTAGTCTCATCAGTAATGTGTAAACTGTAGAAGAAAATTCCTATTTCTAAATATATTTGGTTTTAAAATATTTCAATATTTATATTGCCTGCCAAAAAGTACACTGTTTTTCCATTCAACTCGCCAAAGTTCACAAACACAGGTACATTTTCCCAACTACGATCCAAAGACAAATATTTACCCGTTCCCTTAACATGCCCAGACCTCTTTAAATTAATATATATACTCTTCACATTTTCCTTTTCTAACCATTTCAATGCTTGTATTCTCCCATGAAACATTCAAAATCTTGTTCATAAGACGTAGACAATGGACACTTTCCAACAATGTTGATAATGCAATATTTTACTCAATATCTAAACTATAAAGTTGCAACAATGCTAAAGTGTTTTGTTGTCCCGTCACCCACTGCAGTTTCAAATAGCCATTAAATCTAAAAAGATTTGCCAAATCTTTATTTCTGATCTAAATGGCCATTATGAAATGGGCATATTAATTATGGATTGTCTGTCTGACTGCAACAGAGTGATTCGGTTTATTAAGAACAGAGATAGGCCATCTGGTTGCCAGGCCTGCTGTGGTAATCAACAAGGCCTTACTGCGATATTTTCTCCACATTAATATCATGTTCCCCACAAAAACAGCGACCTGCTTCTCCCTCAACCTAACCATTCGATTCCTCTTACCCCAGCCACCAACGATGAATACAATCAGAAGAACTGGAGCAACAGAAGAACATAGATATTAAGACGTGGTAGGAAATTCAAGTACGCACTTATCCACATTAAACACCATCGGCCAGCTATCGCAATCTGCCCCATTTTCCAAGCCTATCAATATTCATCTGTAAACTCTTTAGCTCCTCATTGCAGCCTGCTTTACCACCTAGTTTTATACAATTTGTGCATTTAGTTACTGCAGTCAGTCTCTCCTTCCAGGTCATTTGGGCAGATTGCAAACAATTGAGGTCTGAAAACTGAACGCTGCCGCACCTCACTAGTATCACTTGGCCAGAGAAATAACATTTAACCCAATGCTTTGCTTTCTGTTAGTCAGCCAGTTCTCTATCCAATTCAATACGGTACATTTAAGCCCTGGGATCGAACCTTCCATTTCAGGCCTTTATGTACCATCTTGTCAAATGCCTTCTGAAGTTTAGTGGTACAGCAGTTACTGCATCCCAATAATCCACATTATTGGTTACATTCTTAAAGAACTCCAACAGGTTTGTCAAGCACAACCGGTCAGTCATGAAACCTTGCTGACACTGGTGAATTGATTTTTGTTTTTCCAAGTGTTCAGTTATTTCCTACTTCATAGTTGTTGAAGAAACTTCCCCAAGACAGAGGTTGAACTGATTTGTCTATAGTTTGTGATTTGATTGCCTATCTCGTGTTTTGAATGCTAGTGCCACATTATTAATTTTCCAATACTTCGGCACTGTTCTAACATCCAGGGATGTTTTGAAAATCGTAACTAACGCACCCAGTACATCTGCTGTTCCCTCCTTTACAATGATAGAGTGCAGGCCGAGGGCCTGACCTGACTTTAATCCCATCAATGTATTTAATATCTTCTTCCTCATCATCGGACTTCCATCAAGATCCTTTGCAATTGTTGTACATTTTGGGAAGAAATTATCTTCCACTGTGAAAATAGGAAATGTTGATTTTCCCTCTGCCACTTCTGAGTTTCCCATTATTACCTTGCGGTTTTCATCCTCTAAAAGACCAACATTTCGGTACAGCATTCTTTTCCTTTTTCTCTTTTCGGAGAAGTGTTCTTTATCAATTCTTATGATTTATGCTCGTTTTCCTTCGTTGCACATTTTGATTTTGTTTTTAGTAACCATTCGCTGACAATGTAAGCGTTTTTCTTTAATTCATTCACAGGATGAACGCGTCGCTGGTTAGACCGCACTCATTGTCCGTCCCTAATTGCACAGGGCAGTTAAACGTCAACCAAATTTGTATGGGTTTGAAGTCACATGTAGGTAAGACCAGGTAAGGATGGTGGTTTCTGTCCCGAAATGAGAGTCATGAAGCAGATGGCTGTATCAAACAATGAGCATTGGATTCATTATGATTAATAGACTCTTGATTCCAGTTTAATGTTGAATTTATCTTGCACTATCTACCATGGTGGCATTTGAAGCCATGTCTCCAGATATGGATTAGTAGTCGGCGAGAATACAACCAGGCTATCACCTTCATGTTATTATTGATTTTCTTGTTAAGAGGTGGATCACTTTTCACCTTTTTACAATTCCTCTTCCACTCAGGGTTACACTTTAATTGAGAGGTTTTGATTATCTCCCAAAGTAGTTGCCACTGTTCTTCAACTGTCCTGCCCTTTAATGTTTTGCCAAGTCCACTCGAGCCAACCCCTTCCTCAGGCTAGTAAAATTGTCATTGTCCAACACTAAACCTCTCATATGTGATTCTGTCTTTCCTGTTTCGATCTGAAAGTGAAACCCCAGCATGCTGTGGTCAATCTTTCTAAAATAGTCCAGTACTACAAAATGACTTATCACTCCTTCCTCATTACGTAATACCAAAGCCATGGCATGTTACTCGAAGCCATAATCCTTCATACATTTGTTGAATCGTTCTCTGAGGCTCCCCTTACCAAATTGATTAGTCCAGTAAATATGAATGTTCAAATTACCCATGATTACTCTTGTGCCCTTGTCTCAAGCCATCGATATTGCCTGCTTCGTGCTATGCGCTACTTTGAATGTAGGATGCCGGGGTGGGAGCTTGTGGGCTGGAAATGCTCCTACCAATTGGTTTCTTTCCATGTGTATTATTTCCAACCATATTGATTAATCATTATCGTCCCATGGGCTAATATCATTTGTTAATACAGCCTTGACATTATCTTTAGCCAATGTAGACACTCCACCTCCTGTTCCTTCTTTTGTGAATAGAGTCCCTTTGGACATTTAACACCCCAGTCCTGACATTGCTGTAACCACGTTTCAGTAATCCGCACAAAGGCCATACTTATTTACCTCTGTTTGAGCTGTCAGCTCATTAAGTTTACGCCAAATGCTGCACGCATTTAGTTGGAAGGTTTTCCACATATTCAACTCGACTATCTTCCTCTTCCTTGTCTCACTTCCAGGTGGCACGGGGAGCAATCCCAAGATTAAGATCCGGTAGATCTAGCTTTTAAACTCACTCAGAAATCCCCGAATTTTCTTTGTAGGACCTTTCAGTCTTCTTACCTCTGTCATTGGTACCAATGTGTACCACGACCACTGGCTGTTCACCCTCCCCCTTCAGTTTGCCCTGAGACATCTTGATCCTGGCACCAACCACCGTTGATTTATTTTACTCTTTTAATATTTTTGTGCACAGGCTCTCCATCTTTATTTATTGATCCCCAACAATAACGAGCCTATCATTCACTCCAACTTTCGAGTCACATTTTTAAATTGTTATGGTTTCTTCCTTCAGCATGATCATTAAACTTGCTCTGTCTGTTTATTCGACTAAAGTCTACTTTCTGCTCAGTTTCTGACCTGTTGCTTTGGCTCCCAGCCACCTGTATTATTAGCTTAAATCTACTCGACTTACATGATGTTGGGGCCCCTCCAGTTAAGGTGAACCCTGTACTTTTTGTACAGTTCCCACCTGCCCCGGAAGCTATCCGAATCGTCCAAAAATCAGAAAGCCTCCTCCCAAAACAGATCTTTAGCCACATATTCAACTCGACTATTTTCCTCTTCCTTGACTCACTTCTAGGTGGCACTGGGAGCAATCCTAAGATTTCAATCCTGGAGATCCTGCTTTTAAACTCACTCCGAGCTCCCTGAGATTTTCTTTGCAGGACCTTTCACTCTTCTTACCTCTGTCATTGTTACCAATGTGTACTACGACCACTGGCTGTTCACTATGCCCTGAACATGCTTTGAGACATTCATGATCCTGGCACTAACCAACCTTTGTATGAAGAATTCATAGAATCACAGAATCTTTACGGTGGGGAAGCAGGCCGTTTCACACAGCATGTCTACACTGACCCTCCAAAGAGTAACGTACCCAGACCCATCCCCATACGCTGTTACTCTCTATTTACCCTGACTAATGAATCTAACCAGCACATTGCTGAACACAATTGGCGAAAAGTAAACATCCCAGACCTATTCCGCTACCCTATGTTGAATCTGCTTTCTCACAACGGATACGACCAGAACTACCGAGCATTTCCAGCAACTTCTGCTTTTGTCACTGATGACGATTGCATATTGATAAAAACATGTTCAACTCAGACTTGAAAAATGCTGAATTTAAACTCTCAGTAGAAAACTAAATATTTGGTTGTTCAATAATCCCAATAAATGTTCATTAAATTTCTTCTGTTCTGCACATGAACGTCATGTGCTCATTTTCCAATCCTGAATAAAGGAGGTTTTTGCACCATTTTAATATCAGAAAGCTCGGAGAAGTTGCACATTTACTTATTCATATGGGAATGTGATTGTATCTCATTCTTTCATGTCAGTTTAACAGTTTAATTATAGTGGTTTAATCAAAACACACACACACACACACACACACACACTCACACACAGACACACACACATATACACACACACATATACACACAGTGTATTACTTTGTTGAAGAATACCAATAACATTGTTAGTAATTGGTTTTATAACTGGAAAGAAGGATTGAGATAAAGGAAGGATGACAGTAAACGGGTCTTTTTATGGAACAGAATATGCAATTGTGTGAACTTACTAAGATAATCAAATTTACAGAAAACAAAAGATATTGTAATGAAGATGTAGAGGTGTCCATTGTTCTGAAAGAAGTTAAAATGTAAAATTTGACTGCGAAATCAACAGTGAGGCTGCGTTGCCATGGAACACAAACAAATTCAAATTCGGCCAGTCAGTTTAAATTCTGCCCAAATACACTGAAATCCAATCGAGTTTGAAATATAATGTATTTTATGACTTCAAAATCAATGAAATGGTCTAATGTTCTGAGTATAAAACCACTCATTTATAACATTTAGGGGGAGAACTGCCAAGGACAGCCACAAAGATAGACTGCTAGCTGAAGAGCTCTCTAAAAGGTACCTGTCTATAAGAGGTTTCTACAGCAGAACATCGAAGCCAACCTAGAGAAAAAATCTACATAGCAAAATCTACAAAGGAGAATTGAAAAATCTGACTGTTTTTGAAACGCGATTATATTTTTTGTAAATTTTAATCGTGGTGTTTTGTTTTATCGGACCAGTATTGTGGTGTGGTAGGTATAAGATAGGTTTAACGAAAGGAGTTCTAAATAGTTGTTCATTTTAATATTCTCTGTTGGATCTTGCTAAAAAGATTGCTATTTTTACTTTAAATAGTGACCTCTGTAAAAAGATCTTTGCCTCTCGAAATTTAACAGATTCCAGCATGAGGTGAACCTTTTCTGTGTGTCTGGTTTAAATTAGGAGAGAGGTTGATCCTGTGTTGTAACAGTTTGCGGGCTTTCGTTTGCGATTTTAACAGATTTAGACAGATCCAGTCTGGGATTTGGGCAGATTAAAAGAGGTTTGGACTGTGAAAAACACACAGTATATTTAATTATTTGCACATTATTGTCCAAGAGCTTTAAGTAAAACGTCGGTGAGTCAGTTTGTTTAACTTCAGTGACCTGAGGTTGGTTAAATTAAAAGTGAGAGAAATGGCTCTTTAAAATGTTAAAGAGGTTCTGAGGTTTGAAGATGATTCTCACATTTGCCGAGGGCGTTTAGAAGGAAAGATAAAGGCCAAACTTTTAGAATTAGCAAATAAATTAGATTTGGGTCTAACCAAGAACAAGAGTAATGCTGAAATTGTCAGGAAATTACTCAAACACTAAGGTGCGTCAGAGAAACAAAGTACAGGAGAGTTAGAAAAAAAGACTTAAATTACAATTGAAGAAAATGCAGTTTAAAGTTAAACAAAGGGAAAGAGTAAGAGTGAGAAGAAAGAGAGGAGAAGGTTCTTAGCTGATCAAAGAGAGAAGACAGAGGGAGAAAAAGAGAAATAAATTTCTTAGCTGAGCAAAAAAGAGAGAGAATTTGAACTTGAGAAATTGCGATTTAGTCAGCAAAGTCAAGTTAACAGGATGGAGATTAAAAGGGGCGTTAGTGATATATACAACTGTGTCAAAACTCTGCCACGTGCTGATGAGAAAAGTGTTGAAGCCTTCTTTATTTCATCTGAAAATTTGGCTAGGCAGGTGGAGTGGTCCAATGATCTATGGGTAATGCTAGTTCGGACTAAGTTGGTAGGCAGGGCTAGTGAGGTATTTTCTGAGTTGTCAGATGAGGGTTCAGGAGATTATGAAGACGGCAAACAAGCTATTTTAACTGCTTTGGATTGGTACTGGAAGCATATAGATCGCAGTTCAGAAAATTAAGGAAGGAACCAGGTCAGCCTTATGTTGAGTTCGAAAGAATTAAACATAGGCATTTTGACAGATAGGTGCGGTCTTAATAGATCTATGAGGCTCTAAGGGAGATTATTATGATGGAGGAGTTTAAAAATTCACTTCCAGAAATGATAAGAATACACGTTGAGGAACAGAAAGTTCAGGAATTGAGAAGAGCAATTAGCAGAAGAATATATGTTGCTGCATAAGACAAGCTTCCAGCCAGAATATCGTCCTGTCAGGGATAGAATTTTGGAGAAGGATACATACTACACTAGAAAAGAAAGAATGGAGAATAAGAGTTTACCATAGGTTAAAGAAGATGCCTAAGAGAGTGGAAAGGAGGCGAAAGGCCTCAGTGATTTCACTGTAATGGAGTGGGACACGGAAAATTACAGTTTCGTTGGTTTCAGAAGGGCACGAGGTAAATGATGTTTTCACTGCCATAAGGATGGATACACATGATCACAGTGCTGGTCGTTAAGAAAGGCACTGTGGGAAAAGATGTGGTAAAAGAAGCTAAGCCAGTGGAATTAGTGAAAGTTTTAAAGGAGACCCCAATACGAGCTGAGGAGCTGCAGAAACGTGCACAGCCTAGGCAGGGGCTGGGTATGGAGTTAGTACCTGATCTCTATAAAGAATTCGCCTCTGTGAGTAAAGTTTACTCAGAAATAACAGGGGTTGAAGGGTAGGAAGTTATAACTTTGAGAGATGCAGGATCTAGCCAGTCTTTAATAGTAAGAGAAAAGCAAATTTGCAATATTTCTGATCTGTTACCCGAGACTGTGGTGATTTGTGGAATAGATAGACAGAAATTTAACATTCCCCTATAGAAGATCAGGTTGGAGTACCAACCCAAGACTGGGGAAGTTACAGTGGGAACGATTGACTGAGAGTCAGTTCCAGGAATCCAGTTTGTTCTTGAGAATGATTTAGCAGGGTCCAAGTTGGGAATGACACCCCTTGTTGTGGAGAAGCGCAAGGAAGACTAAGAAACTGAGGAGTTAAATCAAAAATATCCTGGTATTTTCCCAGGCTGTACACTATCCAGATCCCACTATCACAAGTGACAGCACGAAGCACCGCTAAGACAAAGATGAAGGAGTTGAGGTTCAGTTACCGGACACCCTGTTTGCCATAATGGTGCAAGGAAAACCTGAACAGGCAGTGGATCAGACAGTATCTTTTAGTTCTGAAAGACAAAGGGACTTGCAACTGACAGACAAGATGATAAAAGATTTATATGTGGATGCATATTCTGAAAAGGAGGCAGAGGATATTCGTGACGGTTATTATCTGAGAATCGAATTTTAAGATGGAAATGGAGACCACGTCAAGTTAGTGCAGAGGAGAAATTTGCCGAAGTGCACCAGATTGTGTTGCCGATAGCATACAGACAGGAAATGTTATGGGTAGCACATGAACTACCATAAGGAGGTCACCTGGGGTACAAAAAACTCAGGCTAAGGTACAAAGACATTTTTAAAGACCTGGAATGCACAAGTACGTGGTTAACGTTTGACATACGTGTCATTTTTGCCAAATGGTAGGTAGGCCACAGGCAGTAATGAAACTAGCACCTCTGTTGCCAATTCCCACATTCGAAGACCCTTTCATGTGGGTTATAAATGAATGTGTAGATCCGCTCCTGAAAAGTAGAGGAGAGGAAGAACTGGAGAAACAGGTATCAGTTACTGCCGCCCAGAGTGAGGAATCAAATCCAAATCTTGTGGTTTTTGATGTGCCTCAAAATATGTTAAAAATGCAGAAGTCCTTGAGCAGTCGGAAAGGTTCGTAAACTGTCTGTCTCAGGAACATAGAACAAAGTTGAAAGGTTTGTTATTGCAGTATGAGGACGTATGTAAGAATCATATGGGGAGAACTAATGCCATTGTACATGAAGTAGACGTAGGGAATACTGTTCCGATAAAACAGCATCATATTGGCTTAATCCTGTCAACGCTAGACAGGTCCAGCAGGAGGTGGAGGCTATGCTCAAGGACGACGTCATCAAACCAAGCCAGAGAGAGTGGAGCTCTCCAATCGTCCCAAACCGGACAGGAATCAATAATTTTTCTTGGAAGATAAACACTGTTACAAATTCAGAAATATCCAATACCAACATTGGAGGACTGTATTGAGAAAGTTGGACAAGTCAGTTACATCACCAAGTTGGATTTAATGCGTGATTACTGGCAGGTACCTTTATCTGAGAGGGTAAAAGAAATTTCTGAATTGTAACGCAAAATCAGCTATATCAATTAAAACTAATGCCCTTTGGAATGAAGAACGCACCCAACACATTCCAAACAGTCAAGAACAGATGTGTGGCTGGGTTAACAAACTGTTCAGTCCATTTGGATGACGTAGTGATCCTTAGTAAGTCCTGGAAAAATCACTTGGTACAGTTGGCAGAGCTCTTTGAATGAATACAAGAAACAAAACTGGTGGTAAAATTAAAGAAAACTGAATTTGTGAAAGCAGACGTGATGTTCTTGGGACATGTTCTTGACTCAATGGAATGCAAAGACAAAAGCTACCGAAGAATTTCCACGACCAACCTCAAAGAAAAAAAGTGCTTTATTTCTTCGGACTCAGCAGAATCATTCAGAGGTTTGTTCCAAACGTCAGCAGTGTAGTGGCACCGTTAACCGATTTGCTGAAAAAGAACACAAAGTTTTGGTGTACAGAACAATGCCAGGAGGCCCTCGACCATTAGAGAGAAATATTGACAACCAACCCAGTTTTAGATACACCAAACATTACGAAACCTTTCAAAGCTGCAATCGATGCTAGTGACATAGGAGTTGGAGCTGAATTGCTGCAGGAGATTGAGATGGCATTGTACTTTTCAAAGAAACTCAACAGCCACGAGAGGAAACATTCCATGACTGAGACAGAACTATTGAGTTTGGTACTAGCCTTATGGCATTTTAATGTGTATGCCACGAATAATGCATTCGAGACAATTGTGTACACGGATCCCAATTTGATGTGTACATGAACAGGAACGTTTTGGAGGGGTATGTGCCAAAAAACAGAAAAATAGAACTTATTCAATTTAGGAAAACTGGTGAGCATGGACGAGTTGGGTCAAAGGCTCTGTTTTCATATTGTATGAGGGTAAGAGTCTATTAATTCTTCATTGCCATCAATTAATTTCCAAATCAAAAGTCCTCTGTAAATACTTACAGTGATATAAATAGCTGAACTTTCTTAAATGCAGATTTCCTGACATTGATGTGGTGCTGTAGATCACAGCAGCAACATCAGCAGAAGCAGCATTATATTCAAGCACAATCTGTAACTTTTTGAATGGGATAATCCCTCAGTCCATCACTACCACTAAGTTGGCAACTCTGACATCTCCCTGGCAATGCGGAAAATTACTCAGCTATCTCCAGTCCCCAAAGAGAGGAATAGTTGCAATCTGACCAATTACCACACCCTCAGTGCCATCACAAAAGTCAAATTAGTGGTCGTTTGTCTGATAGAGCTGTCAAGCAGCACAGAACTAAACTGCTCAGTGTGGTTTCCGATAGGTCCCCATGTGGAGATGGCGCTGTTGTGTAAATGGCACTGGGTTATTAATCCAGACCAGGTTAATGCACTGGCAGCTGGTAGAAGTTAAAAATACATTTTTAAATATCGAGCTGTGAAATCTGATGCCAGTAATATTCACATTGATGTCAACGTTGCTTGTAAATATCAATTTCCTTCCCCAATGTACTTTCAGGAAGTGAATCTCCCGTGGTTTCCTGGTCTGTCCTAAAACTGACTCGAGATGCACAGACATGTGATAAACTCTTCAATGATCTCGAAAACGGTCAAGAAAGGCACTCAAATATATCAAACTATTCTGCAAATTTACTGACCCACCCTTCGACTCCCTCTTCCAAGTCATTAATAAAAATTACAAACAGCAGAGGACCCAGGACGGATCCCTGCGGAACTCCACTTGTAACTGGGCTCCAGGCTGAATATTTGCCATCTACCACCACTCTCTGACTTCAACCGGTTAGCCAGTTTTCTATCCAACTGGCCAAGTTTCCCTCTATCCCATGCATCCTGACTTTCTGCATAAGCCAGTCATGGGGAACATGATCAAATGCCTTACTAAAATCCATGTATACTACATCCACTGCTCTACCCTCATCCACATGCTTGGTCACGTCCTCAAAGAATTCAATAAGACTTGTAAGGCAAGACCTACCCTTCACAAATCCGTGCTGGCTGTCCATAATCAAGCAGCGTCTTTCCAGATACTCATAAATCCTAACCCTCAGTACCCTTTCCATTACTTTGCCTACCACTAAAGTAAGACTAACTGGCCTGTAATTCCCGGGGTTATCCCTATTCCCTTCTTTGAACAGGGGCACATCATTCGCCACTCTCCAGTCCCCTGGTACCACCCCCGTTGACAGTCAGACGAAAAGATTATTGCCAACGGTTCTGAAATTTCCTCTCTTGCTTCCCACATAATCCTAGGATATATCCCCGTCAGGACCGGGGGACTTGTCTATCCTCACATTGTTCAAAATGTCCAACACATCTTCCTTCCTAACAAGTACCTCTTCTAGCTAGTCCGTTTCACACTCTCCTCTTCAACAATACGGTCCCTCTCATTTTTAAATACGACTGTTTGTCAACAGTCCTGTTGACACTGCAGAGATCTCCTTCCTAACATCTGAGAGCATGTGACATCTGTACTACAGCTGTCTCCTGATCCCTTGAGTGTCCGGAAATCCTTTTTATATTTAGTGTCCTGGCATCCTCAGGACGTTCTCCCTTATGTGGGAGAGAAAGCCCCAGGTTCACCAGTCTCGGAGTACAGACATTTATTCTTATCTCAATGCAGGGTGTACTGCCCATACCTAATACTGTGGCCCATTGTTTTAGACGTCCCAGCCAGGGGAATTATCATCCCTGCTTCCAATCTGTCTCGCCCTGTCAGTGTTTTATATATGTCACTGAGATCTTCACTCATTTTCCTAAAGCCCAAGGAATACAGGTCCAATCACCCAAACCCTCCTCTCACAACAAGCCTGTCATCCCAGAGATCAGTCTGGTCATCCTTCACTGTAATTCCCCAATGGCAGGTTTGTCTTTTATTAAGTAAGGAAACCAAAACTGCACACAATACAGCACAATGCTCGAAATGGGATCTCACCAAGGCCCTGTACGACTGCAGTAAGATACCCTTACTCTTGTACTCAAAATTCCCTGAAATAAAGGTTGACACATCATTTATCTTCCTAACCGCTTACTGCTCCCACAATATTGCTTTGTTAGGTTTTTTTGTTGCTTTCTTTTACCATTTATAACTTTCCCAATTGTCTAGTTTCCCACTGGTCTTTGCCATTATTTCTGACATTTAATTTATTTTGATAGCCTCCCTCATTTCATGAGACATCCATGGCAGATCTCTTTTCCTACAGTCCTTCCATTTCACTGTTATATGCTGTTGCTGCCCATTTGCAAAACAAAAACTGCTTTGAAAGCCAGACACGGTTCTTCAATGGTTCCAGCTTAAAGTCTTTGCTTCCAGCCAACCTTAGCCAACTCCTCCCTCATCCTATTGTTGTCTCCTCTGTTTCAGCTCAGGACCCTGGTATTGGACTTTATCTTCTCACCTTCCATCTGTATTCTAAATTCAAACATACTTTCAGTCCCAATAATTTCTCCCAAAGCAGTCATTTCTAATTTCATTCTTTTTCTCCCGAGACTTACGCTTTCCAGTCTTCCTGGGAAAAATTGATTTATTTGGTTTGTTTCATTCTGTGAATACAGAACTGAAGTAACTGCTTCATAGTTCTGTTATTGCCCTGTTCTCTATTCTTCTTCCTTTGCGTTTAGACTGTAACGAAGCTGCACTTGTTTTCTCTAAACTTTTCCATTGACAGTTCACCCTTATAATTCTTGTTAGTATTCTCTTCAGAAACTCATCAATTCAAGTCCACACCATACAATCACAGGAGCATTGTCTTTGTACCGTCAGACATACAGCACGGCCTACACTCATCCCACGCTCTCTACATGAGGCCTGTAGCTGGGAATGTTATGAAACTTCAAGAGCTCGTCCAAGTTCTATTTAGCTGTTATGTGGTTACCATAACAGCTCCCCTCTCAGGAAGTATATTCCAGAACCCAACACCCTCTGGATGAAAAACAATCCTCAAATCCTCAGACCCTTCATTTGAAAAGTGTGTTTCGCTGGTTTTGCCCCTTTGACTTAAAGGAACAGCTGCTGTCTATCCACTCTGTCCATGCCCCGCTAATCTTATCCTTCTGAATCACACAACCCTCAGTCTTCTCTGCTCCAAAGTAAACAAACCAAGCTTTTCCAGCTTCTCTCCACTGGTGACATGCTCCAACCCAGGGAACATACTGGTGAATCTCCTCTGCACTCCGTCCAGTGGAACCACATCCTCTCTGTAATGTGGCTCCCAGAACTCCATGCAGTATTCTACCTTGGCCGAACTAAAGTCCTGTATAGCTCTCATAATCGATGTTCCAATGAGTAAAGGATATTTACTATTCCCAATGCCTTCTTAACTCAACTATTACCCTGTCCAGTCACATTCAGGGATGTGTGGAGAAGCACCCTCTGAGCTTCCTAGTGTGCTGACATTCATTGAGTACTCCCCTGTCTGATTCCTTCTCCCAAAACGCATCACCTCATATTTATCAGGGTGGCATTCCATGTGCAATTGATCTGTTCATCTGACCATTCCATCTGTATCTTCCTGTAACATAAGGCCTTCCACCTCACTGCCAACTACCCGGCCAATCTTTGTGTGAAAGATACACTGATTTATCACTCACACCCCACTCCCTCCACATTCACATCTGCATCAATAATGAATAACATAAATAATAAGGGTTACAGCATTGATCCCTGGGGTACATCAGGGGTCACTGGTCTCCAGTCACACAAACATTCTTCTCCCACCACCCTCTTTCTCCTGCCTCGAAGACAATTTGAACATCATTTGCCTAGTTACCCTTGATAGCATGATATTATACTTTCTTTATCAGTTTTGCATGTGATGCTTTGTCAAAGGAGTTGCTCAAAAATAAAACATATAAACGACCTTCTCGAAAAAAATCAATAAAATTCGTTCGGCATAACCACCCTCTCATAACTTCATGCTGCCAATCCCTGATCAAACATTGCCTCTCTCAATGAAGATCAATTGTCTCCTTCCCTGTTTTCCCCAATAGTTTCCCTGACACTGATCTGATACTCACTGATCTATAGTTCCCTGGTCTACCTGCACCAATCCTTCCTGTAAAGGGTGCTCTCTATTACTCTGCCAACTCCCCTGTTATTAGGTTCTACTGAAACATTTGAGTCAGGGCATTTCCTCCCTTGTCTCCCACTGCAGCTATGATACAACTCTTCCAGACCTGGGGACTTGTCCAATTTTATATCAGCCAAAACCATCATTTCCTGCTCGCATCTTATATCAATCTGCTCAAGAGATTCCCAGTCCAGTCTTCTTGAAATATGTACCTGTCTCCTTCTTCTCCCAATTAAAACAGATGTGAAGCTCTCATGTCACAATCTAGCAATCTTCTCCAGCTTCAAACACAGATTGCTCCCTCGGTGTATAATGGGCCCTAATTATCCCCTGGTTATTCTACACTGTTTGATGTCCTTGTGGAATATCTTGGGATTCTCGCTAATATTGCTCTCACTTATCAATGCCCATGTTCGTCACTCCACTTTGTGTGAGTTTGTTTAACTTTAATTTCGATCACCTCTCATTCTCTGAACCTCTCTGGGACACAGGCAGTGTTCCCTGATCAGACAATCTTGCCATCTGAGGCATTAACCTCGAGAATGTTCTTACAGACCTTACAGTGTGTGTATAAATAAAAAGCATTGCCTGTCTTTCATTAAATCATTTGAACGTACTTTTCAAATTCACTGAAGCCAACTTTATCCTTGCACCTGAATGGCTTGCATGACTCAGGCATGTACCATTAATATAAGAAAAAAAAACTGCTTTGTCTTCAGATGTCACTTAAATTCAAAGTATTAAGGTCACTATTCCCAAAAGCTCCTTTACAACAAAGTCTTCAATTAGCTGTTCTGATCACACATCATCAATTCCAGAACAACCTGATCTCCAGCTCGGTGTTCAACATATCGTTAAAGCAACCCGCCTCATAGACTCTTGCGAAATACATTTTCCCAGCATTAACATTCACTTGGGATAACACTCTTTAGATGTAACTTGAAGCTGCCCATTATTACTGCAGTACCCACAAAGTTGTACGTCTAATTTCCGGTTTTGGATCAGTGTGGAGTCGATGGGCCAAATGACCTGCTTCCACACTGCAGGAATTTTATGAGTAACATTTTTGTTGCAGAAATCAGTTGTGGGAACAATCTTTGAATTCATTCCAATATCCTTTCCTCAGTGCGGAGATGAAATCTGTGTGCACGACTCCAGATGTGATCTTACTAAGACATTTGTATCACAATTTTGACTTTGATATATAACTCTGATAAATGTTTGCTTTTCCTTGCTGTTTCTGAGCTCCCCGTATCAGATTCTGTGGAATTTGCGTGACATGGGCTCTGGTGAGGTTCTTGGTAGATTCAGGTGAGATGTTTGGTGAGGCATATCTTAACATTGCTATCATATCGCCACACCTTACCTGTTATTCTCAAGTGTCATTGTGACGTTATCACCAGATCTCCCATTATGCTGGTGGAGTAGAGAAGGACAATGAACTTTCAACAATGCTGTGTACTTCCCAGAGATCTGAGACTGCTCTAACCTTCGTGGGAACCTTACAGCAGGCTGGTAAAGTGCTGCTGCTGTACAGTGTCTTAGTAAGATCACATCTGGAGTCGTGCACACAGATTTCATCTCCTCACTGAGGAAAGAATATTGGAATGAATTCAAAGATTGTTCCCACAACTGATTTCTGCAACAAAAATGTTACTCATAAAATTCCTGCAGTGTGGAAGCAGGTCATTTGGCCCATCGACTCCATACTGATCCTTCGAAGACCATCCCATCCAATCCCCACCCAGTCTTTATAATCTGGCATTTTCCAAGACTGATGCCCCTAGCCTCCACATCCCCGGACATTATGGGTAATTTAGCTTGGCCAATCCACCTAACATGCGTATCTTGGGACAGTGGGAGGAAACTGGAGACTGAAATTGAACTGAGATCTCTGGTACAGTGAGGCAGCAGTGCTAACCACTGAGCTACCCAGTATGGGCAACACCACTTTCCTAAATATTTCAGCCCTTGAAAAGTGACATTTAACCAGGGAGATTCCATAAGTCCCCAAACCTATCATTGAGCAACAGGAGGTGGACATTGAGATCTTGAGCGGCCTGATCAGAAACAGGAGTAGGACATGCAATCCATTGAGACTATAATGTCGGAACAGCAGGAGGACATTCAGCAAAGCAATGTGTAAAGCAGAAACAGAATGAGTCCAATCAGCAACTCATGCCTCTTACACAGCAATTCGACCAGATCTTTTACAGTCTTGTGCCTGTTACACAGGAATTGTGAAAGGGAACATAGAGGTTATAGAAAGGGAAGGACTTCGAATAACTAGCTTCACACGGAAATGAAAAGCAGTGAGAAAACTATTGGGATTGAAGACAAATGTTTAGTATCCGTTATGAAGGAATTAATAACAGGATATTTCCAAAGTCAAGACACAATCCAGCACAGTCAACATAGTTTTACGAAGGATAAATCATGCTTGAATGATTTGACTAACTTTCTTTAAATAAAACGTAACAAGCTAGTTGAATAATGGGGATCATATTTATGTATTATATCTGGACTTCCAGACATCAGTGCATAACGTGCCTCGCAAAATATTAATATGGAAGACAAGAACACATGGGGTTAGGAACAATTTACTTGCCGGGGAGAGGATTAGCTAACCAGTAAAAACCATGAGATGGAGTCGCTGGTTTTGGACTGGTTTGAACAAGGTCAAAAATCAAACGACACCAGGTTAGAGTCCAATGGGTTTATTTGGAAACATAAGGTTTCCTTACTCTGCTCCTTCATCGGGTGTAAGAGAGAGGAAGACCTTTCACACAGAAGTTATAAGAGAAGATCAAAGGGTTATACAACTTATGTACATTAATTGTACACACCTAAGATGTCTCTTAAATACTTAATCAGTTAGAGTGGAGATGCAAATTTGATTGATTAATATGTAAATCGCAGAATTTATTTCAAGTTACTCCTGAAAATACCTTCAAATAAATGAAGTAACACTTGCGTTCAGACAATGTATTTTCAGCGTGAGACCTTGTTTGGACCCTGTCTGTGTCTTCATCTGGAGTCAGACTGGTTTTATTTACAAAGTAGGAGTTTGTAAAATATCACATTGACATACTCTCCACAAATTGTATGTTTTTGAAATAAAATAAAGAGCATCTGCAAATACAAATGGGCAAATGCAAATTCACCCCGCAGATTTATATGTGCATACATGTGTGTGTGCGTATGTAGGAGAGAGGGGCGTGTCTGTGTGAAGGGGGGGAGAGAGCCACTCTATGTACGTGAGAGAGAGTGAGGAGGAGTGTATATATGTGAGTGTGGGAGGGAGAGAGTGCATGCGTGCGTGTGAGAGAATGGAGTGCACGTGTGTGCTTGTGAGAGAGGGAGAGGGAGAGTTGTGTGGAGCAGATAGGGAGAGTGTGCATCAGTGTATGTAACGGGGAGAATGGGAGTATGTGCTTGTCCAGGCGAAAACACAGACAGAACAGCAAATCCCTTTCCGTACACACACTCACTGCGTGGTTTCAGAGCTTCACTTCTCTGCAGCCTCTGCTCCATTTGTTGATCATGTTACAAACCCAGGTGCACTAACTGCAGTCCCCATGCTCCATCCAGAGTTGGGTCAGCATATCCTAAGGTCTCCATGAATGTCTGACGCAGTTCACAGCACAACCTCCAGCAAACCATCCCCAGTGTGTGTGTGTGTGTGTGTGTGTGTGTGTGTGTGTGTGTGTGTGTGTGTGTGTGTGTGTGTGTGTGTGTGTGTGTGTGTGTGTGTGTGTGTGTGTGTGTGTGTGTGTGTGTGGCTTTGTGTGCATGTTTCTATATCTCAGATTTATAGAAAATAAGTGTTGATGTACATATTGACAATGTCCAAGTTGTACATCATCCATCGTAATTCGAGTAACGTTGCTTTAGTTTTAGATTAGATATTTTTAAAAATTGAGGAAACCTATCTGACTTGTTCCTAACGCTGAACCTGAACCAGTCTGAGACGGATATCATTTTCAATATCACACACTTAGTTACACTGATAATTTGTCGTGACCTCTGGAGGAGTGTGAATAGACTCAGAAACAATGACTCTGTTACCTTGGTAGGAATAGGGGTAAGGAGGAATTCTCAAAAGGCCATTTGAGTAGGAATTCTCGGTCCCCCACAGGTTTGTGGTACCTATGTGTTTGCATTTACTCAAAGATGTGTTAGTTAAATATTTGACAGAAAAATGACTTAAAGATAATGATCTGCAGTTGGGAACGTGGGACTGGAACAGCAATCTGATCAGTCACATTCTTAGTTCCTGGCGGGGCAGGGACCCACACGTGTTTCTCAGTTCTACTTTGCCCCATTCCATTCAGTCCCTCAACTTGCTATTCAAGAGCAGCGGGAGACCACTTGCTCCTAATACCTGGTGCATAGAAACCGAGGTGACCATTCAGCTCCTGAATACAGTCAAACATGATTTGGTGTGGATTGGAAAATGTTCTTGCGAAAAGAGTGCGTGTTACTGTGAAACAGTCCACTCCTCTCTCTTTACAGAGGTTCTCCTGGATCTATGAATTGGTCATGTTGTAGACCTAGATTCAAAGTGAATAATGCCCCCATACTGTGCCTAGATAATGATCATATAATCCTCTGGTTTCTCTGACTACAACATTCCTTCACGGGACTTGAAGAAAAATAACAACGATGAAACTTCCAATAACAGAATGCAAGAACATTAGAAGCAGGATAGGTCATTCAGCTCCTACAGCCTGCCATTCCCTTTAATAGAGTCATGGCTGATCTGCTCTCGGCCCCAACCCCCGCAGTGCCTGACGTGTCAAACATCCATCCATCCCTGTCTTTCAAGTATCTCAGTAATCTATCTCCCCTCCCTCTCTGGAATAGAAACGTGCTGGCGGGAACTACCCTCTGTGAGAAGGAAACACACCGCACACATACAGCGTGACCTTTTGACATCAACGAAATAAATGAACACCAGGCAAGAATGACTGACCCTGATAACAAGGCAGTATTTGACTGATGATGGTATCAAGAAACCTGAAGAAAATGGAACTTAATGGATATTAGGAAGAGTCTCCCCACCAGGTGGAGTGATTCAGCACAAAGAAGATGGCTGTGGTTCTTGGACATGCACCACCTGAGTCCCGGGACATCTCTGCGGGAGATCCATAGCACAAGCATCCTCAGTTTCTCCTCAATGTCTTCCCTACCCCCATCATAAGCTCAGAAGTGGGGCAAGTCAATGGAGATCACACAATGTTCAGAATTATGCGTCCTCCTTCAGCACCTGTGTCCATGTTCAGCAAGACCCGGGCATCATTCAGGCTTGTGCTGTTAAAAAGTCGGCAACATTCATGTAACAGTACTGCTGGACACTGTGCATGACTACAGTAAAGGGAAGAGCTCATTCAACACCTCAAGCTCGCTTCACAGGAATGTGAGGAGCTCATTCAGTCCATCAATACTATTGGATAAGAATAGGGATAGCCCATTTAATTCCTCCTGCCTATTACACAGGAAGAGAAGGAGCCCAGTCAAACACATTGAGCTATTCAACAGGAACCAGGGACTGCCCAATCAGTCCGTTGACCTTCTCCACTGACACCAGGAGGCGGCCATTCAGCCCTTCAGACCCCTTGCACAGAAATAGAAGGATGTTATAGACGCCCCATCATCATAAACCAATGAAGAGGAGAGACTGCATGGATACACTGCTCCATGTTGTTCCTCCTGGCTCCATTGCTAATGGTACACATTTGATGCATCAACTTTGTTTGCTGACGGTGATGAGAGAAGACAAATGCTTCATGTGAAGTCTCAAGGAAGCATCTTTCAACTGTGAATAGGTAGACTGGTGTTCTCTATGGAGGGCCGAAGCTATTGGGCATGGCTAACCCTTTCAGAAGTAAGGCATTGTCACTGCTGACAGAGTTGTGAACAATGTGACGCTCAGTGCAGAGCCACACGCCATTTGCACATTGAGGTGGTAATAGTTCAGTCAGAGCCTGAAGCAGTCTCTCAACCAACATGGGAGCTCCACAGAACTACATAAAGTTCCCAGAAGCACGTATCATGGGGAAAATGCAATTTCTCATGCCAGCAATGTTTTTAAATGGAAATAATGTGTGTTCGTCTATGATCTTCAAGTTTCAATGTAGTCAACTTTTATTCTCTCACCGTGCTACAAATTAAACATTCATTTCCTTCAGGCTCTCTTCATGCTACCATCATCCCAGAGATTATTGTGATAAAATAGCGTTGCACTGCCTCTGTGACAAGGAGATCATTGATTTATAAATGAGAGAAAGTCTGTCCAAAATAGCCCAAATACTGCCTCAACAACACTCCACAACTCCTACACATGATTCATTTTGCAATGAAGGCTGCCATTTCATTTCTTTGTCTTGAATAATGAATGCCCTGCATGAATCCAGTTCGTGACTTATGACCAAGGACATCCAGGTCTTTTATTGCTAAAAGCACTTCCCAACCTCTCACCTTCGAATAAATACATGAAAAGGATTGTATGTGTTGTTCACATTCACATCACTTCTTTGTGTTACAAATAGCGGTGTTACAAGCACTGATGCATGTGATACCCAATCAGTCGTGGCCTTCTGTCCAAAGGAGGGTCCTAGTCTCTGTTTTCTCTCCATCATACAATTTTCAATCCATGTAGGATATCCCTCCTTATCGAAGGACTGTAACTTTTTTCATTCACCTATGTGCAACCGTGTCAACCTTCTTCTGAAAATTTAAATACACTGTTCCCACTGGTTCTCACTCGTCGATGTCACAACCAATATCCTCAATAAACTCCAGTACGTTTTTCAAAGATAGATTTCTTGTCCTGAATCTAGGTTGACGCTGCTCAATCATATCATTGTTCTCCAATGATCTATTTATGATTAATTATAAAAAATGCTCATAGTTTTCTCACTAATGACATAAACCTATCCCCCAGTTGGTTTTCTGTTTTCACCCTCCGTCCTGTTGTAAATATGTGTGGTCGTAATAGCTGCTTTCTAGTATGCAGGATCCTTTACAGAATCTATAGAGCTTTGACCTCCCTCATATACTTAAGGAAAAGGCAGGAAAGAAGGAAGCCATTGCTCCATCGTGTCTGAACCAGCTCCGAAAAGAGCTATCCAGCAAGCTCAATTCTCCAACCCTATCTCTGTAGCCCTCTAAATTCATCACTCATCTGGTCCAACAGCTGACCAACCTTTAACTCAATAAGTTTTTTCGAGTACTTAAACTTTACTAGTTCTAAATTTCCTGAAGTCCCTCGCTTTCGCAATCACCCTGTTTTCTGTTGTGTCTTCTGTTTGGACAGAACCTGCCTGGACAGAAATTGCCTCTGTCACCTCGTGAATACGTGAGACTCTGCATAATGGATATGTTCCCAGTCCCAGAATTAAAATGGTTGATGGACATTTTGAGTACAATCCTCTCCCTAGTGAGAGATTGAACAGCTCTGCGATCTCCTCATTGTTGAAATAAACTGGCTTCACTCTTTGCACCAGGGAAAGGTATACCATTGGGAAATATTTGTGGAAATCTCAGTAAGGATACTGCAGTGCCCTGCTCCTCCCTATGCATTCTCTACAGACCCAGATACACTGTAAAATCTATCTCCATACCTTGCACAGAGTAGGAACACCAGGTTCTATGGTCTCCCTAAATGTATGCAGCAGCTGACAACACAAATCCAAGAAAACCATCCAGAGAACCTACACTGATTTTCTAATGTCAGGTTCAAGTCAATACTTACATATATGGCACATCCACCTCAATGTATAAAATGCCTGCCTCTCCTCTGTTTCTATTTCTGGGTGATAAACTGTAAAATTTCTGTGCCGTCCCTGAAATATGAATAAGTCTCTCTATGGAAATAGTTAACAATGTAACTGCACGATTTTCTGCACCTCAGTCACGATAACGGCAACACCGGCATTGATGGTGGAGATGCTGGGGAGGAGATGGTCAAGCGGTATTTTCTCTCGACTATAAATTCTGAGATTTCCACAAGTATTTCCCAATTGTATTCTGAGATTTCCAGTGCGAGCAGCAGCGAAGGTAAGACCGTTTGGTTTTAAAAGTGCTTACCGGTAGCGGGCAGTGGTGTTTTTTTTTTCTCTTTCACTCTCTCTTCACAGAAAGAGCGGGAGCACCAGGGGGAAGTGACGACGACCAGAGGGGCAGCCGGGAAGGAAAGCGGTGAGTATTTATACTCACCCTTCGAAGCGGTCGGTCATTTCCAGTGCGAGCAGCAGCGAAGGTAAGACCGTTTGGTTTTAAAAGTGCTTACCGGGAGCGGGCAGCGGTGTTTTTTTTTCTCTTTCACTCTCTCTTCACAGAAAGAGCGGGAGCACCAGGGGGAAGTGACGACGACCAGAGGGGCAGCCGAGACCCGGAAGCAGTTGGTGTAAGCTTACCTGGGTAGGTTTTTCCCCCTTTAAAAGCGCGAAGGAGAGGAGCCCGAGGCACTACACGGGTAGTGCCTCCCACCCGCCCTCCTCCTCTAACCTAATAATAACACCTGTTGTGGTAAGTAGGTAAGTGCTGAATTTTGCTTGTGTATTCTTTAGACCCAGTTTTTTTTAAATAAAAGTTAGCTTTAGAGGGATGGCAGTGAAGGCAGTGCAATGTTCCTCCTGCAACATGTATGAGGTGAGGGATGCCATCGACGTCCCTGCCGATTACACTTGCAGGAAATGCTCCCATCTCCAGCTCCTCCAAGACCGTGTTAGGGAACTGGAGCTGGAGTTGGATGAACTTCGGATCATTCGGGAGGCAGAGGGGGTCATAGATCAGAGTTATAGGGAAGTAGTAACTCCAAAGATGGCAGATAGATGGGTGACAGTGAGGGGGACTGGGAGGAAGCAGCCAGTGCAGGGACCCCCTGCGGCTGTTCCCCTCAAGAACAAGTATACCGTTTTGGATACTTGTGGGGGGGATGACTTACCAGGGGTAAGTAACGGGGCTCAGGTCTCTGGCACGGAGCCTGTCCCCGTTACTCAGAAGGGAAGGGTGAAGAAGAGCAGAGCAGTAGTAATTGGGGACTCGATAGTTAGGGGCACAGATAGGCGGTTTTGTGGGAACGAGAGAGACTCACGTTTGGTATGTTGCCTCCCAGGTGCAAGGGTACGTGATGTCTCTGATCATGTTTTCCGGGTCCTGGAGGGGGAGGGGGAGCAGCCCGAAGTCGTGGTCCATATTGGCACCAACGACATAGGTAGGAGGAGTGCCGAGGATGTTAGACAGGCTTTCAGGGAGCGAGGTTGGAAGCTCAGAGTTAGAACGAACAGAGTTGTTGTCTCTGGTTTGTTACCCGTGCCACGTGATAGAGATTCGAGGAATAGGGAAAGAGAACACTTAAATGCGTGGCTACAGGGATGGTGCAGGAGGGAGGGATTCCGGTTTTTGGATAACTGGGGTTCTTTCTGGGGACGGTGGGACCTCTATAAACAGGATGGTCTACTCCTGAACCTGAGGGGCACCAGTATCCTTGGGGGGAGGTTTGCTAGTGCTCTCCGCGGGGGGGGGGGGGGGGGTTAAACTAACTCTGCAGGGGCATGGGAACCCAGATTGTAGCTTCAGGGTGCAGGGCCTGGAATGTAGGGAGGTCAGGAACATGACATCAATTTCCAAGGAGGGTGTCTGTTAACAGGAAAGTGGCTTGAAGTGTGTATACTTCAATGCAAGAAGTATACGAAATAAGGTAGGTGAACTTGCAGCGTGGGTTGGTACCTGGGACTTCGATGTTGTGGCTATTACGGAGACATGGCTAGAACAGGGACAGGATTGGCTGTTGCAGGTTCCAGGATTTAAATGTTTTAGTAGGGTCAGAGGTGGGGGTAAAAGAGGGGGAGGTGTGGCATTGCTTGTCAAAGATAGTATTACAGTGGTGGAAAGGACGATGGATGAGGACTTGCCATCTGAGGTAGTTTGGGCTGAGGTTAGGAATAGGAAAGGTGAGGTCACCCTGTTAGGAGTCTTTTACAGGCCTCCTAATAGTCCGAGAATCATTGAAGAAAGGATAGGGAAGGTGATTCAGGAGATGAGTGACAGTAATACGGTGGTTGTTATGGGGGACTTTAACTTTCCTGATATTGATTGGGAAAGCTATAGCTCAAGTTCGTTTGATGGGTCAGTGTTTGTTCAATGTGTGCAGGAGAGTTTCCTGACACAATATGTAGACAGGCCAACAAGAGGTGAGGCCATACTGGATTTGGTTCTGGGTAACGAACCAGGCCAGGTGTTAGAATTAGAGGTAGGTGAGCACGTTGGGGATAGTGACCATAATTCGGTGATTTTTACTCTCGTGATGGAGAGGGATAAGTGTATACTACAGGGCAAGAGTTATAGATGGGGTCAGGGAAATTATGATGCGGTGAGGCATGACTTAGGATGTGTGGCTTGGAAAAGTAGACTCCAAGGCAAGAGTGTAAATGATATGTGGAGCTTGTTCAAGGAGCAACTATTGAGTGTCCTTGATAATTATGTACCTGTCAGGCAGGGAGGAAAGGGTCTTGCGAGGGAGCCGTGGTTTAATAAGGAATTGGAATCCCTTGTTAAATGGAAGAGGGCGGCCTATCTCAAGATGAGACGTGAAGGTTCAATTGGGGCGATTGAGAGTTATAGGGTAGCCAGGAAGGACCTGAAGAGAGAGCTAAGAGCAGCAAGGAGGGGACATGAAAGGTCCTTAGTCGGTAGAATTAGGGAAAACCCTGAGGCTTTCTATAGGTATGTTAGGAATAAAAGAATGACTAGGGTAGGAATAGGTCCAGTTAAGGATAGTAGTGGGAAGTTGCGTGTGGAGGCGGAAGAGATTGGGGAGACACTGAATGAATACTTTTCTTCAGTATTTACTCAGGAACAGGGCATTGTGGTCGATGTGAATACTGAGTCACAAATAAGTAGAATGGATGGCTTTGAGGTATGAAGAGAAGAGGTGTTGGAAATCCTGGAAAAGGTGAAAATAGATAAGTCCCCTGGGCCTGATGGCATTTATCCTAGGATCCTTGGAGGTTTGGATTAGGAATTGGCTGGATGGAAGAAGACAGAGGGTAGTAGTTGATGGCAAAGTTTCTTCATGGAGTGCCGTCACTAGCGGTGTTCCGCAAGGATCTGTTTTGGGACCATTGCTGTTTGTCATTTTTATAAATGACCTGGAAGAGGGGTTAGAAGGTTGGGTGAGCAAGTTTGCGGATGATACGAAAGTCGGAGGAGTTGTTGACAGTGAGGAAGGATGTGGCAGGTTACAGCAGGATATAGAGAAGCTGCCGAGCTGGGCAGAAAGGTGGCAAATGGAATTCAATGTAGCTAAGTGTGAGGTGATTCACTTTGGGAAGAATAACAAAAAGATGGGGTACTGGGCTAATGGTCGGATACTTGGTAGTGTGGATGACAGAGGGATCTTGGTGTCCATGTACACAGATCTCTGAAAGTTGCCACCCAGGTAAATAGTGCGGAGAGGAAGGCATATGGCGTACTGGCTTTTATTGGTAGAGGAATTGAGTTGCGGAGTCCTGAGGTCATGATGCAGTTGTATAAGACTCTGGTGCGGCCGCATCTGGAATATTGTGTGCAGTTTTGGTCGCCATACTATAGGAAGGATGTGGAGGCACTGGAACGGGTGCAGAGGAGGTTTACCAGGATGTTGCCTGGTATGGAAGGAAGATCGTATGAGGAAAGACTGAGACACTTGGGGCTGTTTTCATGAGAGAAAAGAAGGTTTAGGGGTGACTTGATTGAGGTGTACAAGATGATTAGGGGGTTAGATAGGGTTGACAGTGTGAACCTTTTCCCGCGTATGGAGTCGGGTATTACAAGGGGGCATAGCTTTAAATTAAGGGGGGGTAGATATAGGACTGAAGTTAGGGGTAGGTTCTTCACTCAGCGAGTCGTAAGTTCATGGAATGCCCTGCCAGTAGCAGTGGTGGACTCTCCCTCTTTATGGGCATTTAAGCGGGCATTGGATAGGTATATGGAGGATAGTGGGTTAGTATAGGTTAGGTGGGC